>NC_034613.1:74143724-74198718 GCF_900095145.1 Mus pahari | reverse complement strand
AAGAGGCCACTATATCAGGGTCCCTCCAGCAGAATCTTGCTGGCATGTGCACTAGTATCTGGGTTTGGTCTTAGTAACGTTTATAATTTTAGGATTTTACCATACAAAATTTCATACTAATCAAAAATATTGGAGACTTGTTATTGCCTTAGCTGGCTTATAATATGTGGTCATTTTAATAAAGACAGTGGTAAAGTTATATTGCATTTACTCTTTAATATTAGTAAAGATGGCTGCCAGCCACATGGTTTCTATTTAAAACCTCTATTTTTGATAGATCTAATTTTTAAAACAAGAGTCGAATCCAAGCTACCTATACAGTATAGTCTACAGAAGAGTTGAATTACCTACATAGTATGTTGCAGCAAATTAAGATTACCCATGTATGTTTTTCTTCCTTCCTTCCATCCATCCTTCCTTCCTTCCTTCCTTCCTTCCTTCCTTCCTTCCTTCCTTCCTTCCTCCCTTCCTGGTTGTTTGTTTGTTTGTTTTTGTTTTTTAAGACTGAATTTCTCTGTGTAGCCCTGGCTATGTAAGAACTCACTCTGTAGACCAGGCTGGCTTTGAACACAGAGATCTGCCTGCCTCTGTCTCCCAAATTCTGATATTAAAGGTGTATACCACCACTGCCAAGCTAAATGAAAAACGTTTTTGTTTCTTTGCTTTGTTTTGTTTTTGTTTTTCTTGAGACAGGATTTCTTTGTTTCTATGGCTATCCTGGAACTCATTTGTAGACTGGGCTGGCCTTGAATCTACCTGGCTCTGCCTTACAAGTGCTGTGATCAAAGTTGTGTGCCACCACCACCTGGCTTTCTTTTTTCACTATAAGCCTTTTGTTATAATTTTTAAGCTGAAGTTTATAAAAATATTTTTAACCATACCAAATGAACTTACAAAACTTGAAATAGTTTACAATACAGTCTTAAGGGATTTATCTGAGAGCAGAAAACACATAGAGATAAAGGTTTTTAGGAGTAAAAAGTAGAAAATCTTAGAGATGGGAGACTTTTGTATGTGCACAGCAGAGAAGGTTTAGACATAAGAGATTTGGGGACCACTTGTTTGTCCAGTGGCAGAGGTTGTTGCCATGTGAGAGAATTTAGAAATCAAGTGTGTTATCTTTGGCCATTGATCTGTACTGAGGCCAAGCTATTTTCAGTAAGACAGTGGGGCTTTAATACAGTGAGTCCAGGGAGGAAGAGAGAAGGTTTGTAAAATGGACTCCACCAGAAGGAGGGTTCACATAAACTCTCAAAGGATGCAGAGAGACAGAGAGAAGGCCAGGATGGCATAGAGCAGCTAAGGGACATCCAGAGGGGAGCAGAGAAAGAACTGAGTCACAAAGAATAGAATCTCTGCTCAAGGGGATGAGAGTCCTAAGGGGGATTAATAACAAGACAGAGTAGCCAGATCCCAGGGAGAGATGGAGAAAAGGGTCACAGGTTTAGGATGACTTAAGGAAGCTGTGGAAATTAGCACACAGCTCCTAGAGCCTGTCAAGGAAGTTCTAGGAAGGAACAAAGAACAAAGGGAGCAGAAGAGAGTTTAGTGTCTTGATGACAAGAATTTCCATCTGGGATATCCCTAAGAATGAGCGACTTGTTACAATGTCCCAAATCACAGAGAAAAGTCATCACTTTTCATGTGACAGGAGGCCCAGTAAAGTGAAAGGAGCATCTTGGCACTGTAGGGTAGCTTTTGTAGTAATAGTAGGTGAAGCAGGCAGCTCTGGGGTGACACTTATCCAGTAGAGAAAGAGAAGAGAACACAGATAAAGGGAGAAGCTTTGTGGAAAAGGTTTCTAATAGAAATAGAGGGGGTTGAATAAGAGTCTTTAGTAGAGAGATGTGACATATAGGAAACTGGAGGACATAGGAGGCTCCAGGAGCCATAGAGACTGAGAAATGTGTGTCCAGGAGACATAGCAAGATATAGGAGCCAGAGAGACACTTGTGGAGTAGATAAGAAGAAAGGGATGGTTAGAAAGCAGCTCATGAGAATTTGGAGACAAATTTAGTGGGTGGAAGAAGCCATCAGAAACAAATAACCCATACATACCTAGGAGAGTCAAGTCACCAACTTGGTTCAGAGAGGTCAAATCCCTTGGAACTGAACACATATTTTGCTAATCTCGAGGTTTCAGCACCAGATAAAGAAAAAATAAGGAAATGACTCTCCTAGGTATGGTTGAGGAGAAGGACTTTATTGTAGATATGAGGGAGAGAGTAGACAGAGACATCTGGAAGGGTCCAGATTGATCTGGGCCATCAGAGGAGCATGAAGAAAGATAGGAAGAGAAGGGGGGGCAAAAATGCCAAGAGCAATCCATCCAGAAACCAAGAGCACCAAGAGACCATATGAACAAACTGGCAGAGGTTATATAGAATAAAGGGCCTGGAGAAGAAATCAAGGCCCCAGCGAGGGAGAGGTTTAGGATAGCAGGTAGAATAGGAAGTGCTAGGCGGTGCCACAGGTACTGGACAAGACTTCTCCTAAGCTTCTTTGAGACCTAACAGACAGGGTCCTTTTCTTGCACACGTTGGCAAAACATTTTCCACCTAAAGTAATTAGCCATTCTAATTAAGGTGAGATAATAGTACATTGTGGTTGGATTCGTATTGTTCTGACGGCTGCCAATAATGAGTTTATGTCACCCAGTTTCCATTCATTTATCTTCTTTTCAGAGGAGCCTGTTTGGGTCATTTGCTCATTTAATGAAGTTATTCGTGTAGTGATTTTGATTACGTTTTTCAGTGTTACCAATTTTATTATTTATTTGTACAGTGTCTTCTCTATAAAATCACATCATTTGCAAATTAGGGATTATATCGTGTTTGTTAGTATTTCTATTGCTATGATAAAACACCATGGCCAAAAGGCAAGTTGGGGTAGAAAGGGTTTATTTGGCTTAAGCTTCAATATCACTGTTCATTATTGAAGGAAGTCAAGACAGAAGCTCAAATAGGGCAGGAACCTGGAGGCAGAAGCCGAAGGCAGAGGCCATGGAAGGGTGCTACATGCTGGCTTGCTCCTCATGGCCTGCTTAGCCTGTTTCTTATAGAATCCAGGACCACCAGTCCAGGGATGGCACCACCCATAGTGGACTGAATTTTTCCCCACCAATTACTTATTACAAAAATGTTCTAGCCTTGCCCTTAATTCTAGCACTCAGGAGGCAGAGGCAGGTGGATCTCTGTGAGTTTTAGGCCAGCCTAATCTACATAGCAAGTCTAGGACAGGCAAGGCTACACAGAGAAACCTTGTATCAAAATAAATAAAAGGGGGAAAGAAAAGAAAAGAAGGAAGGAAGGAAGGAAGGAAGGAAGGAAGGAAGGAAGGAAAGAAAGAAAGAAAGAAAGAAAGAAAGAAAGAAAGANGAAGGAAGGAAGGAAAGAAAGAAAGAAAGAAAGAAAGAAAGAAAGAAAGAAAGAAAGAAAGAAAGAAAGAAAGAAAGAAAGAAAGAAAGAAAGAAGAAAAAGAAGATTCTACAAGCCGGGACACAGCTTGATCTTCTGGAGGCATTTTCTCAGTTGACATTTCCTTCTCTCAGCTGACTACAGTTTGTGTCAAATTGACATAAATCTGGCCAGCACATAAAGATATAATTATGTTTCTCCATTTTCTGTTTCTGACTCTGACATAATGCACAAGTGTCTCTTCCATGGCAGCTCCAGAAACTTCTCAGGGCTCAGATGTGCTGCTGGCATCTCCAAAAGAGTTCCAGTTAGATGGCATGAGTGGGAACTCTGACACACTGGAACTCTCTCTTAATTTTGAAGTAATCTTATCAACAAAGACAGGAAGATAGAAGTTCTTCACTTTACTGTCTCCTTCCCAAGGCTACAGCATCTCTGCCATATTCCCACTCCACTCTGTCAATCACTCTCAATCAGTACAACTGGATAGTATTGTCCCTCATTTTGGTCCCTTTTGTAGATGAAAGCATGCAAAGCACCTATATTCAGACACCCTCAAGATATCGGCCCTCATCTCATTTTTAATTATAGTACAATTTTATGGATATATGCTCAGTGTGAGAATTAACTAGCATAGAAGGAGGTATGTACAAAAGCAGTGAAAAGGCCCTTCACTCATGTCCCTTGGCTCCTCAGTCTCTTCTCCTTTTAAATGGCACACCGCAAGTACAAGTCCATCTTACCTGCTATTTGCTTGCACTTGCTCCAATAAACAGTTTCTAAAAGTTACCATACCATACATACTTACTTCTTTCACCGAACTTTTCTTTGAAATCTTCCCATCTCTGTACCTAAAGATATTAATAACAGCTGACATATCACACTCGCTATGTGCCAGAAACACTGAAAGCATTTTATGTAATCTAACTGATTTAATGCTCAAAATAACTCTGTGAAGTAGGATGGTAGATGATTGAAGTGGGCCCTATGAAGCTTCGTGACTTGCCAAAGATCAAGAGCCGGTTCCTGCCATCACTTGCAATTGAACATACCTAGGGTGTCTTTAGAACTTAGACTAGTACCTCCTCCTAGACTATTTCTTTAGACTTCCTTTTCAATGATTGAATAATACACTTTTACATATTATAAACAATATTATTTTATGTAATATTCACACTATAAAAGAAATGATGTTTTCCCCCTTTGTCCATCTCATTGCAAACAATTTTCTCAGCCTTTCCAATGTAGTTCAAAATTGTTATCCTGAAGTGAGGTCCAAGACTATATATTTTTAGCAGCTATTACAAGATAATTACTATTGAGGAAATTAGAATTTGGGGAGGATTGAGAAACACTAATACAAAAATTACTTATAAAAAAATCACACAGCCAATAACTACATCCAATATGCTTTTTAAATTTAGGGCCAAAGCCCTAGGTTACAGTGAGAATTGTCAGTGAGAGAGTCGTCCATAAGACGACTTACTGTGGTATTCCCCATGACTTTCTTTGCTCAAGAAGAGAGCCCTAAATAAGGTAGTTAAAATATTTCCCCAGGGCAAGCTTTGGGCTAAACAAATCAAATAAAAGGAAATAAAATCTCCAAGAGGAGAGAAAAAGTCAGTCATTTAGTAGATATTTAGCCATTCAAAAGAAGAAAAAGAAAATTAAATCCAGGAATTATGGCTCATACCTTTAATGTCAACACCCTATAGACTGAGAAAGGATGATTGCCATGCATTTGAGGTTAGCTTAGGCTATATAGTGACATTCTAGCTAGCCTGTATTGTAGAGTGAAATTGTCTAAACAAACAAAATGAAAAGAAAAAGAAAATATGATTACTGCTATTAAGTGAAGTACATTTTAGAAGATGAGACTGTTTAAAAACGTTTTATCAGTCAGTTCAAAGCCTATTACTGTGGTTACTTTATTCATTGAAATATTTTAATGGAGATAATTTTACATCTCAGAAAAAGAAGTTGTAAAATTATTTTTCTTCATTAAAAATAGCTCCAGGCCTGAAGGTTCTCATTATCATTTCTTTTCTTATTATCTAATAGTTGCCCCATATAAGAAAATTAAAGGAAAACATTAAATACTTATGTTCTACTTCTGGGTATACTTAATTCAACTAAATAAATTTCTTGTTCCTCCAACATGTAATAACTCTCCCCCCCCAAACTCAAAACAAAACCCCCAGGAGCTGCAGCATATATATGACAATATTTTTTGCCTAGAATGGGTACTGTATCCAGATGATAATTTCTTACTTTACAATACAACTCATTGCTAAAACTGAGCTGTGTTATAAATTGATGATAGAAAGCATTCTATAAACTGTAAAACAGTACAATGGATGTCTCTATGACTTTACTCATGACATAAATAGAGTCCAAATAAGTGTGGTTGAAGCTGACTATGCCATTTAAAAACATTTTTTTGAAGTCACAAAAACACAAATATCATTTTATTTTACGGCATATAATACCTTAAACTTAGTACAAAACTCAAAATAACTGTTAAACGGAATTGAAAATGAATACAAGAAATTGTCTGCCAAATGTATACAACAGAAAAAAGTGCTGGAAAAAAATACATAGATACATAGATACATAGATAGATAGATAGATAGATAGATAGACAGACAGACATATATATTCTTTTTATTGGATATGTTATAATGTTACCTCCTTTCCTGGTTTCCCCTCTGGAAGCCCCCTATCCCTTCCCTCCTTCACCTGCTTCTATGAGGTTGCTCCCCCACTCACCCACCCACCCACTCCCACCTCACTACCCTGGCATTCCCCTACACTGGGGAATCATGCCTTCACAGGACTAAGGACCTCTCCTCCCATTGACCCCTAACAAGTAGATCCTCTGCTACATATGCAGCTGGAGCCATGGGTCCCTCCATGCATACTCTTTGGTTGGTGGTTTAGTCCTTGGGAGCTCTGGGGGATCTGGCTGGTTGATATTGTTGTTCTTCTTAATGGGGAGGAAAACCTGTTCAGCTCCTTCACTCCTTTCTCTAACTCCTCCATTGGGGGCCCTGTGCTCAGTCCAATGGTTGGCTGTGAGCATCCACTTCTGTATTTGTCAGGATCTGGCAGAGCCTCTCAGGAGACAGCTATATCAGTCTCCTATAAGCAAGCACTTGTTGGAATCCACAATAGTGTCTGGGTTTAATAACTGTATATGGGATGGACCCCCAGGTGGGGCAATCTCTGTTCCACTCTTGTCACCCTATTTCATTTAGACAGGAGCAATTCTAGGTTAAAAATTTGGAGATGGGTGGGTGGCCCCATCCCTCAACCTGGGCAGTGGGCATGCCTAACCTCTGGATATGGTCTCTACAGGTTCTCCCTTGCTTTGTTGGGACTTTCAGCTAATCTCATCCCTGTTGTGTCCTGGGAGCCTCTTGATTTCCTGGCATCTGGGTCTTGCTGGTAGCTACCACACAGTTCCCCATTCCCCATTGATACATACATCTGTTAAAATTCTTGACCCTCTGTATATCATCCCTGTCTCCTCCCATACCTGATCCTGCCCAGCTTTCTCCCTCACCCTCCTCTCTCCCTCCCAAGTCCCTTCCACAGGCTACCTCCTGTGAGTATTTTGTTTCCCCTTCTAAGGACTGAAACATCCACATTTAAGTTGAATGACAGTACCTTGTTTACTGGGAAAGATATTCACTAGTTTGAGGACACAAGCCTTCAATCCACTCCCTGGCATATAATGGCCATTGCTAAAAATATTGTAACAAAAAAAGCAGTTGTTCCTTGCCTGGTCTTTTTTCATTTGATGATTTCTTATGTTCTCTCTCCTTTTTCTCTCTCTTTTTTGTTGGGAAAAAAAAATCTATCAATGTGAAAGGCTTCTTCATGAAATGTCTTAGAAAAGAAGGAAAAAAAATTATTACTAAACAAGCATTGAGCCAGACTACAAAAATCAGATAATAGATTGCAACAAGAGGAAATCCCTCCCATTCTTCACAGTCAAGCAGTTACAATTCATTACATCCATATTTTCCAGATTAACAGTAACTCATGTCCCTGTAAGAGAACTTGGCCGCGCCCTTCGCTACGTGTTCTCTCATAGTTTATCCAAAGTTTAAATGGTAATTGAGGCAGCCATTGCCTTTATCCAAAGAAATAATTATGCTTTCCCTATCTCAAAGAGAAACAAATAGTTTATAGATCACAGAAATGTAACCAGGTTATACCGATATAGTACAGAAATACAGAAGCATTTTTTACATTTTAAAGAGATGATTTTAGGACCTCTAAGAAAAAACATTCCTGAGTTTTAGAATTGGCATTGTCTTAAGGAGTTACATACATATCAAAGTATAGAGGGAAGAGTCACAAAAGTTTCTCCTGGAGTTGCTTTAGTTATGAAAGAGAGAAAAGAGCTTCCCACTTATGAAAAAAAAAATTCTAGAATTACCCTTACCTGTTTGGTTAATATTTATGTAGCCTCTTCTATTTGTTAGTACTGTACCATTTATAGATAAAGAAAGCCACCCCATTATCTTGTCCCATAAGAACCTAATCTAAGTTGGTCTGTCAATCCATTGGTGGAGGCACCTCAGGGAAAGCTTCCTGGTCTAGATACTTTAAAATTAATATAAAAGCTGCCCAAGATATAGATTAAGGCAATGTTGTCTTTCATCATTATCTACCTCTAAATTCAAGTATACATGGCATGTAGTCAACAGTACTCTCCTTTCTTCAATTTATTTATTCAATTTATCTCAAAAATAAAGAAAGAGCTGGTTGCTTTTGCTAGACTGACTGTTCAATGAGCTTTTGGTATCTGCTTGACTCTGGCTTCCAACCCTCCAAGAGATTTGGTTTCAGATGCACAGTGCTGTACTTGGTTTATTTATAGGTACTAAGGACCTCATGCTTGCACATCAAGCCCTTTATATACTGAGAAATATTCACTGATATCATCTGAATTCTTTTGTGATCACAGGATGGAAGAGACAAGGAGAATATTCCATCTAACATAGAGACTATTTATCCTTTACAAACTATGAATATCTATCAATTACAACAATATTAATAAAGCTTACTGCTTTCTTTATAGATATTTACTCCAATAAAAGTATTCACTTCATTGAGATACATACTACATGGCCGCAGTTAAAAAATAATAGCCTATTATTTAAATGAGTTGCAAATTCACTAACTTAATCTACAAAGGCTTAAAAGAAAGCCTTGGAAAAAAACAATGTGATCTATCAAATACAATCTGGAATAATCTTCACTAAATGATGTGGCTTTTAACACTATTGCATTGGTTTGTTGAACTCTTGGAAGAGAAAGTTGAATAAAATGATCCCTTAGGCTCCTTTCAATTATTTGTCAAAATAATTTATAGCCTAAGCTACTCAGAGTGTAGCCTAAAGACCAATGGTAACAGCTGGGAGTTGTTGGATAAGTAACATCTTGAGTAGGTCCCATTTCCACTGAATCAGGACCTGCATTTTAATATCTCTAGGATGACACAGTCACATTAAAATGTGAGAAGCAGTGGCTCCTGGTACTAGAAAATTGGGTGGGAGTGGATTAAACTATAATGATAAAATGTCCAGAAATACGGAGGGAGTTTGGAATATACAGATTAGAAGGCAGCGACTGATCAGACGAAGAGTAAATTGTAGTTCAGAAGAGCTAAGAATACCATAGAGAAAGAGGTATCTAAAACAGACCTTGATATCTCTCTGAACCTAAAAACAAGCCGAGGGAAACAAGTGAAAGAGATGAAGAAAGAAAAGATTTTCATGTGTGCCACCCTAGGGAATTCTTTCTTATTCTAGAAAATATGAAGCTATGTTAATCTAGCTACACAATGTTTTTATTTTTCAGTCTGTTACAGCAAAGTGATTTTTTATTGAAATATATTTTCCAAATATGAATGCAAAAGTAATCTGAATGTGTTGATGGGTATAAAATATTAAAACACATACCTTCCAAAACAATAAACAAATGTACTTTCCCACATTAGTTCTATTAGACTTAAGAACAAAAATATATTTTCTACTTCAATTGTCTTAGAGGTAAATTAAAGATATGGGAAATTACAAAATGTCATACATGTTCATATAACACTGATATTCAAATATATGACATTATGAGTTAATATCATCATAAGGATAAATGTAAATACCTTTATTGAAGAAATTAGGTTGGTTCTACCTCCCAGCCCCATACTCCCAGAAATAAGACTCAGACTCAAAATATATTTACAAATACCTTGACCATGTAGGTAAGCTTTTGTCTGACTAGATCACAACTTGAATTAATCCATTTATCCTAATCTACATTCTGCCATGTAGCTGGTTACCTGTGCTCAGGTATCATGTGTCCATCTCATCACATCTTCCCGGGTGAACCTGCCATTCCTGCCTCTACCTACAATCCTTTCTGCCTCCCAATGTTCTACCTCCTATTTCTTTCCTAACCCAAAGGCTTTCAGATTTATTACTGACAAGTGCCACCTTCATTACAGACACAAGGTCTTTTTAAAAATGTGTTTATTGATTGATCATTTGCTATAAGTGCATGGGTGTTTTGCCTGTATTCATGTCTGCGTACGACATGCTCTCTTGGTACCTGCAGGCCCAGAAGAGACCATTGGATCCCATGAGAATGGAGATAGAGATGACTGTGAGCTGTCATGTGGATGCTGGAAATCAAATCCAGTGCCAAGGGAAGAGTAGCCAGTAAGTATGCTTATTGGCTCAGCCATCTCTACAGTCCTCAAAAGTAACCATCTTAAATCAATTTGTAAGGAAGAAATGTAAAACACTATAATATAAAATTAGGCCTAAGAAATAATTTTAGTAATGCAAACATAATTCACAGTAACAACTATATAACTAATTAATAATTTCCTATAAATTATAAATGTATAATTTATCACTTTAATGAAGAATATTGAATTCTAAATAATTTTAGCTGTACTTTAAAACTTGTCCTAATAAAAATATTAATGTAAATAATATGACTTCCTTGACTTGAGAAAGAATGCCTACCATAAAGTTATAAACATCATAGTTAAGATGGAATCTTGATTAACATTCTCAATCTAAGTATTCACAAGACATAAATGCTCATTATCTCCATAGGATTGTCCTGGAAAACCTAACTAGTATAATAGAATATTCTAATCCAAAGAGTACTAAAAACATTAGAGAGGAAGATAAAAATATGACAATTAATGGACAATATGAGCCTAAGAAAACAAATTTAATTAGAAATCCATTAAGGTGGTCATATACATAATCACAATTCTTAAGTCCCCAAAGTTATGCTATGCATGAAAAAATCACCAGTCTGAAACTTCTATGGACTCATACCATGTGTCAATAGATATTTCTTGAATGACCAACCATAAAAAATGCTATGAAAAGCAAGCTTCACTTAAAATATCACTAAAGCTATATTTTAAAATCTTTTACAGCTAGACCTATGGTTCACACCTGTAGTCTCATGCACACAGTAGAACAAATCAAGAAAATTGCAAATTGGAGTCCTCCTGGACTACAAAGTGACATCAATTTCAACCTAGATAACTAAGTGAAACCAAGTCACAAAACAGAAAGTGAAAGGAAGGCTGGAGATACAGCTCAGTGGTGAAGAACACTGTAACATGGTAGACAAAGTCCCCAGCTCAATCCTTGCTCAAAACTCAACCTCTTCAGAGGCATATTTAGAAGAAATGTGCAGAGTCCATTTTAGGAAAAACTATGAAGGGCATAAAAGAAAATCTAAATATTTATATAAAATTATGGATTAAAGAATACATTTCTAATATAATAAATATATCAACTTAATTCTTGAATCCAATATTAATGAACCTTTTAAGATAATCAGGAATGATAAACTATTTTTCATGACCCCATTTAATACAAAAGATCTAAGTGATAGTGGGAGAAAAAAGAAACTAAGAAGGGATTTCCCATACTCTACTGAAAATGTTCTTCTAAAGCAAGTTTTGAAGCAACATATTACATTCTCCAAACAAACTCTTCTACATGATGTATTTCTGCAGGAAGCTCTTCTCTTGAAGAGTTTGATAAAAGATAAAAGACTTGCTAAAAGAGCTCTTTAACCATTGAAGGAAAGTTGACATATTAAATATTGTAACTGCTTACTGCTAACACCCCTGAAGGAAATTTTAAAGGGCTTCAGCAATACACAAAGCACATATACATATACAGACATACATCATGATTTCTCTTAAAACAATTCATATCTAGATATCAGGACATCTAAAAAAGGGTACATAGAAAAGCTATGTACCACTAAAGTGGTCAAATATAGAATCAGAATGAACGTAAAACTTCATCAAAACTGTAAGAGAACCAAGAGTAAAGACAAGTGACTTATTTTGAAAATAATTTGTAAGCCATGTTACAGAATAAATCACTGCAACATTAAAAGTGGGGGAATACTTGTTACCATCACTAAGAAAAAGATAACCAACTCAGTGGAAGATATAAATAAGCTGTGAATAAATTAGGAGATAAAAAAAAAACAATAATGAGTGAGCTCACAGTCATTCTTAAAATCCTTTACAAGGATACTTATAGTAATAGTATTAATTTGATTTGAATACTTTAACTTGCAAATGTGCCATTCATTGTCCTTATAGCAGGTAATAATTACCATGTAGCAGATATCAGCCAGCCAGTCATCCAGCCTATTAGAAAGCTTCATCCAGGACAGTAACAGACGCTCTCTGAATAAAGAAAAAGAAAAAGAAAGGCTTATTGCAGCTGAGAAACAACAAAGTTGTCTTCTGGGCTCTATATTCATATCCATACATATGAACATGCTCCTGTACATGTGTACAAAAACCACACACACACACACACACACACACACACACACACACACACACTATGCCAGATACTGACTTACCAGTATCAGTGATAGAGAATATTGTCCCACTTAGAAGTAAGAGTTTTCTGATTTTGTGATAACTGATAATTGCTATTTTATACTTCTTTACTTATCTTCCTGCTTCTTCCACTTGTCAGATAATGTATTGTATATGTGTTGAGTACAGCTAGTGTATTAGTCACTGTTCTTTAAAGGATCAGAATTATAGAATGAACATGTGTATGCACACGTGCATACACGCATGTGTGTATGCATGCACATGTGTGTGTGTGTGTGTGTGTGTGTGTGTGTGTGTGTGCTCTCACACACAAACATCCACACGATTAAGTGATGGTACTTATCTGAGTAGGTAGGTTCCAGGGTCTTGGCAGGTGGTGAATGTCTGGAGAAATAGCCTCCTCAGAGAGGTTTTCAGTGAAATGGCTCTCTTTTATGGTGATAACAGGGGTATATAAACCTTGAAGAGTGGGTAGGGGTTTTCAGGCTGAGTGTACATTATTTGCTGGGACTGAGATGCTGGGAATGCTACATTTGCATGAAGAGAAATTTCAGGTGCTTGCTGGATATGTTCTTATATGGAGAGAGGCCACCAGGATACTTGACTAACTCAAGAGTGGTCAAGGTGGAGGTTGAAAGACCTATATGAGCTGGGACATGCAGGGCAAAGAGGACAACGGTACTCTTGCTGGTCTCAGAACAAGATTTTCTGGGTTTGGACACAGGAAAGGCCAAGAATCAAATAGCTGTTTAGTCCATGAGACCTTATGCCTCAGCAGTCTGAGTCTAGTGCTGGAATCCAAGAGTATTCCTAGAGACCTGCTGGTCTTCAGTTTATGTTAGAATTCCAAAGAAGTAGGTTCTAATACAAGCCAAAGAATGTTCCAGCAGAGGGATAGATGAAGTTATCAGTGAACTGAGGGTAAGCAGGTGAAAAACATATGCTTTCTTCTATGGCCATTTACGTGGGCTTTCACCAGAAGGCATAGATCAGATAGAATGGATCTTTCCAAATTAAATAATCCAATCAAGAAACTCCTCCACAGGCATTCTAAGATGCTTGAGTTTTAGTTGATTCCACTTGTGATTGGCTCTCACACCCAGCTGAAAATGTGTTCCTTACTGGACCTGTATTCTAATAGATATAGACAATAAGCATATGTATATATGTTTGCTATTTCATATGTGTGAATATGTGATAAATCCAACAATAAAAGGGAAATTGGTGCAAAGCAAAGAGACTTTAGGAGTATGTTAATATTAGGATGATGCCATGTGACAGGCATGGCAGAGATGAGCCATTTGATACAGAGATGGGAATCTAGAGTGAATATCAGGCATAAGATGTGACTGAGCCTGTGACTATTTAGAGAACATAAAAGAAGCCATGGTGGCAAGAAAAGTGAAAGAAGGTAGGAAAATAATAGCAAACCAGTTTTTAAAAAATAGGAATGTGAAATGGAGTAGACAGATAACACAGGATTTACAGTGATTCTTTTTGTAGTACTTTTAACAAGGCAATGACATGGTTTTAAAACATATCTCTGTGCTCAATAGCAAAACAAACTTTAATGGGCTAGTGTAGTTGGGACTTTTCCAATATTCCCACAGATTAGTACTATAGCAATGTTAGTGATGGGCATAGTGAAAAATGGTTAAACTCTGAATATGTATTTGCTGTAGAGACAATAGAATTTCCTAGGATTTTATGTGTGGAAAAAATAAAGCAAAATCAGAGGTAATTTCATGATGTTTGGGGCCTGAAGTTGTCAGGATGTAAATTTCCCATCCGTCATCTGATTCCTTGTGACTTTCTTTCTTTCTTTCTTTCTTTCTTTCTTTCTTTCTTTCTTTCTTTCTTTCTTTCTTTCTTTCTTTCTTTCTTTTTTCTTTTTTTGTGTTTTTTCCAGACAGGGTTTCTCTGTATAGCCCTGGCTGTCCTGGAACTCACTCTGTAGACCAGGCTGGCCTTGAACTCAGAAATCNGCCTGCCTCTGCCTCCCGAGTGTTGGGATTAAATGCATGTGTCACCACTTCCTGGCTCCTTGTGACTTTCTAACTTTATTTCTTCTTCAACCTTCACCCAGCCTGCTGTAGTCCAAAAGGCCTTTGCTGTTCCTGAGAAGAAACACCAGTCCCTTGCAGTTCTTTAAAACTTTGGAATTCTTTTCCCACAAATGTCTGTGTGGTGCCTCTCACTCTTTTCAGGTTTTGCTTAAGTGTAAGTCTTCTGAACTCACTTTGATGATTTAACACCTTGCCAGCTTTAATCCTCCCAACTGCAGGTTTTCTTCTATAGCACTCACTACCACGAAGCACACTATAGCCTGGCCTATGAATTCTGTGCATCATTTTATTTTCAGTTTCTTCCTGCTGATATTTAATCTTTTCGAGGATAGAGAGATCTGTTTTTAAAATGATGCTTGTACAGACAGCAGTCCAAACACATTTTTTGAATAAATGGATATAATTAATTAGTATTCCAATTTTTGCCAAGATTTGGGATTTCTTAGGTAGAGGAACATTTTGCTTTACTCTCAGTGAAGTAAAATTTTGCATTTCTGTACACTTCTATGGGCTAGGAAAGAATATACCAGAATCTGCTTCTCAACATTTACCTAATCTTTCCCCTATTTATTTATTTATTTATTTATTTATGTTTTTATTTATTAATTTACTTTACATCTCCACTGTAGCTCACCCTCTCCTCCTAGTTCTTCCTCACACTGCTCCTTCCAACCCCTCCCCTTCACCTCTGAGAAGGGGGAAGTCTCCCCTGGGTACAACCCACCTTGGCATCTCCTGTCACTGCAGCACCAGGTACATCCTCTCCCACTGAGGCCAGATAAGGTTGACCAGTTAAGAGAACAGGATTCACAGGCAGGCAACAGAGTCAAGGTAAGTGCCTGCTCTAGTTGAGGGGTCCACATGAAGAGCAAGCTTCACATCTGCTTCATATATGCAGTGGACCTAGGTCCAGCCCATGCTTGTGTTTTGGTTGGTGGTTTAGTCTCTGCAAGCCCCCAAGGATCCAAGTTAGTTGACTTTGATGGCCTTCTTGTGGCGTCCCTGTCCCCTCCAAGTTCCTTATTCCTTCCTCTAACTGTTCCATAAGACTTCTTAAGCTCCATGTAATATTCTTCTGTGGGTCTCTGCATTTGTTTCAGTCAGAGACTGGGTGGAGCCTCTCAGAAGAGTTATACTAGGCTCCTGTCTGTGAATCCAGGTTGACAGATATAAACACAGCCTGAGGCTCCAAGAATTTGCCTTCATTCTGAAATTAGAGTGGTGGGTAACTAGCCTTTTGATGTTGCAAGTTAAATATCATTAGTTTATTAGCAATCTCACTGCCATCTTAGGTTTCAGTTTTCTGGGACTTACTAAACTAGATTATATTCATACCTATATACTTGCTTTCAGAATTTTGTTAGTTATGACTTTTCTTGTTTTCTTCATCTTTCTGAAGGTTTCTCCCACTTTACTATCATTTTGAGGTTGAACATGGGGTGATGATATAAGTCAGTTAAATTTTCTGTCTCTACTTGTGATCTTATTGTGGTACTATACATAGACTTATGGCTGGGAATATGGAAAAGCTTCTATGAATAACAATTAACCAAAACAAATATCAACCAGTATGCAAAGAGTGTGAATTAGAGCTGGGGAGATGGCTCAGTGGTTAAGAATACTGACTGCTCTTTCAGAGATCCTGAGTTCAATTCCCAGCAACCACATGGTGGCTCACAACCACCTGTGATGGGATCTAGATGCCCTCTTCTGCTGTATCTGAAGACAGCAACAGTGTTCTCAAACATAAGATAAATAAATAAATCTTTGAAAAAATAGTGTGAATTAACTACACAAAGACTGTGAATAAAGTTTTATAAGTTGTTCAACATATCTATCTAAATTATTTATAGGAAAAACTAGGATAAGAGATTTCCTTTACAAATAGTGATACGACAAAGCAAACATGTAATTGTTTAGTACCTGCTTTTAGTGAATCAAAACTCTGTAAGTGTTGTCAGCTATTATTGGTACTACATTAGACATCTTATTTTTCCATTTATATATTTAGCACATTGGGTTTGCTTTTGTAAGTCGTGGCTACTAATTCTAGTCCTCATGTACAGGATTGAATAATTTTTTATTTAATAATTGAACATTATTTTCACATTAAGCCTTCACATTATGTTTCACAAACCATTTTTGCAATCCATGTTTTTCGCCTTCATATTCATTGTTCAGAAGACATTCAAGCAATCCTGGTCAGTTGTATCTGCTCATCCTGCCTCATGGATGATTACCATGTCTTTAGATCTATTCAGAGCCTATTCCATGCCTTGCACTCTGATAAACATGAGAACCATTCTAAGAACTTCTAACACGTTATAAAGTCTGAAGCAATCAGCTTCTGTATCCCTCTCAAGAATATTGAGTCTTTCTACCACCATGACACCACACTGTAATATGGGAACTCTAGGGGGACTGTCTCAAGCACAGTGGGTAAACAAAAAAATTAGAGATAACTTTTCTGTTCCACCAGACTCAATCCTGTCCCGGGCATTTCTACACACTGCTCCATTTGAGTCTGAGTTGACAGAAAGCAGGAGTTATGAGCTTCAGGGGACTCACTGACTTGTCAGCTCTCATTGCATTTCTTCTGAATCTCCTCCTCCCTCAGCCTAAAGAGGTTCCTCTCGAGATTTTAGTTAGAGAGGATTTCCTTTGAGCTATAATCTCCTTTATTGTATAATAAAATTGGACTTCTGACATTTCTAGTGGAAAACCACCTCATCTTAGAGGATCTCGATATTTGGAGACTAGATATCTAGAAAAAATTGCAGCAATGGTGGAACCAATCAGAGACATCAAGGGCAAAATAATCACGGGCTATATATCTATCTGTGCTCTATGCCCATGTGAATACTGAGTATGTGTATTTGTGAAGCCTGGAAAAGCTTTATTAGGTTGTACTTCAAGTGAGAAAAAAAGATACCTCTAGTTAAAGGTATGTATTACTGACCAGAGAATTAATTTTGCTCTTCTTCTTCTGAATTCTTTATGAGTGCTTTAGAGCTGTAACTCTCCATTTATCATGAATCAGAATCCCTTGGTGGTCTTTTTTTTTTTTTTAACTTTTTCCATTTTTTGACTAGGTATTTTCTTCATTTACGTTTCAAATGCTATCCCGAAAGTCCCCTATACCCTTCCCTCACTCTGCTCCCCTACCCACCCACTCCCACTTCTTGGCCCTGGTGTTCCCCTGTACTGGGGCATATTGCTTACTAGTCCCTGACCAATACTTTGTATTTCTAACAAAGCCCATGTGATGCTGACTCTGCTGTATTAGCAAGCATAATGCAGGGTTATGCAAAAGTTATAGAAAATATAAATTGTGTTTAGAACATGAAGATATGTTTAAATAAGTCTGTGATTCTTTCAGAGTTCCCACTGAAAAATATCTCGCTTTCTAATTCTCCAGTTGTTTTTATGATATTGGGAGATTGGTCACATAACTTGGCAGTGTCTTCTTCTGTACCAGCTCGTGTGTAAGTTTCTGCTTTTTGAGAGTAGTACTCACCTAACATTTTAAAGTGACTAACACACTGCTTCTAGTGAAATTATTCTTCCATGTCTTCTTTTCAAAAGTTGAACAAAATGTGATGAAGTACTGAGCAAACATTGAAACTTAAGAAAGTTTTAAATGAACAGTGTTTAGTCTCTCCACTCAATTCCATCAGTGTGATCCATTTGCTCTGGGTATTAACTAATCACTTATCACTTCCCTCCCATAATCTTCTTCTGGGGGGGGGGGAGACCACATTGTGTCCATAGCTACTATACTTAAAAAATAACATCTTAAAACGTTTAGCATCTTCTGCAAATGGCATATTACTTTTGTGCTTCAGATTCCAGTTTCCTGAATTTGTCCTATAAAGGAATGTGTGTGGCTTGGGACTTTTTTGAAGCATTCTCCTCAGAGACCTGGCCTGGTTTCTACCTTTTATGGCTTCCTCATTTGCTTTTCATGTCTCCGTGCAGTGCTAGATTTGGCCCAACTCTTAAACTTCCTGATTTCTCTGCAGTCTGCCAGATAGAATTTTATTTTGAGGGAATTGCTTTTATGGATTAATGCTTGTACTTGCTGTGTTCCCTTGCTTCTGGGAATTGAAGCAGTCAACTCACACTTTTTCACGTCATTCTATTTGCTTCATGGTAACCACATATTCCAGATGTATAGAAAAGATTCATATCAATTTTTTCCTGAAGCTCTTCTTCCCACATGACAGGAACTTTCTGTCACAGGTATTTTCATTCATTTATATTTTGTCTGATCCTTTGTATGTCACAAAGACCTCGAAGCTGCCCTTGCCTCCTGCTTGTTTTCTAGTAAAAGTAAATAGCAGTGTTAAAGTGCTGGAGTCTTAATGTGAGTGTGTCTTTAATTAAAATCTCATATGCAGGCTGATGAAACTGTCTCATTTAGCTGGCTCTAACTACTCTGTTGTTTTAATCGTGACTAGAGAGTGACATGTTGCTTAAAGCTGCAGCAGATGTACTCTTTGGAAGTTACTAATAAAGGGTGTAGAGAAATTATTTTAAATTAAGATTTAACAGTAGCACATTTTAGCCATTTCAAAATTACATTTAAGCTCTCCTCATATATGTCATCTTTTATTTAGACAGCTATGACAAAATACTACAAGTAAAATGACTTATAAAGGTGAGGTTTTTCTCCCTCCCATTTCTAGAGGCTTAAAAGTCCACAGTCAAAGTGTCAGCATATTTAGTGTCTAATGAGGACTTGCTTTCTTGTCCATAGGCATAACTTCACCTTTTGCTCCCCACAGTAGAGGGACAAGTAAATTTCCTCAGGCTTGTGAGAAAGAATATGAATTAGAGGAACTTGGAGCAAACCGTTTATACCACAGCACTACCCAATAGAAAAACACATATGAATTTACCAAAATGGATATATTAAAGGCTTCATGGCAGAAACATTTGTAAAAAGTTGGTGCCAGAATATATATAAGTACATGTCAATACAATTTGTCAAGTAGCTAAATTGCAGTGTTGTCACATAATGCAATGTTACATCCAGTTAAGATGAACAAAAAGCACATGCAATAGTATGAATAAACTTTACATGGTGCTTTACGTATTGGAGATTTTTTGTTTGTTTTCCTAGTACTGAATACTGAACCCAAGGCTCATTTAGGATAGGCAAATATATTACCCTGAGCTACATCCTAGGTACAATATAGGATAAGACAATCACAAAGAAAGCAAGAGACAGAAAAGTATATATGAAAACCAGCTGTTGGTTGGCATGGAAACTGTTTTCAGGCCATGTTTAGTCAAAAGATAAGGAAAGAGCTGTTTTGCACTATTCTATTTTACACCCTCTTCTTTACCTGATCCCTTCTCAAAATATAATTATTTTATTTCAGAGACATTTTCTGTTTCTTTCACATTCTATACATTTTCTGAGTAGAGACATTGACATGTTTTGATCTGGAATCTCTTTTAAGACATATTCATATGTTAAATGGACACTAGAAATGACATTACCTTCTAGAGAAGAGGAATTATTCATTCAAGTTTAAGAAGGATGAAATGAGACCTACATCCAGTAAAACCTTACCTATAGTCCTAGCTGCATAGGAAGTTGAGGTAGGAGGATTGCTTGTTCAAGGCTTTGAGAGCAGCTTAGGAAAGATAATGGCTAAGTATAAGTTTCAGTTTTTTTCTGATGCAAATCTCTTATGTGTGGCATATCCATCTGGAATACTCCATCTTATTCCCAGGAATCTTACGATGCCAAAGAGCATTAATATAAACATAATGTTCTTCACATTTGCCTTGTATAAGGAACAAAGTCCTTGTTCTCTGATTCAGAAGACTCTCAATGTTAATTGCCATGAACACTAACTGGCAATCACTGTGGTAGCTCTCCTAGTTAGGGTTACTATTGCTGTGATGAAACACCATGATCAAACTTGGGAGGAAAGGGTTTTATAGGTTTACAATTCCTCATCACTGTTCATCTTTAAAGAAAGTTAAGACATAAACTCAAACAGAGTTTGAACTCAGAGGCAAGAGTTGTTGCAGAAGAGATAGGTGGCACTGATTGCTCCTCATGGCTTGCTCAGCTTACTTTTTTATAGAATCCAGGACCACTGGCCAAGGAATGGCACCACCTATTATCAGCTAAATATTCCCACATTGATAACTAATTAAGAAAATGCCCTATAGTCTTGCCTATTGCTGATCTTATTGATCTTATGGACACATTTTCTCAATCAAGGTTTCTTCTTGTCAGATGATTTTACCTTGTCTCAAGTTGACACAAAACAAACCAGCACACTAGCTTTCAAGTAGGGTAAAACTCCAAACCTTCTACAAAGAGCAACCCTTTCGACCTTAGCAACTCATGTTGCACTAAATTGCTAACTGTTTTAGCCTCACCTTGTTATATAGGTCTCTTTATCACAACGAATCAATTCTTTATCATGAGAAATTAAATATATTTGAACAAATAACAATTAATACTTACTGAGCATACAATGTGCATGTGTACCATGACAAGAGTATTTCCCTTGCCATTATATGAGAAAACTAGTGTGCAAAGGTAAAATAAATTATCATGCATTGCCCAACATGGAAACTTGGAATTTCAGCCTATTTACTCTAACTTCCAAGTTCATGCTCTCTACTATGTGGCCATATTCAGAGCACTTGACAGCAGGGAGAAGAAATATGTCTCAATTGTCTAATATGTTGGAATCAGTTAAAATCACTAGCCAAATCTAAAACAAACAAGTCTTATAAAGCCATTTGTGGAAGCATTATAGCTTTGCTGTTAAGGAACGTGTGTGTGTGTGTGTGTGTGTGTGTGTGTGTGTGTGTGTGTGTGTATGTTTTCACCAAACATTGGAAATATGTTTTGATCTAGAAAAAGCCATATCTACTAGCTTCTCATTATAGTATAGAGTCTCTAATATAAAAAATGGTATTTCCACCAGTCTGACATTTGCATTGGAAAGTCTGTTTTAGGTTATACTGAGAAACAAATTAGATAAAATAGTCAATAATGTGCAACTAATTGTTTTTCGGTTTGTATTTAGTAATTAATTATCACTAGGCTGTAAAGAGCAATTTTCTTTTTAAAACATCATGTACTTTTTTTTCTTGTGATTCATATTAGTTTCTTTCAGTAGAAACTTCTAAGAAAAATAAAATAGGGCTAAAGGAATATTTATTTGTTATGTTTGTCATATGATAATCAAGAATTAATACTAGATATTTTACATAATTTTCTATTTGAAAAGTTAACATAGCAATGCATTTCTTTCAGTGAAATATAATCCATGTGACAAAATATTACAATAGGTTCTTAGTGTCTGGGGAAGAATTTGTGAAAAGGATTTCACACTTCTCAACTGAAAACAGGTAAGATAAAATCTACCTGCAGTCTGATTCCTACATGCGAGATATATGTTTTAGAAAGCCTATGAGTAAACACACTAGAGCTTTCAGAAATCACCCCCAAAATTTATTTATTGAAGTGATGACCACACACTAAAGAGCCAAAGCTATTTTGCATATATAATATAAAATGAAATAAGCTCAAGCCAGGTAGTAGCAGAAGCCTCCTCTTTGCCTTCTTGCCAGGCCCTTCTGCTTGCCAGATTGAGTTAGCCCAGAAAAGCAAAACAGTCAGGGTTACATGGAGAATCACAAAAATAATACATATTTTCAAGATGTAGTCTAGCATTATGGAAACGGAAAGTGCCTGCCTGACCAGTGGAGAAAACACCTGAAAACAGCAGCTTGTCTTTTCCCCCCCTTCTCACCCTCCTGAATCTCTCTATCTTAGATGACCAGAATAACTAATACAATAAAATAATGAAATAAAAAAGTCTCAACTCCAAGTAAAGATCACATGTGAAACAAAAAAAAGCAGAATAATTAATTTTGAAAATATTTTCAATATATAAAACATAATATACATCTCCCAAAGATAACCATTATTTTGACATGAATGGTATTTTCTTTTGTACTTAATATTATGTCTGTAAAATTCGTCTGTGTTAGGGTATGGCCCTATGGTTTACTTATTTTCAAGGAGTTGAGATGTTATGTCATAGGGAGAGAACATCTTTCATTTCAGTGAATAGTGCCAAACTATTCCACAAGGCTGGTTATAACTTTAATTTTTTCAAATCCTATTTTAATGATGATTCTTAAATGCTTTAAGCTCCCTTGTAGCCTACTATCCACCAGAGGTAGTAGAAAAGAAAGGATACAGGGAAGTGGACCTGCTTAGAAATGGTTCTATGGTGCAACATCTGTCTGTGTTATCTGGAAATCAACAGTTCAGTTCACAGGTCAGTATCAACAGCTCAATCCACTCAAAAACAATTCATGGATACACCAGCAGTCAAGTTCAGTAGAGTCAGGATAGAAAACAGGAATTAGCAGCTGTGGTATCACCTAGCAGGAAACAACAACAACAAACAACAACAAAAACAACAACAACAACAAAAAAAAAAAAACAGGCCTCAGCATTGGCATGAGTCAGCACGTGGTCCCAGGAGGGACACCAGAAGTTCTTAACTGTGCCTCTTACAGTGAAGTGAAAATCAATGAAGACTCAAGATCAGCAAACATTGCACAGCTAGCTCTACCAGCAAGCCAAGCTCAGCCTCCATCACTGTCCTTCAATCCTACTTATATCCTCCAAACATTGTATGTCCTCCACAGGACTTGCCTCAGCACATGTCTTGCTTCAGCATGTGCATCCAATCAGCTTGAGTATACAGAAGCAACAAGACACTTCACCACACCACCAGAAGATTTTGGTGTATTTCTCTCTGTGGAGTCCCTACAAATGAAGCAATGTAATGCAGATGAATATGTGTGTTGTTATCGAAGAACCCTTTATCACGTGTCCTTTCACATGCTTGCTTTAGCAGAATATATTGTCTCTTGTGTCTGCCTCAGCAAAATATTCTTTCACAAGTCTTTCACCCATGTCCTCTTCAGGAAAAGACTCCTTAATATGTTTGCACCAGCAAAACTCCATCCAACTGACTTTACAAAGAACCCTTAAATTTCTACTTCAGCAGGTGGTCAGCTTTCCTTTTACAAAACAGAAGACATCTTGCTTTAGTACATCCTCATTTCCTGTGGTATGACTAGCCTTTTAATTTAATCACTCTGGTGGGTGACTGGCAGTATCATGTTGCCCTTCAATGTATTTCCCTCATGATTAGTGAAACTGAAGTTATTTTTAAAAGTTTAGCTTTCATTATATAGTTCTGTTTTATGAGCTACACATTCTCGCTCATTTTGTATTGAAATGTTTTTATTTTTTTAGTAAAATTTCATATTGATTTTAAGAATATATTAAGCCCAACCTGGTAATGCAGGCTTCAGTACCAAAATGCTCCAGAGGCTCAGTCAGGATTGCAAATTCAAGCTGTGCCTGGGTTGCAAATAGTTCAAGACAAGAAATAGACCATATGCTTTAGAACATGCTTTAAACATCATATATTTACCATTTCATTTAGTGCTCTACAAGAAGGATGTTATCCTGAAATAAATCTGAATACCCTGAGACTTTCATGCTGCCAACAAGGTTCAAATTAGCCTGTAGAGAGGCTAGATGGAAAGGTGTTCACTCAGCCTCAGTGTTCAAGCCATCCTAGTTGCAAAGAACAGGCGTAAGAATAAACAAGCCATCTTTGATTCTACTTTAGCAGGTACATTATGAAAAATCAAAAGCACATTTGAGAATCAGAGATGATGGCTAAGGTATAAGAATTCAACTAAACTCATTCATACCTCCTTAGCCCTTCCAATTTAGCTGTGATTCTAGTCATTATGTAATGAAAATGGTTGTTTGCAGGAAAATGGATAAAAGTGGGAAATAGATACAGTCACTCTCAGAAAGAGAAGTATTATATATTTCCTTTCATTAATGGGCAATAGATTTTATAGATACAAATGATGGTTTGAGTGAGAATGTCCCTCATGGGCTCATATATTTGAATGTTTTGTCCTTAATTGATGAACTGTTTGAGAAAGATTAGGAGCTATGTCCTTGTTAGAGTAGAAGTGTCTTTATTGAAAAAGATGTTGTATGGGGAGTGGGCTTTGACATTTTAAAAGTCCACACCAGGCCCAGTCTTTCTCTCCTCGCTGCTTATGGAACAGGACAAAAAGCTCTCAGTTGCTACTACTCCAGTGTCATGTCTGTCTGCTTTCCATTATGATGATGGTGAACTAACCCGCTGAACCAGTAAGCAAGTCCCCAATTAAATGTACTCTTTGATAAGAGTTGTCTTGGTCATGATGTCTTTTCACAGCAGTAGAACAATAACTATGGCAATGCAAAAATCATGTTTACAGATGATATGAAAGTAGAGATGAAACTGTTGAGAGGAAGAAGGGGAATTAATGGAAGTGGGGATGGGCAAGAAAAGACAGAGTTGAAGGTATGAGGAGGATGTCCTCAAGATAAGTTCTATACTTACATGAAAATGGACTTATGAAATCTATTACAGTACAATAAAAGACAGAAGAAAACAATCTGTCTTTGGTTGTAGATATCCAAATTTTTGATGAAAAATATCCAATGTTTGTTGTCTGATGTCAATAGGTTTTGAGTGAATTAACTAGAACAGAAGATACCTGTGTTGGACATGGAATAAGGCTCTGAAGGACTGGAATATATATAGGAGAAAAAAGCATACTGTGAAAGGAAAAAAATTAGCCAGACTGGTAAATACAAAATAAACCTAGAGGATCTGGCAAACAGTGAAATGATCATACGAACAAGGAGGAAGGAAGGTTTTAGGCTAAGTGTGGTGAGTTGCTCTTTATCCATTATTGGGTAGATAGAAAAAAATCAGCAATTCTCAACCTGTGGGTTGCTACTCCTTTGGGGGTCAAAAGATCCTTTCACAGGGGTTGATTATTAGATATCCTGTATATCAAATATTTGCATTACTATTCATAACAGTAGGAAAATGACCATTCTGAAGTAGCAATGATAGGGATCACCACAACCCAAGGAACTGTTTTACAGGGTAGCAGTATTAGGAAGTTTTAAGACCACTGGTATATGTGCATGTTAAAATGAAGCTACAATGGTTGAAAGAAAAGTTTTCTATAACCTGTGACTTCAACTCTGGAGAATGTGAAGATATAGAACCTAAAGGGACACAGAGATGGAATTATACCATTTTTAGAGAATAAAAAACAGATTAGATGGAAATAGAATGATAGTCTGAATATTCAGCTACAACATATATTTAATTTGTCTTTGAAATATGTACATTCTCTGTATGATATACTAATCTTATGCATGTGTTCATAATCACAAACACATACGTGGGGAATTTTGAACTTTAGGCATACTAAGAAATGAACTTTACCATTAGTCTATTCTTCCAAACCCATAATACATATTAATATGACTTGTTAAAAGCATAAATTCTGAAAGATCTTAAAATTATGAAGCAGGTACTTTTGAAGAAATGTTTAAAAGAACTGAGAATGTATTGCAATCACGATCCTTTTGTAGCCTTGGGGAAAAATGAGAAAAAAGGGAAAGAAATAAATTCACTGATTACAGAAAGAAACAAGGGTGACTGTCATTGGAACAAAACTATGGGACAATGACAGTAGAACAGTTGATATTTCTCTAGGTCCTATTCCTTTCACTTACCAATTCTGAAATTGCCTTTGAAGCATAAGTGGAATGAGGTGTTGATTAAAGTAAAGCACATGATAACTGCCTGTCCCAACTGCGAATAACAACACAAAAATTATAGAGCACAAACTGGATGAGTGCATATTGACTTTTGCTGTCAATGTCTTGTATGATGGCTTATTCCATAATGCTGGCATCTTGCACTATAGTAAATAAAACTTTCTGAACCATAAAGAATATATTCTTATTCTTAGTGACACATAACTCCGGGTACCTTTAGAGGAAAGAACATACTGAGTTCAATAATAAAATGTTTATTATAGTACTGAATGTGAAAATGCCTCAGCCATAGTATTAAAAAATGCATGATGAGAATCCATGGCCCTTCAGTACAGTGATGATAAATAAATAAATAAAGCCCAGAGGCAGAAAACCTCAGCCACATTATATAGTCAAGATACAGCTGAAAATGATTTAGAAAATAAAAAGTTAACAGTGAAACTACAATTTTATATAGATCTTTTCCTCTGAAAATTCTGATCCTTTTCTTTGATCAAATTACACCCCTAGATACTAGGAAAAATAGTTTATTTTGATTTCATTTAAGTTTTTCCTTGTGATAAATAGTAGATTTTGCATATACTCCAATTTGAAGTATTGTGGTAGTTGGGTCTTGAAACCGATTTTCTAACATGTGTTTATATTTTTCCTGTTAAATGTGAACATAACTGGGAAATACACAGTGTACATGAAGTCAAACACTAGTAGAGGAGGATGTATCAATGACAGTTGATACTATAATATTTAATGTAGGATATTAAAATATTAATATCTCTATTGATAATGGTAGTACCAAGGTAATATATACATAGATTTGCATGGCAAATGAAACATACTCTTTGATGTAAAGTAGAAAAAAAAGTATGACTTTTTCCTAATGTAAAAGAAAAAAATTAAACTTTTGCCTGGCTATGTTTTTTTAAGTAACCTATTTTCTTTATATTTTTCTATTTCTTGAGATCTATTAAGTTTATAAATACTCATACTCATTGCTCTGAAAAATGATTAAAAAAAAAACCTCTCAGTTAATTTCTGCATGGGAAGAATTTATTTGCACATTAAAAGGTAGAATGATTACATGTCTTTAGCATGTATGTGAATATGTTCAAATCTGCACATAGTTTATTGTACATTTCATCTCCACATATCTGATTTTTCAATGATTTAGTAGAGAAGGTGTCAAGCTATGGCCTGAAGGATAAATCTAGTTAGAGCTTGGTTTTCTACAACACTATAGCTAAGAATGTTTTCTTTTTACATTTTTTAAAGGCTTTAAAAAATAAAGACCAAAACTATGCAACAAAGATAGTAAGTAACTCACAAATCCTAAAATATTTACTATCTAGTGCTTCACAGAAAGTTTGTTTACCCTGGATTTAGAGTAACCCATAAAACAATGAGGCTTTGCTAAATGAGAGGTGGTAACAGGGGTCAGTGTGAAACCAAGTTCAGAATGATTTCTAACAATAGTTGTCAAAGGCTGAATAAAGATATTTCACATTTCTACTGAATTGGTCATTAATGTTCTTACTGTATTAAAAACAAACAAACAAACAAACAAACAAAAATCCAGAAAGTTGTTCTGAAGTCAGACTTGTTTCCTACATCTTCCCATGTAGCTGCACAAACCACAATCCTCTGTAACGTTGCAGACTATCAAGTAAAGGAAGTAAATCTAGGCTCCATCTCTTTCACACTGCCACCAAGTAATTGCCAGTGTTTTTGTGTTTGGTAAGCAAAATGTACCTATAAATGATCTTTGAGAGCTTAGTGACAGTTACACCTTTTTATAAGTCTGTAGTTGATGAAAACACTACTAGTTCCAGTTGTCAATGAATCTGATTATATATATATATATATATATATATATATATATATATATATATATATATATAATACATATTATGTATTATGTATTATGTATATAGATATATTGTATTACATGTTTTCCAAATCATTATTTAGTTTGTGATCCAACAAAATACCTTTTTAAAATTTTGATATGTACCAACTGAGCACAAAAGTGAGTTTCATAAAGACATTTTGCTTTCTCTTGCTCTCTTTCTCTGTACCCTTGCTTCTGTTCCCCCTCTCTACCCATTCCCTGCTCTACCCCTCCTCTCTCTCTCTCTCTCTCTCTCTCTCTCTCTCTCTCTCTCTCTCTCTCTCTCTCTCTCTCAACTCCCCTCCCCAGCTCCCCACTCCCCATGCCCTGAATAAAATCTATTGTATACCTTCAAAAAAAAAAAAAAAAAAAGAAAAGACATTTTGCTTAGGTATATCATCATGCACTTTTAACACATGAACCCTCAATATTGTCCCCACACTTCTGTCACCCACTTCATATTATTCTTCTTTCTCTTCTCAGAGCACCATTTCTACTTTCATTTAATACATACATATACACAAATTATACTATTGTGTGTGTGTGTGTGTGTGTGTGTGTGTGAATCCTTTGCTAAATAAGTTAACAAAAGAAGCATATTTTTTCATATCTTACTTGATGTTCGTGGTTCCTTTATAATAAGAAGTTTTGTGTCCAAATTATAACTTCAAATATGTTCATGAAATAAAACTAGCCATTCTCATGAATATTAGGGACTATGTGTTTTCCTTTTTTTCTAACTTTACCATAATCTTTTCTTGTATGTGATGAGATTCTGCTGTTATAGTAGGAGTTTGTTTATTAGTGAGAAGAATTGAAGGTATGAAAACCTTTCAATATGAGAGAAAGTGACATAAAGGGAAAAAGGATACATTTCTGAAGACTGTTTAGAAGGATAAGAGATATTCATTGGAGGCATCATATTAACTTGAAGATGGATTGAATATGATGCCTGATAATAGTTTTGTGCAAGTGAAAGCTCATTCTGAAAAGATCAGACATTTATATTTAAGACAAACTTTTTGCTTCTTTGCTTGTTTGTTTGTTTGTTTTCACTGCTCTGGCAGATGTGGCCCATGAGAAAGCTTCTTTAGGCAACTCTGATGCTTATTGATGTATGTCATCATTGTGTGTGTGTGAAGGATAAACTGTTTCAGAATAATAGCTACACAAGTCTATCAATGCTTGTCAAAGACAGTTTATCTTATAAAAATCTTTGCATATATGTGAATAAATGGTAGTAATTATGATAATAAATATATGCTATACCTTTCAATCAAAGTCCAAAATTAAATTATCATTACAGTGATGCAGTTAAGTCAATGTAGACAATTAGAGGTTCTGAAACTCTATGAACTCTTTTATAAAGGTTATTTTCCCTTATTACTTACTGTCAAATCAGTAAATTTAGGTTAAACCTATTTGAACTTTTTTACCTATTTGAGAAATACATAGAGATCTGAAAACAATAACTTTCAAAACACTAGGTTGTCAAAACAACTTATAACCTGTTACTTCTCTGAAACTAGGGAATTAAAGTATTGTCAACAAAATGTATAAATTCTAACATCCTTAAGAATCATCAAATCATGAAAACACAATTATTTTTAATGTTCATGTACACTCCACAATAGTGATATTTTACATATTTTTTGAATACACTAGACAGAAACTAAAATTCAAGGCCATTTGTTTTCTTTGTTTTGTTTTTCTATTTCATGAAATGCTGAAGCTAGAGCATGACTTGGTAGATAGTTTAAAGGTGTGAAATTATGTGTATTAGTGAAATAACCACAATGGAGCTGAAAAGGAATTTTCCTGTATACTGTATTTTAAATTTACATTGTGAATGTGGAATAGTGACTTACTCATAAAAGAACTCGGCTCTTTAGAATATATTCTACAGCTATTTGTGCTCATTAAAACTTCTTTGTCTGGGCTGGGGAGGTCACTCACTGGGTAAATGTTGCTGCAAAGCATGAGGACCTCAGTTTAGATTTCCAGTAACTATGATGAAACAGGAAACAACAGCTTGTAGTCCTAGTACTAGGCAACAGAGGCAGAAAGAGCTCAGGGGCTCATCACTCTGTCAGTCTAGCCAGCCAGTGAGTTCTGAATTCTGTAAGAAACCTTACCTAAAAAGCATAAGGTGAAGTTCAATGAATTAGAACACTCAGCATTAGCTTCTTGCCTCTATATACACATGCATACACATACCTATGTGTATACACACATACACACTCAACAAAAAACTTATTTATTACCATATGACATTGATTCCTCATACATCACAAACAATTTGTATATTCTCTATAAATCGATTTTTTTAAATTTACTTTTTCTACACAAAAGTTAGGTTTTCAAGTATAAGTGTGGGTTCATTATTGCTATGTTGAGGGTGGGAATGTTAAGAAAATGTCAGTTGTTATTATTTACCTTCTACCTTGTTTGAAACAACATCTCTTATTCACAGTTATATATGACAGACTAGCTGTCCAGTGACATCCACTCCTGTTTCCACCTCCCATTGGGGTTACAGATCCATGTTTCCATGCCTAGCCTTTCAGTCGGTTCTGAGGATGTAAAATCCTCATGTTTCCTATGACGCATGTTTTATCCACTCTACCATCTCCTCGGCACTCCAGATAGACTATGTGATAGTATCCCTAGTGGAGGCAGTCTCAGAAGAGAAATGAAGGACAAAATCATCTGGTTTTACATTTTTACATTTATAAATTTACATTGCTATAAAAATTACAAAACACTTAAATCTATTGGCCTCTCTTTGTTTACTACATCAAGTGAATTCAATAAAGTGGACAGATGAGTGTTCCTAGATGAGAAACAGAACATCAGAAATGTTAGATGGTTTCTTCAAGCTCCAAATTGACAAACAAATGAAAAAAAACAACTCAAAATTCGTGACCCATTTTTTTTTGGGGGGGAGGAATCCTGTAAATGTATTTAACACAAACCTTTTAAAAGATTTCAGAAGTAGATGTGTGATAAAGAGGAAGGGTAGCTTTCCAGCATGTACAGTGCAAGGTGCTGGGTTCCGTCCCTATCACATCAAGCATAGTTTTCAAATGTTCTACACACACACACACACACACACACACACACACACACACACACTGTATGTTTTGCATAAGAATGTGTTTTGTCTCAGCGCAGGGGTGTCCGATGTACATCCCCAATGCTGAGGCCATAGAAAGCATTTACCTTTCCCCAAATGACTTAGAATGGGATAAACTATATTGATGAATTGAAGCTTTAAAACTAATTGTCTGCCTGTTACAATATCTGTTAACTGAAAATGATTCCTAAACATTATCATGGAATTTGATACACATTCTGGTGCACACAGAATCTGCAGATTCAATCCTCCACAGGGTCATTATAGTCCCATTATTAATAATGGATAGCTTGTGGCTTTTTCTCCATCCTCCATGATTTGCATGTCCAATTTATAACCCTACCAAAAAAATCTTCCCTTTGATTACATATTGTAGATTGGCTTCTTTTAGTTGAAAATCCAATCTATTATTGTCAAACACATGAGATAACTTATTACATCTAAGTGAGACTCATTACCCATTTTTGTAAAATAGCCCCCAAAGCCACTTTTACTTCAGTCACTAACTATAGCACAGTTTTAGGAAGGCTGAAATGAAAATCTTTTCTGTGTGCCCACATTTACATCACAGCTTCTTCAATGTGATAGCCTCGGGAAAGTGAAACATAAGCAGGCCCATTTCCAAGGGAAGGAAGCTACATTTTTAAATACTACTTATAGATCTGGCTAGTCAATAGATGAGTCACAACACAGTATGAGATACTGAAAAATAAAATAAAAATTACTATGGAATGTTTTCTGCCCTCCAGGAGATAATGATCTATTTAAGGAATCAAGAATCTCAACATAATTAGCAAACAGTGCAAAACTGCCTTGAATTATGTGGCACCAAACCCAAGGGCTGTGGGAAATGAGAGCAAAGAAAATCATTGCAGATGAGGGAAGTCTTGGAAGGAAAGCATTCTTGTAGGGAGCGAAATTCTGCTCATCATCTTTCTTCCAGTTGTTAACTGGGCACGTGTCAGGCTATTCACAAAGCCTGCTTAGTCTTCTTTTGATTGAGTGTTTGAGCCTGTCTACTCATTTCTCAGCACTTCAGCTTATTACTCTGAGTTTTTATTCTTCATATCTATTTCTTTAAACTAGCACAGCTTCCATTGTTTTAGTATAGTTGCCTCCTGAAAGGACTTACTCAATTAAGTCCTTTGATTGATGAAGTAAAATGATTGTGCGCTGAAGTATGTTTGAATTTGATATGGTGTCTGCAGAGCAGGTAGAAAACACATATTCCAGTGAAAATCCATTTAAAGGTTAACTGACTAAACTGATCAAATATCATTACATTACCATCAATCAGCCAGACAATCTCGAGAGTTTTATGTATATAAATAAGAAAACAATTCATGTAGTTACTATTATTACATATGACTTAGAAATTGACAATGGTAATTGGCACATATTACTTCATAGTATGTGCACATGTGTGAAAACAGATTGTCATATCTACAGAGTTTGAAATATCTTTCAAGACCTGTGTCTTCACATAGCAATTCTTCATTTTAGTGTAAATGAAGCTATAGAAAGTATTTGTCCTAAAAGTTAAACACTACATAAACATTTTTCTGTGTCTTTTATATTGATTAATTGTCATAATGATTCATTACTTGCTACATTTAAAAACAAAAGGCAAAAACTAAACTACATTTTAGAAAATGCAATGTAGGAAACAATCTACACAACTGAAAACTGTTTACTGTTATATTTTTCTTATGACTAAGGTCCTAAATATTCAGGAGACTATTTTATAATTAAAATGTCATTGCATATATATATATATATATATATATATATATATATATATATATTTCACTAACCAGTTCTGTGATTTTGGGCTACTTCCTTATTATTAAGATTTAGCCACATACAGCAAGTCCTCAGCATCAGATCAGCGAGAGATGCTGTCTCAGGGAGACACTGACAGTGATAGAAAGATACCTAATCGGCCATCATTGGGAAGAGAGGCTCCTTGGTCTTGCAAATTTTATATGACCCAGCACAGGGGAATACCAGGGCCAAGAAGTGGGAGTGGGTGGGTAGGGGAGCAGGGGTGGGGGGAGGGTATAGGGAACTTTTGGGATAGTATTTGAAATTTAAATAAAGAAAATATCTAATTAAAAAAAGATTTAGTTTCCTCATAAGTAATGGTTGGATTATTACTAATGTGGATTGTTTTGGACCAAGATTTCTACTGCAAGGCAAGCATTCATAAGAAAAGCATGTCCACATTTTCACCAAAAGCAATGTAGAAAGAGCTTTATAGTGGCCACATGCATAATGTTCCTCAAATGGAAACTACCTAAATGTCTATTGAGTGTTTGTATATCACGACACATTCACAGAGTGAAAAATAGTCTGCACTAAGAATTAGTTCATTCATTCATGAAGCCCTGTGGCTCTGATATTCCTGATATTTGGAGAAATAAATCTAAGAAGAGTCTACATTTTATGATTATATTAATGTAAATGCTATAATTGGCAAAACTGATACTAAGTAGTAGGCATAAAAGGATTGGCTTATGTGATAGAAAAAAATCCAGCATGTAGCATCTGCAACAAAGAACATGTGATCTTTCTTGACCTGGTTACTAGTTTCAGCTTTTCCCATTCGTAAGAATAAAACCCATAAAATATAGAATTGTGAAATATTAATTGAAAATAACATTTACTTCTTATACTATTAAAAATTAGGCTGACGTGTCCTTATTTATATGAAGACTGAGTCAAATAATATTCATTAATTGATTTCAGATAGATTACACTAAGTAATACATATTCCTTTTAATACTATACTTAAGACATTCTGCAAATAGTCACTGTATAAACTATAACATATTTATTTTCATAAAATGTGTTATGATGAGGCTATAAACAAATACCTGTCAGAACATAATTGTTCTTTTCCCTTCTATCCTATTGATATTGAAAAATAAGGCTATCCTGATAGGGTTTCACTGTCAGGTTGTTATCTACGAATTGCTTCTTTCTCAAACTGTGTGCACACATAGCAACTGTATAATAGTACCAATCACACACTAATAATGAGCAAACAGCAGCAGAATGGATCTCATAATAGAACAAAAACCATCTATAGTTAGAGCAAAAAGCCCTTCAATTTTTCAACTGGCAAGAAAAATATTGCTTGAAATTATGATCTGGCAGTTCATCTCAGAGAAACTAAGATGAAATGACTTCCTGCATCATGAATTTCCTGATCAGAGTCCAACAGATATAAATATTGGACTGGGGAGTTATTTCTGTCTTTTAGACGAAACACAGTGAACAGGCAACTGAAAGAATCCCTAAAGTTTCTGAGTGAAGATTTTATACAAATTGCCAGTTAGGCTATTTTTTAAAGTAGAGAATTAAACACGACTACTTTCATTTGATGGGATTTTGTATGTAATTATAGACACAGAGTTACTGAATTTAATCACTAATGGCACTCAATATCTTACTATATATCATGCATTTCATGTATTTTCTAACCTAATTAGAGCACTGATGTAAATAACCCCTATTAAAAATGGGGTACAGAGCTAAACAAAAAATTCTCAACAGAGGAATATTGAATGGCTGAGAAGCACCTGAAAAAATGTTCACCATCCTTAATCATCTGGGAAATGCAAATCAAAACAACCCTGAGATTCCCTCAGAACGGCTAAGATAAAAAATTCAGGTGACAGCAGATGCTGGTGAGGATGTGGAGAAAGAGGAACACTCCTCCATTGCTGGTGGGATTGCAGGCTGGTACAACCACTCTGGAAATCAGTCTGGCGGTTCTTCAGAAAATTGGACATAGTACTACCGGAGGATCCAGCAATACCTTTCCTGGGCATATACCCAGATGTTCTAACTTGTAATAAGGACACATGCTCCACTATGTTCATAGCAGCCTTATCTATAAAAGCCAGAAGCTGGAAAGAACCCACATGTCCCTCAACAGAGGAATAGATACAGAAAATGTGGTATACTTACACAATGGAGTACTACTCAGCAATTTAAAACAATGAATTTATGAAATTCATAGGAAAATGGATGGATCTGGAGGGTATCATCCTGAGTGAGGTAACCCAATCACAAAAGAACTCACATAAAATGCACTCACTGATAAGTGGATATTAGCCCAGAATCCTAGAATACCCAAGATACAATTTAGAAAACACATGAAACTCAATAAGAAGGAAGACCAAAGTGTGGATACTTCCACACTTTGAATTCCTCCTTAGAATGGGGAACAGAATACCCATGGAAGGAGTTACAGAGACAAAGTTTGGAACTGAGATGGAAGGAAGGACCATCCAGAGAGTGCCCCACCAATTGCAGGCACTATTGCATATGCCAGCAAGATTTTGCTAACAGGGCCCTGATATAGCTGTCTCTTGTGAGGCTATGCCAGTGCCTGGCAAATACAGAAGTGGATGCTTATAGTCATTTATTGGATGGAACACAGGATCCCCAATGAAGGAGCTAGAGAAAGTACCCAAGGAGCTGAAAGGGTCTGAAACCCTATAGGAGGAACAGCAATATGAACTAACCAGTACCCCCAGAGCTCGTGTCTCTAGCTGCATATGTAGCAGAAGATGGCCTAGTCGGCCATCATTGGGAGGAGAGGCCCTTGGTCTTACAAAGATTATATGCCCCAGTACAGGGAAATGCCAGGGCCAGGAAGCATGAGTGGGTGGGTTTGGGAGCAGGGTGAGTGGGAGGGTATATGGTACTTTCTGGATTGCATTTGAAATGTAAATGAAGAATATATCTAATAAAAAGAAAGAAAATAACATCCTTAGTGAGGTAACCCAGTCACAAAAGAACACACTTGGTATGCACTCACTGATAAGTGGATATTAGCCCAGAAGTTCAGAATACCCAAGATACAATTCAGACCACATGAAGCTCAAGAAGAAGGAAGACCAAGGTGTGGATGCTTTTTTCCTTCTTAGAAGGGAGAACAAAATTCTCAAGGAGGAAATACGGAGAAAAGATGTGGAGTAGAGATTGAAGGAATGACATACAGAGACTGCCCCACCTGGGGATCCATGCCATATATAGTCACCAAACCCAGACACTATTGGATGCCAAGAAGTGCTTGCTGACAAGAGCCTGATATAGCCGTCTCCTGAAAGGTTCTGACAGAACATGACAAATACAGAGAAGGGTGCTTATAGCCAATCATTGGACTGAACACGAGATCAGGACTGATAACATTGATCAGGACTCTTGACTTGCTGTCTATTCTTCGCATTTCTTGTCCCCCATTCTCTTCCAGGTGCCCCTCAAGTCTCTGTTCGAGTGTTCTGGGGCTCAGGACATTTATGAGCCTTTGTTGTGCAAATCTTGTTCCTTGATTTAGAACTATTTGTTAAATAAAAGTGGCTATACTCAATTACTCAAGGGATTAAAGGTAGGTGGATTTGGAATGACCTGGTTGAAGAACAGACCATGAGGGGGAGATGGTGAAGGAGAGGAGTCAGAAAAACATGGCCCAGAGGGATAGCCAATTCGAGTTAAGTAAAGCCCAGATGAAACAAAGTAAGTAATAACTCTGGGTTATTAATAGGAAAGTAAATTTTAATAGAACAGAGGGAAGATATTTGCCCAGAAGTTGTGATGATTAGGCTTATTATAAACATAAGATTATATGTGCATTTTATTCCAAAACAAAATGGCCAAATGTTGGGTAGAAGCCCCAGAATGAGATTAATGGAGTAGTTAGAGAAAGGACTAAAGGAATTGAAGGAGTTTGCAACCCTATAGAAAGAACAACAATATCAACCAACCAGAACCCCCAGAGTTCCCAGAGATTAAGCCACCAATCAAAGAGTACACACGGAGGGACCCATGGCTCCAGCTGTAAATGTAGCAGAGGATGGCCTTTTTGGACATCAATGGGAGGAGTGGCCCTTGGTCCTGTGAAAACTTGATGCCCCAGTGTAGGTGAATGTCAGGGTGAGGATGTGTGAGTATGTGGGTGGGTGGATGAGGGAGCACTCTCATAGAGGCAAGGAGAGAGAGGATGTGATAGGGACTTTTGGAGTTTAAAATGAGAAAGGAGAAAACATTTGAAATGTGAATAAATAATATATCTAATAAAAAGGAAAAAATTAAAAACAGAATGACCATTGAGTGATCGAGATTCACACACACAAAAAGAAATTTACATGCAAACTGATTACCTTTAATAACTATTATGATGGATATATTTATGATATGCTTTATGTTTTAATAAAAAAAACTTATGACAAAAGTATTTTTATGGTTCCTGGAATTGCTTTGCATCTACTTTTTTAAAAAAATCAATATAAATAACTATATTAAGGTTTGAAAATCAATATTGAACTTGCTTTTTCAAATCTTAAATAATCAGCTTCTCCCCAGACAATGCAGAACCAGAAAACATTAGAGAACTATTATAATTGATTTTTCTTAGAACTGCAAAAGTGTTTGTGAAGCAGTAAGAGAAGGAAGGAGGCGGGGCATCTAACATAATTAATGGCATTTCAGAAAACAGACTTACTTAGAGATGAAACACCAAGTGCAAAATCATTCTTAACTAGCTCTACAACAGCTCTTCCTCACACCAATGACCCATTTATAGAACAAAAGAAAATCCTATTGATTCTTGCCTAGAAATGAAAAAGAAGTGATGACTTCTGTGGAGTAAATATGACTCTAATATATCAATACTTAACTCAGTGAGTCTCACAAACTAACCATATTATTTGTCCTTACATGATATTACACAATATACCCATTAACACGTGGCAGATGAAGTAGAGAATGTTAGCAGTCAGAGGGTAGCTCAAGAAAAGGTATATTTGCCTTTGAAAGCAATGTTTGTTAGTGAGTAGTAATGTGTCTGGCCTCCTATTTTGTTTGTCCTGATAAATACTAAAGTTAGAAAGCAAGATTCCCTTCTCTCCATTTCTACACATGTTTCAGATAATAAATGAAGTTATGTATGTTTTGTTTCATTTTAACCAGGGTATTACTGCTGGATGGAACTCACTAAAAAGCAGTCTCTGCCTCTCAAACACTGGGATTAATGGTATGTGTCACCACACTGAGTCATGTAATTTTAATTTACTCCTATCTGTGTTTAGGATGACAGAAAGCAGGGGTGGTAATTATGGGCATTGTTTATATTTCTGTACATCTCCTTTCAGTGCCCAATAAGGACTAGAGCATGTCACTAGATGTAATCTTCATAACATTGATTGTTCAGACTACATGGAATTTCATTAACTCTTTGAATGAGTTTAATATGTTGAAGTTTTTTATTTTATTTTTTGATGATATGTTTGAGTTTATAACAAAATTATATTATTTCTCTCTTCCTTTTCTTCCCTTCAAAACTTCCCCACATCCCTCCTTGCTCTATTTCAAATCCATTGCCTCTTTTTCCATTAACTGTTATTGCATGTATATGTATATATAAATATAGCCTAACCAGCAAGCATAATGTTATTTGTATGTATATTTTGAGACTTGCTCATTTGGTAATTGGCTAACCAATTGGTGTATTCTTCCCTGGGAAAAACTATTTCTTCCAGTTTCAGCACTCCTTACTTTTCTGTAGTTCTTTGTGTAAGGTTGAGGATTTATAGCCGTTTCCCTATCCATGTTGGCATGTTTATTGGTGTCATCGTTGTTTAGCTCTTGTTTGGCAATCATGTTCCTGAGCCTGTATGGGTGTAACTTCAGCCATTACTAGATGACACACAGCAAATTTCCTGATCCTCTGACTCTTACAATTTTTCTGACACTTCTTCCACAATATTCCATGAGCCTTAGGTATGGGAGTATTTTGAAGATGTATCCATTAGAAGTAGGTTTTCCAGCTCTGTATTTTGATTGATTATGGTTTTCTGTAATGGTCTTTATTACAAAAAGAAGATTCCTTAATGACAAGTGAGGACTATACTTATCTGTGGGTACAAAGACAAATGTTTAGATCATTGTGACCATGCTTGTTTGATAAAATAGTAGTTGTAGGTCCTCCTCCAATATTCATGACATCACTAGCACTGAGTATTTAGCTAGGTTTCCAGTACCAGACATGGTTTCTGTCTTCTTCAGTAGGTTTTTAGTCCAATTAGAGAACTGTTGGTTACTGTCCAGGTATGTGTGCACCAACACTGCACGCTTAGGGTTAGCATGCCATATTAGTCATTGATATGGTTCATAGGTGTCACATATGGGTGGTGGTTACCTCCCCTCTTTGGAAACCTTCATGTATTTTTTTGTACCGTGAAAGCTAGTCCTCAGGGAAAAGATGTTCAGGACAGTTCCAGGCCAGGTTTATCTGGGTTCTGTTTCTGAAGTATATAGTGTCTTCAGCAATAACTTTTTACCTTCCAAATCTGGAGAGCTACAGCAAGCTGTATATTTTGGGAGTCTCTCAGGCACCCATGGCCAACAACTCAATGGGAGACTTTTAATGTACAGGTTTTGGTTTTTGTTAAGTCGTGTTTGGCTTTTGGAGGGAGAATTGTCAGGTCAGAGGAGAAGAAAAAAATGACTAAAACTGTGTGTGTATACTTACACACAGAATTGTGGGTGTTAAAGGGTGTGTTGTGTCTTTGTTTTTAGGAAGCTAAGAGTATGCTTGTTAAAGATCTTACAGATATTCATATTGTTGTATTACCCTCCTTCCTTCTTCTATATTTGTCTTCTTCACAATTCTCTAAAGAGCACCTTTTTCCCCCTTTTCCTATCAGCTCACTTGAAACCTGCTAGTCCCTGTTTCCCTCCTCCCATTTCCTTCTGCATTTGCCTTCTTCATCTCCCTAAAGCCCTTCTCATTAGATTAGTCTTTGAAGTATTTCTTCATAATGATTAGATAATTCAATTATCACATGAAATGCTAATCATGTATGTTTATACTTGTGGAGAGCTTTACCCCAACTCCATCAAAAATATCATTTTTAAAATGGATGCTCAAAAGGACCCTTATACCCTTAAAGTTAAAGGAAACACCCTGAAAATTTCAAAGTTAAGGAAACTTTTAAAGTTTTCCCTAATTGATACCTTTAATATGCAAACGTGTTGTATTCTCTAATCTTAATCCTTTCTTTTCTTTTTGTTCTTTTTCCTTTTAAATTAATTAATTGTTTTGTTAATTTACATCCCAAATCCTGCCCCTCCTGGTTCCCCCTTGCAGAGTTCTTCCTTCCATTCTCCCTTCACCTCTGAGAGGGTGCCCTACTCCATGGGTACCTACCCCCCAAATACCCTGGAGGATCAAGTGTCTACAGGATTAGACATATCCTCTTCCACTGAGGCTAGACAATACAGCCCTCTGCTACACATGCACTAGGTGCCTCTGAGAAGCCTGTGTATGCTCTTTGTTTGGTGGCTCAGGCTCTGGGATATCCCAGGGATCCAGGTTAGTCGACACTCTTGGTCTTGCTAAGGGGGTTGCCATCCCTTTCGGTTCCTTCAATCCTCACCCTAACTCTTCCATAGGGATCCCCGACCTCCATCCCAAGCTTGGCTGTGAGTATCTGCATCCATCTCAGTCATCATCAGTAATAATAGTGCCAGGAATTGCTGCCAGCCCATGGGATGGGTCTCAAGTTCAACAGGTCACCAGTGGGCCATTCCTTCGGCCTCTGCTCCATTTTTGTCCGTACATTTCATTTAGACAGGAGCAATTTGGGGTCGAAAATTTTGTAGGTGGGTTGGTATCCCCATCCCCCCACTGTGGGTCCTGTCTATTAGATGTGATCATGTGAAGTTCCATAAACCCACTGATGGGCATTTCAGCTAAGGTCACCCTCATTGATCCCAGGTCTCTGGGACTTCTTAGCGATTCTCCCACCTCAACCTCACCACAAGTAACTGCATATTTCCATTTATTCTCTTGGCTCTCTTGACTTTTCTCCTGTCTCCCCCAATAACTGATCCTGACCCCCTTTCCCTACCCCCTTCCACCAAGTTTCCTCCTTGTCTCTGCCTCCAGTGATTATTTGGTTCTCCCTTCTAAGTGGTTTTCAATCATCCTCACTTGGGCCTTCTTATTAAACTTCTTATGGTCTATGGATTGTATTATGAGTATCCTGTACTTTTGGCTAATATTCACTTAAAAGTAAGTACCATGTGAATGAAAGACCTATATGACAAGAACTTTAAGTACTTGTAGAAAGAAATCAAAAAGACTTAAAAGGCGGAAAGATCTTGTATGATCATGGATTAGTAGGACTAACAGAGTAAAAATGGCCACCCTCTTTTATTTATTTATTTTTTTTAGTAATCTCTTTTCATTAGTTCCCTGTTTTTTTTGTTACTAGATCTTCCTTCATGTATATCATTATTGCTATGCAATGTACCTTTATTACTTAATATTTGATATTTCAAATACAAATGCTTAAATAAACCAATAGTATAGAATGGGTACAAAGGGTTTTGAAAGACATCATACATTAGCATATATATCATTCTTACAAAAAATAAAAGAATAAAAACTGATTCACATTAAACTGTATAATAACAAAAAAAGCATCTACCTAAAATACTGTCATTAACTCAGAAAAGTTAGGTTTATAAATACTATGCAACTCCATGGCAGTTGCTATGGGTGAGAATACAGCTGGTTTATAAAACTGTTTTTACATCTTTGTTATTTGAGGAAAACTCAACAAAAAGATTTCACATAGTTCTTCTATAATTAAGTTATTCTAAGAGAAATGAAATGTCTTTGCAATTAATCAAAATAGTTTGAGTTGTCTTATGGAATTTATTTCTCATTTAACTTAAACCTTAAGCTGAGATCTACCAGAGGTCAAATGTCCATGGAAAGACAAGCTCAAATGGAGAAAAGAAAAGATGCAATAGACCAAATAACGATTTAATATATATTATTTCATATCCAGAATTCATTCACATAAGATAATGTGGTAATATCCAACAGCAAACACAGTCAATTTTTGTTCAGCATATTCTTGAACAATGAAAAACCTTATGAATTTTGCTTGCCATTCTCTTAAAGAATCTCTTATTAACTTAGAACTATTTTTACTATAATTCAGGGAAACATGTTTATTTTCCTTTTATTTACCTAAGTTAATCATAACATGTTCCTATAAACCAGTTTATGAATCAATATCTCCCCACCACTTCTATGTTGAACATCTAGTATGTTTACTGACATTCCAGGATTTGGAAACTATAGCATGAATTAAACATATGTTCTATCTGTAAGCATCTCACACAATATAGTCAGGGAGATAGATGCTGTGATCCATACTGTAGTGAACTGAATATGTTTGGCCCAGGGAGTAGCACTATCTGAAGGTGTGGCCTTGGAGTGGTGTGTCACTGTGGGCATGGGCTTAAGACCCTCATCCTAGCTGTCTAAAAGTCAGTATTCTGCTAGCAAACTTCAGATGAAGATGTAGAACCCTTAGTTCCTCCTGTAGCATGCCTGCCAGGATGCTGCCATGTTCCTGCGTTAATGATAATGGACTGAACCTCTGGACCTGTAAGCCAGCCCCAATTAAATGTTGTCCTAATAAGAGTTGCCTTGTTCATGGTGCCTGTCCACAGCAGTAAAACCCTAACTAAGAACTTGGTACCAGGTACTGGGATATTGTTGTGATAGGCCTGACCAAGCTTTTGTTTGGGAAAATGTGGATTTGGGGATTTGGGATTTGAAAAACAGCAGAAGGCTTTAAGTGGGGATTAATAGACCAGCCTAGTAGGAATCAGGCAGAGTGTTTCCGTTTCCGAGGGTGATGTGAACTATGGAAACCTGGTTCTAGGGGTTTCAGAGGAATTTTAATATGTGGCTAAAAGACCATTCTTGTGATACTTTCATGAAGAATGTGGCTGCTTTTTGCCATTGTCCAAAGAATCTGCCTGAGGCTAAGGTGAAGGGATTCAGATTAATTGTATTGACAAACGGAGTCTCAGAAATACCCATTATAGATTTTGTTATCTGGCTAAGTCTCATGAAGAGCATTTAAAACAAGCAGAGCAAGCTGAGAAAAGAAAAGTATAAAATACATGGTTCAAGTACTAGATGAAGAACAACTTAAATCCAGGTTTGGTGGACCATACCTTTAATCCCAGGGTTTAGGAGAGAGGCATGCAGATTTCTGAGTTAAAAGTTAGTCTACAGAGCAACTTCCAGGACAACAAAGCTTAGGTAGTGAAGGAAGTGTAAAATAGAAAGCTGGTGATAATGTAATAGTACAAGGGTGTCATGTTCCAGACCCAGTAAACAGCAGAACTCAGCAGCTTTGGACATGTGGCTCTGGCTTTAGAGTCCAGAATAGAAGGGACTACTGGGACAATTGATGCTGGTTAGCTGGAGCAAAGAAATTGTTGATGATTAAGAAGAGATCACCATCACTGAATTGAAATCTTCTGGGAAATGTTTTCTGAAAGCAAAAAGAATCTGTTCCAGAGATAGCTAAGGTTGTACCTTGTGCTGAAGCTGTACTTGGTAATGTGTTAAGAGTCACCCAAGTGGTACTGGTCTTGAAGACATAAAAGAGTCATGAAGAAGAGCTGAGGCTTTGCAATGTGAGAGGTCATGGAAAGTCATTAGTGAAGGTGTAATCTCAGTTGTAGTTGAAGGCCCAGGATTGAAGGCTCCATGCAAAGGAGTTGAGGCTTGGCACCACAAAGAAAGCCTATGAGAGGCTATTGGTGAAGCCTAGTTGCAGTGGAAGACCCCAGTGTATTGGAGAAGCCATTACCATGTAACGATCACCAAGAACAGTAGCAGCAGTGGAGTGGATCAACCTGAGCTTAGAGTACTACAGAAGGCAGAGCTGGAGAAGTGATGCCAGCCCTTAGGAGGATCCCAGAAGATCATGTGTAGATCCCAAACATTGAAATATGAAGTTGTAACATTGAAGTTGCCTTGGAAACCCCAAGATGTTCAAGATGTCAGAGCTGTGGTCTATCTGCCGAGGAAAGCTGCTAACAGGGAGTGGACCAGCCCAGGAAATAGAAGTTTTTTGCTGTCAACATAGATGGAAAAGGAGTTGGAGATCTGAAGACCAATTGGACATCAGATATGGAGATGCAGAGTTTGGAGTTTGTCCAGCTGGTTTCCTGTATTGCTTTGGGAATTATAGTTAAGTCACTGGATGAATCTTAGAAGAGACTGAATTTTGAACTTTTAACATTGTTGAGACTTCTATAGACTATGGAGACCTTTGAAGTGGGACTAAATGTATTTTACATTATGTTATGTTTAGGTATGTCCCCCATAGACTCATGTGTTTGATCAAACCTATGGGGGCCAGGAAGTAGAATGTAGTGGTTTGAACTTTTTTGGCCCAGGGAGTAGCACTATTTAGAAGTGTGGTCTTAGAGTGGGTGTACCATTCTGGGCATGGGCTTAAGACCCTCATCCTAGCTGCCTGAAAGTCAGTATTCTGCTAGCAGCCTTCAAATGAAGATATAGAACTCTTAGCTCCCCCTGTACCATGCCTGCCAGGATGCTGCCATGTTCCTGCCTTAATAATAATGGAATAAACCCCTGTACCTGTAAGCCAGCCCCAATTAAATTCTGTCTTTTATAAGACCTTTTTTAGTCATGGTCTCTGTTCACAGCAGCAAAACCCCCACTAAGACAGATATGTAACTAAATAATATACACATGACCTAAAATATACAAAACAAAAAAGTCATGTAATGATTTTTAAACCATATTTTCCCACAGATTCTCCCAGAATGCCTTTATCAAGAAGCTCACCTTTTAAATGCATATATATTCCTTTTATAACATTTTTATCTCTGCACATGATTACTTGATACTTACTCATTCCTTCATTTGAATGTAGATTGTTCCTGTCTGTTTTATTTTAATTCAACTCTGCCTAGCATAAAGAACCTTGAAGAGTGAGAAGATGAACAACCACTTTATATAACAATAACAGTAACATGCTCAATTATTAATAAGTGATTTGATGTGGTCTATAGATCCCATATCTGTCATTAGTAAAGAGGCTAAGAACTTCAAACTAGATATGTCATGGGCTCTAAGGAAATACTTACTACTATTTATTATTGTGCTAAATTACTCCTATTAGAATGTTTCTATACCAGAAGTTAATCACTGAACCCTCATCAAAGAAGCCTGTAGATGAATTACAGTAGATGGTCATTAACACAGAGAACCACAACTGAACAATGTGCAGAGAGTGAGAAACTTTGGAGTACTCAGTACCAAATGGGATGTCCTTATCAGACACCTTCCTCTCAAGATTGATAGATTTCTGTAGAAAGGGAGATTTAAGAGCAAGAGGTGGTAGATGACTCTGAGGACAAATTATCATTAAGACATAATGTGGCTGGAAAAAATATAAACTCAGAGACTGTAACAGCACACACAACACATGTATAAGTTCAAATGAGACAAAATCCAAACATGGATATGGAGAAGTAAACACAAACTCCCACCCTTTACCAAGAAGCTATTTGCACATTCCAGGGCAGGCCCTAACCCTAAGAGTAGTTGACCAACTTAAAACAGACTCCTTGGTGTGTGTGTGTGTGTGTGTGTGTGTGTGTGTGTGTGTGTCTGTGTGTGTCTGTGTGTGTCTGTGTGTGTGTGTGTGTCTGTATGTCTGTCTGTATGTCTGTCTGTCTGTGTCTGTCTGAGTCTGTGTCTGTGTCTGTGTTTGTGTCTGTGTGTATACCTTTTGTTTTTTTCTGTTTTGGTATTTGTTTTTCGTTTTGTTCTGTTTTGTTTTGTTTTGTAAGACACACATACACACAAATGAGAGAGAGAGAGAGAGAGAGAGAGAGAGAGAGAGAGAGAGAGANAGAGAGAGAGAGAGAGAGAGAGAGAGAGAGAGAGAGAGAGAGAACATGAAGTTGGGTATATAAGGAGGTGGGGAGAATTTGAGAAGAATTGGAGGAGGAGAAAGAATATTATTAAAATACTGCATTTTTAATTAAAAGAAGGAAAAAAAACCTCAGTGAAATTAATTCCACCCTCCCTAAAGTCCTGTTTTATAGAAATAAAACCTAGTAATAAGAACTTCATAATATTTAAAAGTTTCAAGAAAGTAAAGAGCTTGGAATATATCAGATACTCTTCGGCCACCATGCACACTTCTCTGAGAAAGTCCAGTGTGAATCATTTGCTTATTTTCCTGGAGTGGTTGCTATGCTGCTTAGTTTTTGTCAACAACCTGGGAAGACAGAAAATCAGTTGAGGAATTGTTTTCATCAGATTGGCTTGTAAGCATGTTTGTGGCACATTTTCTTTATTAATGGTTTGCGGTGGAAGGGTCCAGTCCACTACAGGCAGTGCCACCTCTTGTCAAGTTGGCCTAGGTAGTATAAGAAACCAAGCTGAGAAAGCTGTGTGGAATAAGTCAGTAAGAAGTACTCCTCCATGACCTCTGCTCCAGTTCCTGCCTCCAGGTCTCTACCCTGTTTGTGTGTCTGTCCTGAGTTCCTTCAATAATGGACTGTGATCATGATGTATAAGTCCAACAAACTTATACATCTTTCAAACTTACACACTATATAAACTTTCCTTCTTGATTTCGGTCAGAATATTTTTATCACAGTAATGGAAAGCAAACCAGGACAATTTGCCAATGATAGTAATCATTTCATTTGAGAAAAGAGGACTTCGAAGTAAACAAACAAACAAACAAACAAACAAGCAACAACACAAAACCAGCATGCATGACGGTAAAACTCAGGAAGCCTCATGCCTAGCTGAGGAACTGTTTCCAGTGGATAGCTGCTGAGGGAAAGATAAGGGATGTGGCCTCTGGTAGGTTGCTTATGCTTCAGTAGATTTCCCCACACCCATATAAACAGCACTAATTGGACTTAATAGGTTTTAAAAAGAAAACATGTAATTGGGAGGGAGAAGGGGTCAGACTGTCTGAACAGAGTTGGAACAGAGTTGTAGATATGATCACAACATACTATTTACTTCTAGGAAATTCTCAAAAACGAAAGTCTTGCGAAGACCGTATGCCCCAGTACAGGAGAATGCCAGGGCCAGGAAGCAGGAGTGGGTGGGTTGGGGAGCAGGGTGGGGGNAGGGTATAGGGGGCTTTGGGGATAGCATTTGAAATGTAAATGAAGAAAATATCTAATAAAAAACAATAAGATATAAATTGCTAAAAATAATCCTGTAAAATAAAATACACAAGCTATACTACAGAGAGGTAGTAATAAAAATTGCTTGGTATTCACATAAAAAACATACAGGTTGATCAACAGAATCGAATCAAAGACCCAGAAGTAAACCCACACACCTACAGACACTTGATTTTTGACAAATAAGCCAAATCAGTACAATGGAAAAGGGAAAGCATCTTCAACAAATGGTGCTGGTCTAACTGGATATCTGCATGTAGAAGAATGCAAATAGAAGAATGCTTATTTCCCTGCACAAAACTCAAGTCCATGTGCATCAAAGACCTCAACATAAAACTGGATACACTGAATCCAATAGAAGAGAAAGTAGAGAATAGCCTTCAATGGATTAGGACAGGAGACAACCTCCCAAAAATAATACCAACAGTTCAGGCACTAAGATCAACAATTAATAGGTAGGACTTTATGAAACTGAATAGCTTCTTTCTGTAAGCCAAAGGACACTGTCACTAGGACAAAACAGCAGCATACAGATGGGGAAAAGATCTTCACAAACTCTACATCTGACAGAGGGCTAATATCCAAAATATATAAAGAATCCAAGAAGTTAGACACCAACAACCCAAATAACCCAATTTTTAATGGGGTAGAGAGGTAAAAAGAGAATTCTCAACAGAGGAATATCTAATGCCCAAGAAGCACTTAAAGAGATGTTCAAAATTCTTAGTCATCAGGGAAATGTAAATCAAAACAACTCTGAGATTCCACCTCACACCAGTCAGAATGGCTAAGATCAAAAACTCAGGTGACAGCACATGTTGGAGAGGATGTGGAGAAAGAGGAACACTCCTTTGCAGGCTGCATGTCTGCCTAGTCCTGGGCTACCTGGAGCACAACTGGAGCACTGGTCAGAGGAGGCAGAACACAGTCCATAATGGGTGTCTTAAATCCATGTTTTCCAGGCAGGAAACAGCAGAATCTGGGATATATGTGGTTTTCATTATCCTGTGTACCCAGGTGCCACTGACTTACTCATTTATAAGTGGATATTACCCACAATGTGCAGGATACCCATTCTATACTCCACAGACCCAAAGAAGCTATGTAACAAAAAGGGTTCAAGGGAGGAAGCTTCAATGTCACTGAAAACAGAAAATAAAATAGACCTTATTGGGAGTGGATAGAGGGAGGAAACTGAGTAGGAGATGGGTCGGGTAGGAGAACAGGAAGGACCAACTGTAGGGAGGATGGAGAAAGAGAGAACAGGAGTTGGTAATGGAACTACCAATTCCTGGGACTAGAAACTCAGGTGCCTTTGTTAGGGTTTTACTGCTGTGAACAGACATCATGACCAAGGCAACCCTTATAAGGATAACATTTAATTGGGGCTGGATTATAGGATCAGAGGTTCAGTCCATTATCATCATGGGGGGGGGGACATTGCAGCATCCAGGCAGGCATGGTACAGGATGACCTGAGGGTTCCACATCTTGTTCTGAAGGCAAACAGGGGAAAACTGGTTTCCAGGCAGCTAGGATGAGGGACTTAAAGCCCATGCCCACAATGACACACCTATGCCAACAGGGCCACACCTACTTCAACATGGTCACAACTCCTTATAATGCCACTCCCTGAGCCAAGCGTCTACAAACAATCACACTAGGGCAATGGAAACTCTCAGGAACCTATGAGGTTGACCTTAGCTAAGACTCCTACCAATAGGGGATATGGAGCCTGAAATGGCTACCTCCTGTGACCAGGAAAGACTTCTTATGGAGGCACTGGGACACCAACCCAGACACAAAACCTTAGACCCGTAAGTTTTCCTGCCTACAAGATGTGCTGGGATAAAGACGGAGCAGAAGTTGGAGGAACAGCCAACAAATGGCTGGCCCAACTTGAAATCTATGTCATGAAAGAGAGCCAACTCCTAACACTGTTAAAGATATTATGCTATATTTGTAGACAGGAACCTAGCTTAATTTTCATCTGAGAGGCTTCACCCAGCAGTTGATGGAAAGAGATGCAGAGACTCACAACTAAACATTAGGTGGGGCTCAGGGAATCTGTGGAAGAACAGGGAAGAAGGATTGAAGGAGCCAGACAGGTCAGGAACACCACAAGAAAACCTACAGATTCAACTAACATGGGCATACAGAGGTTCACTGAGACTGAACCACCAACTAGAAAGCATGAATGGAAGGAACCTAGGCCTCTACTATGTATAACAGATGTGCAGCTTGATCTTAAGGTGGGACCCCTAACAAACTGGAACATGGGCTGTCTCTGTTACCTGCCATTATATCCCTCTCCCCTAGATAGACATCCTTGTCTAGTCTCAATAGAAGAAGATGCACTTAGGCTACTGCAACTTGTTATGCCAAGGATGGTTGATATCGCTTGGAAGGCTGACTTTTCTTTGAAGAGAAAGGAAGGGGATGGGGGAAGGAATGGGGACACGGGGGAGCTGAGAGGAGAGAAGAGGGGGGAGGGGGAGCTGCTATCTAGATGTAAAGTAAATAAATTAATTAATGGAAAAAGTAAAAAAAAATACAAATACATGGAGACATTGGAATTTTTCATTTACATTCCTCTGTAAGCACTTAAATTGAGTGATGTAAAAAGAATACCGTGAGTTATTTCCTACCATACTTTCCAGAAGATCCTTCACTTTACTGATCACAAGATTAGTAGGCAATTAAAGTATAATAGCACAAACAAAAAGAGAGCATGTAGATTTTCTCTGAAGCACTTAAAATCATAGGAACAACAGAGGAAATTTATTAAGAAATGTCACTCAGGAAATGACTGAAAGTATACAGGAATAGCACCAACTAATACCTGTGGTAAACTAAGGTAATATCAGATACTGCAAAGACATTTCCTGAATCCAGAAGAGTGATAGCAAAACAACTTTGCTGTAAGAAAGAGGTATGACTACTGATTTTTTTTTTTTACTTACAGAGCACTGTACTTGATTCAGAGTATTGCTTCAACATGAAATTCCTTGAGGGGACATATTTATAAATAATTGTTGGGTCAGTCCATCGCATGTTCTCTTTTCTTTCTTCCTCATACTTGTAGATAGATGTATAAATTTGCAGTGAACTTTTCTATTCAAATTCAATCTGAAAATCCAGAGGGACTCTCTAGATTTTATTTTTAAATCCATAAAGAGAAAACCCTCTCACAGGTTAGCTAAGGCCGACTGCTCTCCTGTCCTTATGAAATAGCACATCTTTTGGGAAGCAAACACCATTCCTCTGCTGCGTTCCAGAACTTGTTTCCATCAGGTTTTTTACATGATGGGTTGACAAAGATTCCAGCGTCTGGTCTTGCTGGAGAGACTCAGGTTTTGGCTAGGTATGTACAGAATGCTCATATTTATTCTTCCTCATTGTCTCCCATCCATGTGTCCTTTTAATAGACAATCATGCAGCGTTGAGACTGTAAACCTTCTATCCAGATGGCAGACCAATTTTTGAAGGAATGTTTTCAAAGGTCCCTGCCCAACTGACAACAGTTTATTCCTCCCTAACATGCTTATTTGTGCCATTGAGCAATAGGAGGCACCTATTTTGGGCAGAATAAAATTGGCAATTCATGTATAATTGTTGGCTTATTGAGCCAGTGGTATTTTCACTTTTATGACTAGACTCACTTTTATATTCTTGCTGATGAGTTTTCTGGTACCTAAATGTAAGCCAAAACTGTTTTCATGTTCATCAGTCAACATTCTCAGCCAGAAATTCCTTATGCTTTCTCATATTCAACATGACTAAGAAATAATTGAACCAATGGAGAAAAAACTCCTGCATTGCCAATTTTAAATTTTCTGAAATTATATATGGATTCAGTGAAGCACACAAATAGACAGTGAATTTTCATGAAATGAACACATCTCTGTAACTAATTTTCATATAAAGACACAAACTGTTGGGGCTCTGAAAATGGCTCAGTCAATAAAGTACCTGTTACCCAAGCCTGGTGATAATCAGGTTAGACTGACAACACATAAAAGCCAGGAATAGTCTTGTTAGTCTGTGACTTCAATCCAGGGGGGAAGATTGGGGACACAGACAGACAGGCAAGCCGGGCACTGAGTTCCTGGTTTAGTGAAAGATCCTGTCTCAAAAAAATAGGGTGGACAGTGATGGATAAAGATATGTGATACAAAGGTCTGATGGTGTCATTTTTAGGGTTTTACTACTGTTAAAAGACACCATGACCAAGGCAACTCTTATAAGGGCAAACTTCTAATTGGGACCTGCTTAAAGATTCAAAGGTTCAGGCCATTATCATCAAGGTGGGAAGCATGATAGCATCCAGGCAGACAGGATGCTGGAGAAGGAGCTGAGAATTCTACATCTTGTTCTGAAGGCAAAATGGAAAAGACTGGCTCCTGTGTGCCTAGGAGGAGAGTCTCAAAGCCCACTCCCACAGTGACACACTTCCTCCAACAAGGCCACACCTACTCCTAAAAGCCAAACCTAATAATGCCATTCCCTGGGCTAAGCATATTCAAAGCACTACAGATGAGGCCAATCTTTTCCTACAATTTATTTTTAGGTTTGTCTACAAACTGAGGGTGTCATCACGCTGTCTTCATACACATGCCATTAGACTTTGTTCTCAGTCGTCCTCCTGCCCACATGGTTTGGATCTTAATTGTTCTTTACAGGCTGTGAGTGACAGACGTGGCCACCAGTTGGTGGTGTTATTGGTGGTAGTGGGAACTTTAGAAGATGGGGGATCAGGGGGAAAAAAAGGCATATGATACAGATCTCTGACCTCCACACATTATACACCTGCAAACACACACACACACACACACACACACACACACACACACACACACACTTTATCCACAGAGCATACACATGCACATGAAAGATACATACTACCAGCAACCTTGCTTTTATCTGTTTTATTTCAATTATAACTACTATATTCATGTCTTATACTACCTACTAGTATTCTTGAATTTGAACTTTGTGAGAGTAAAAACAATAATTCTTTTCTGTGTTGGGCTTTAGATGTTGAACCTTTCATTTCATTATCTGCCCTTGCATATGTGAGTAGTTATTTTTGCTACTGTTCTATAGTATTCAATTAGCTGATTATACTGTGATATTTTTAGCTGTTCTATAGCTAGTGGAGAGTTAGGTGTTTCTCAACTTGTGGTTATTAGAAATATGGCTCTTAGGAGCGTTCTTGTCTAAGTCTTTTGGTGTACATGTCTCTTAACTGATTTCTGCCTTGTTATAGCTAGGGAAAAAGTGTGAAGTGGAAATAACCATGTTAAAAACAAGCTAAGCCCACGATACCACTGCTAGTTGGGATTTTCTCTATGACTAATTATATTTTGAATATAAACAATTCCCTTTGCTGCAGTGCTTTCAAACAACACAAACTCATTGAGTAACTTAATAAAATGGCCCCAAGATACCTCGTTCTCATTTGAAAATCAACCAAATTGCATAAGGGATGAAAGAAAAACCTTACAATAAATATATGCAAGTTTAAAGCAGTATAGAACAGCACTGCCAAAAAAACACTCATTAAAATTACTCATGGACAAAATAGATTTAAACTAATTAAAATTCCTAGTCATTCTAGAGTGGGCTAAGAGGGAAGATTGACTTGGTACCAAATGGCTTCATTTTATGGCTTTACATCAAACTTTTGAAATATTTTTAGTTAACGAAATAAAAGAATGATGGGAAAGCTCTCATAGGGCCACAGATAAAACACTGGTGAACCCAAGGAGATCCATTATCATCATTGTGGCAGCATTTTCTATTGCATTTATGAATTTAGGGATTTTTTATCGTACTTGTGAAGGGACAATTGAGCAGGTGCCATTTTATGAGGTGCTAATTCTGTCGTGATTCCCAAGTGGAGAATCCACACACAAGGGTCAATTATTATGAGTCTAATAGAAATGCTGTGAATGGTAAAAATTCAAAGTAGCATTAATCTCTACATTGCTCCCTAGAGCAGAGTTCAGCTGTCAATTTTAGTCCTGAGGAGCTCAGAGACCACTAATGTGGCCAAAAGCATTTTGGATTTGTTATATCAAGGGCAGAGTGAGCTGTAATATAAATTTGAAAAACAGTTCCTGATTTTAAAATCATAAGAATATATCAAGGAAAAGAAGATTAAATATGATTCCTATAATTAAAATATAGATAGGATGTTCCACATACTATCCTGAGATTTTAACTTTCAAATTCAAAATTATTTCTAGTTAAAAATCTGTCTTTATTCTCTGGCTTCTATTCTGCATATATAACTCCTTATTTGAGATTTTTATTCAAATTACATGATTTATATTCTTATTTTTCATGAATATCAGAAAATAATATATTCTTATAATAACTTAAAATAATAACTGTGAAATGCATAGAATGATTATATATTTACTACTCTCTGAGGATAACATATATGATAATCATATGTGATATATGGGATTTGTAGTATTTTGGACATTGAATATTACTCTTTCCCAAAACACTTGTGTTGAAGGCTTGGTCCTCAGTGCATCAGTGTTCAGAGCTTATGAGAACATGATGGCTTTCACTCATCACTGGATTAGTCCGCATATGGATTCTAAACAGTATTTTGGTTGATGGTTGCAATACTAGAGGGTTGGACCCATGATAAAGTAAAGTAGGTCATTGCAGGCAAGTGAGTACTGTGAGTATACTTTGTCCCTTGCTCCTTTCTCTCAATTTCACAGCTATCATGCCATGAGGTAAGTTCCTCTACTCCACCATGTGCTCCCTGAAATGATGTTGTGCTTCAACATTAGCATAAAACTATCAGACCAAGAAATCATGGATTTCTAACAAGAAACAATAGAACTGCAAGCCCAAATAAATCGTTTTTCCTTTCAAGATTAAAAAAAATAATTGCTTGTTTTTTACTTGATGTGTATGAGTGATTTGCCTATATGTATGCACATGAACTACATGTGTGCCAGAACAAGGTATCAGATTACCTGGGACTGGAGTTATGGATGGTTATGAGACACAATTTGGTAGCTGGGAGCAGAAACCAGGTTTTTCACAACAACAACAAGAGCTCTTAAACATCGAGCTATCTCTCTAGTCCCTTTCTAAACTTTTTTCTCTCTTCCTTAACTCAGGTATTTTCTCACAGCAAAGAAGAGCACCACTTGACACATGAATAACACTGCAGTTCCAGGTAAGGAAAGAAACAAAAGAGATAGGAGGACTAATGTGTATTGGTGGCCAGTTGTGTCAAAGGAAACAAGTCCAGTTTTTATATATTCCATACCTTATTTTACTATTTTAAAAATAACTCAGGTTCTGATTTGTTAAGTTCTTCATATATTAGACACTTGAGAAGCCTCAAGGTTAAATATTTTGACCAATGTCACTACCTAATGATTCAGGAATCAAACCTATATCTGCCAAAGCAAACCTATTTCCAATATGCTATTTTCCTTTCACAGTCTAAAGTCTGACTTTCTGGTAGCTAAGAGAAAGTGCTATGGGAAAGCTTTAAATCAAAATACATAGCAGCTCTGTGAGCTCAAGGTAGTTAGTTATCTGTCTATTTGATAGATTTTTGTAGCCATAGCAAAGTACCTGAGATTGAACAATGAAAGAGGAAGAAGAGGAAGAGGAGGAGAAGGAGGAGGAGGAGGAGGAGGAGAAGAAGAAGAAGAAGAAGAAGAAGAAGAAGAAGAAGAAGAAGAAGAAGAAGAAGAAGAAGAAGAAGAAGAAGAAGAAGAAGAAGAAGAAAAG
>NC_034613.1:74130199-74143639 GCF_900095145.1 Mus pahari | reverse complement strand
GAGAGAGAGAAAGAAAGAAAGAAAGAAAGAAAGAAAGAAAGAAAGAAAGAAAGAAAGAAAGAAAGAAAGAAAGAAAGAAAGAAAGAAAGAAAGATAGAAAGAAAGATAGATATTTTCTTACAGGTCTAGAGGTTGAGAACTCCAATCTCAAGGACATTTTATGTCCTCTTATCAAGTGAGGGTTGTTTTCTGTTTCATTGGTGATCCTTATGTAATCATCGGAAAGGGAAGAATATTGTTTCTTCACCTAACAGAAGAAATTGATGATGTATATATTTAAAGGACATGATTCTTTTCTTTTTTCTTTTTTCTTGGTTATTTCATTTATTTACATTTCAAAGAGGGATAACATTTGAAATGTAAATAAATAAAATTTCCCCTCCTCAAATGCCCTATACATTTATTATTTTCTTAGTGTCAGGCCCCTGCTCCCATCCCATTAACATCACATTGGGCATTAGCTTTAATATCTGAATTTTGGAGGGAATAAACATTTGCATGACGTGAACTCTGACAGTGGCATAGTTTCTGTTTTTTTGTTTTGTGTGCTTGTTTTCCTAAATAAATACTTGCCAGCTTTTAGTAATGATTCCAAGTCAATGAGAAAGATTCATCCAGCAGTTGTGTGCTACATCAAGGCCAAAGTCAAGCTGGTAAGGAAAAAGCCTTCTTAAATTCACTTCTCCAGGTAGCATGTCTTGACTCAGAATACTATACATTTGAATTTCTATATTCATTCCTCTCAGTATGATGTTTTCACTATATCTAATCTGTTCTAGCTCCCAGACTGTGAATCTTATAAAATTTCACCTGACCAAGCCAATTTCCCCTGAAACAACGACTTTTTGTAAAATTACATTGATATTGATATTTTTTCTTATAAAGAACAACATTTAATTGAGGCTGGATTACAGTTTCACAGGTGTTGCCTGTTAGTGTCATGGCAGCCTGCAGGGAGACATGATGCTGGGAAAGCTGAGAAGTCTACTTCTTGATCCACAGGCAGCAAGGAGAGACTGTGAGCCTTGTTGGGCATAAGGACCTCAAAGCATGCCCTTGCAGTGACATGCTTTCTTTACCAAGGCCACACCTACCCCAGTCAGGCCACACCTCCTAATAGTGCCACTCTATATGGGCCAAACCTTCAAACACACGAATCCATGGGGGCTGTACCTATTTGGGGTGTTATACATAGCCCTTCCTGTCTCCTGAAAAAGGAGACAGGCTTCTTTATTCTTCACTCTCTTGCCCTTTCCTTTCTGTTCCTTTGGCCCTTATAGTCCTCTTTTCTTTTTCTTTTTCTTTTTAACTTATTTAATTAGATATTTTCTTCATTTACATTTCAAATGCTATCCCGAATGTCCCCTATACACTCCCCCCAACTTCTCCCCTGCCCACCCACTCCCACTTCTTGGCCCTGGCGTTCCCCTGTATGGGGCATATAAAGTTTGCAAGACCAAGGGGCATCTCTTCCCAGCGATGGCCAACTAGGCCATCTTCTGCTACATATGCAGCTAGAGACAAGAGCTCTGGGGGTACTGATTACTTCATATTGTTGTTTCACCTATGGTGTTGCAGACCTCTTCGGTTCCTTGGGTAATTTCTCTAGCTCCTCCATTGGAGTCTCTGTGTTCTATCCTATAGATGACTGTGGGCATCCACTTCTATATTTACCAGGCATTGGCATAGCCTCACAGAGATAGCTATATCAGTGGCCTTTCAGCAAGATCTAGCTGGCATATGCAATAGTGTCTGTGTTTGGTGGCTGATTATGGGATGGACCCCCGGGTGGGGCAGTCTCTGGATGGTCCATCCTTTTGACTTAGCTCCAAACTTTTTCTCTGCCACTTCTTTCATGGGTATTTTATTCCCTATTTTAGGGAGGAATGAAGTATCCACGTGTTGGTCTTCCTTACTCTTGATTTTCTTGTGTTTTGAAGATTGTATCTTGGATATTCTAGGTTTCTGGGCTAATATGCACTCTCTCTAATTTCCTTTTAGAGGCACTCAGGGCTATGAGTTTTCCTCTTAGGACTGCCTTCATTGTGTCCCATAAGTTTGGGTATGCTGTGGCTTCATTTTCATTAAACTCTAAAATGCCTTTAATTTCTTTCTTTATTTCATCCCTGACCAAGGAATCATTGAGAAGAGTGTTGCTGAGTTTCCGTGTGAGTGGTTTCTTTCTATTATTTCTTTGTAGTAAAGCTGGAGGTCAGGGATGTTGATTCCCCCAGCTGTTCTTTTATTGTTAAGAACTGTTTTCACTATTGATTTGGTTATTTGTTTGTTTTGGTTTGTTTTTGCCTTTCCAGATGAATTTGAGAATTGCTCTTTCCATGTCTTTGAAGAATTGTGTTGGGGTTTTGATGAGTATTGCATTGAATCTATAGATTGTCTTTGATAGGATGGGCATTTTTTACTGTTAATTCTGCTAATCCATGAACATGGGAGGTCTCTCCATTTTTGGGGGATCTTTTTCGATTTCTTTCTTGAGAGATTTGACATTATTGTCCTACAGGTCTTTCATTTGTTTTGCTAGAGTTACCCCAAGATATTTTATATTATTTGTGGCTATTATGAAGGGAATTGTTTCCCTAATTTCTTTCTCAGCCTGTTTATCCTTCGTATAAAGGAAGGAAACTGATTTATTTGAGTTAGTTTTATACCCAGCCACATTGCTGAAGGTTTTTAGCTGGAGAAGTTCTCTGGTAGAATTTTTTGGGTCACTTATGTATACTACCATTTCATCTGCAAATAGTGATACCTTTACATCCTCTTTACCAATTTGTATCAACTTTATCTCATTTTGTTGCCTTATTGTTCTAGCTAACACTTCGAGTACTATATTGAATAGATATGGGGAGTGTGAGCATCCTTTTCTTATTTCAAATTTCAGTGGGATTGCTTCAATTATATCTCCATTAAATTTGATATTGGCTGTAGGTTTGCAGTAAATTGCTTTTATTATATTTAGGTATGGGCCTTGAATTTCTGATTTCTTCAATACTTTTAACATGACGGGGTATTGTATTTTGTCAAATGCTTTTTCTGCATCTAAGGAGATAATCATGTGATTTTTTTCTTTAAGTTGATTATATAGTGGTTTATGTTAATGGATTTTTGTATATTAAACCAACCTTACATCCCTGGGATGAAGCCCACTTGATCATGGTGAATTGTGGTTTTAATGTGTTCTTGGATTCAGTTTGCAAGAATTTAATTTAGTATTTTCGCATCAATATTCATAAGCGAGATTGGTTTGAAGTTCTTTCGTTTGTTTGTTTGTATGGGTCCTTATGTGGTTTAGGTATCAAAGTAATTGTGGATTCTTAGAATTAATTAGGTTGTTCCCTCTGTTTTAATTTTATGGAATAGTTTGAGGAAAATTGGTATCAGGTCTTCTTTGAAGGTCTGGTAGAATTCTGCACTAAATCCATCTGGCCCTAGGCTTTTTTTGGTTGGGAGTATTTTGATGACTTCTTCTATTTCCTTGTGTGACATGGGCCTGTGTAGATAGTTTACCTGCTCTTGATTTAACTTTGGTATGTGGCATCTGTCTAGAAAACCATCCATTTCATTCAGATATTCCAGTTTTGTTGAGTATAGACTTTTATAGTATGATCTGATGATTTTTTTAAATTTCCTCCACTTTTCTTGTTATGTCTCCCTTTTGATTTCTGATTTTATTAATTTGGATACTGCCTCTTGGCCCTTTACTTAGTTTGGCTAAGGGTTTGTCTATCTTGTTGATTCTCTCAATGAACCAGCTTTTGGTTTTGCTGACTCTTTGTATTGTTTTCTTTGTTTCTATTTGGTTAATTTCAGACCTGAGTTTGACTATTTCCTGCCTTCTGCTCCTCTTGGGTGAGTTTGCTTCTTTTTGTTCTAGAGCTCTCAGGTGTGCCGGTAAATCATTAGTGTAAGATCTCTCCAGTTTCTTTATCAGGGCACTTAGTGCTATGAACTTTCCTCTTAGCACTGCTTTCATTGTGTCCCATAAGTTTGGGTATAATGTGTCAATATTTTAATTAAATTCCAGGAAGTCCTTAATTTCTTTATTTCTTCCCTGACCAAGTTGTCATTGAGTAGAGAACTGTTCACTTTCCATGTGTATGTGGGCTTTCTGTAGTTTTTGCTGTTATTGAAGATCAGCCTTAGGCTATGGTAATCTGATAGGATGCATGGGATTATTTCAATCTTCTTGTATCTGTTGAGGGCTATTTTGTGACTAATTATATTGTCAGTTTTGGAGAAGGTATTATGAGGTGCTGAGAAGAAGGTGTATTCTTTTGTTATAAAGTGAAATATTCTGTAGATATTTGTTAAATCCATTTGGTTTATAACCTCTCATATTTTCACTGTGTCTCTGCTAATTTCTTTTTCAATGACCTGTCCATTGGTGAGAGTGGAGTAATGAAATCTCCGACTGTTACTGTGTGGGGTTCAATGTGTGTTTTGAGTTTTAGTAGAGTTTCTTTTATGAATTTGGGTGCTCTAGCATTTGGGACATAGATGTTCAGAATTGAGACTTTAGCTTGGTAGATTTTTCCCATGATGTATATGATCTGTTTTTTATCATGCTTGATAACTTTTGGTTGAAAGTCTATTTTACTGGCTATTAGGATGGCAACTCCTGCTTTTTTCCTGGGACCATTTGCTTGGAGATATTTTTTCCATCCTTTTACTCTGAGATAGTGCCTGTCTTTGTTATTGAGGTGTGTTTCTTGTATGCAGCAAAGTGATGGATCTTGTTTGTGTACCCAGTCTGTTAGCTGATGTCTTTTTATAGGTGAGTTGAGTCCATTAATATTGAGAGATCTTAAAGAGAGATGACTGTTGGTTCTTGATATGTTTGTTTTTGTAGGTGGCTTTATGTGATTGTGGCTCTGCTTTTGATTTTGTTGTGAGATGCTTAATATCTTGACCTTTCTTTGGCTCAGTTATCTTCCATGTGTTGGAGTTTTCCTTCCAGGATCCTCTGTATGACTGGGTTGGTAAATAGATACTGTTTGACTTTGCTTTTGTCCTGGATTATTTTGGTTGCTCCATCTATGCTGATTGAGAGTTTTGCTGGGTATAGTAGCGTGGGCTGGCATTTGTGTTCTCTTAGGCTCTGCATAACCTCTGACCAGGTCCTTCTAGCTTTCATAGTTTCTTTTGAGAAGTCTGATGCAATTCTGATAGGTCTACCTTTGTATGTTACTTGGCCTTTTTCCCTTGCAGCTTTTAATATTTCTTCTTGCTCTGTGCATTTAGTGTTTTATAATTATGTGATGAGAAGATTTTCTTTTCTGGTTCCATTTATTTGGTGTTCAGTAGTCTTCTTGTAGCTGTATGGCCATCTCTTTCTTTAGGTTGGGGAAGTTTTCTTCTATGATTTTGTTGAAGACATTTTCAGGTCCCTTGAGCTGAAAATCTTTGTTCTCTTCTATTCCAATTATTCTTAGATTTTCTCTTTTCATTGTATACTGAATTTCCTGGATGTTTTGGGTTTGGAGTCTTTATATTTTGAATTTTCATTGACAGTTGTGTCAATCTCTTCTACTGTATCTTCTACACCTGAGATTCTCTCTTCCATCTCTTCTATTTTGTTGGTAATACTTACATCTGTAATTCCTGACCTCTTTCCTGGGGTTTCCATTTCATGGTTTGTCTCCATTTGTGTTTTCTTTATTGTTTCTACTTCCACTATTAGGTCTTGGATAGCTTTACCCAATTCCTTCAACTGTTTACCTGTGTTTTCCTGTATTTCTTTCAGTGAGTTATTGATATCCTCCTTATAGGACTCTATTATCTTCATGAGATAGGACTTTAGGACAGATTCCTGATTTTCAGGTGTGGTGGTGTATTCAGGGCTTGCTGTGGTGGGAGAATTGGATTCTGATGATGCTCACATGTTTAGCCTTATGTTGCTTATGATCTTGTGCTTGCCTTTTGCCATCTGGATATTCCTGGTGTTTGTTGGTCTGGGTTACTGTATGGAATCATCCTCTTTGGTCCCTGCGTTGCTTCGGGTCTCCCACTAGGCCTGTGGCCTTGGCTGTATCAGACCAACTGTGGGGCCTTCCAACTGGGGGGTCTTCACAAGGGCAGAGAAGCTGCTGATCTGTTGCCCTGGCTGCAGTAGATCTTCTGGGAAGCCTTCAAGCAACTGCTCTGAGTGTCATGGGTCCTCTAGGATGGATCAGGATATGGAGTCTTCAAGGGAGCTGACACAAAGACTGGCAGAAGGGGTGGAAGGGGAGTGGTATTTGGGAGGGTAGGCGTTTGGTGTGTGATTGGTCCCAAGTCCAGCGGCTCTGGGACTCAGGGTGAGGGAGGTTCTGCTATCAGGATATGGAATCTTCAAGGAAGCCGACCAACTAGGGGCTGCCCTTGCAGCAAGGAGCAGGCAGAAGGGGATATTCATAATTTCAAAGATTTTTATTAATTGTATGTTTGTATGTATGTATATGTGAGTGTATGTGGATGAATGCAGAGGTCAAAAGAGGTTGTCAAATTCCCTAGAACTGTACTTACAAGTGGTTGTGAATTGCCTGAACTGGATGCTGGGAACCAAACGTGGGTATTCTGCAAGGGTGGCAAGTGCTTTCTTAACAACACAGTCACCTTTTCAGCTCCAATGTTCATAAATCAGTGTTTAAAAACCATTAAACATGGGCTGGATAGATGACTCAGTAGTTAAGAACATTGGCTGTTCTTCCGAAGGTCCTGAGTTTAAATCCCAGCAACGACACAGTGGCTCAAACCATTTGTAATGAGATCAGATGCCCTCTTCTGGTGTGTCTGAAAACAGCTACATTGTGCATACATAAAGTAAATAAATCAGTCTTTTAATAAAAACCCATTAAAGAGAGCATCAATCACAACAAAAAATTGAACTCCTTCTTTCTCCTCTGATCTCACTGGGTTTTTGTTTGTTTGTTTGTTTGTTTGTTTGTTTTGTTTATCCATATTCTCAGGTCTTTCTCTCCTATTTCAGAATATCAACAAATGTGATATGATATTCATTCACCCATGTCTTTGCCCAAAGTATGTTTATCTGCCTGAAAACCTTCCCCCCTTTTCCTAAGTATATCCAAATTTTCTTTCACAGCTCAGCTCTAACACAATGTTTGATTTGTGTTTTCTGCTATGCAGTCAAATATGATAACTTTATGTAACTACATTCAGTATACTAGACTGTTTTATATTATATTCAAAACCCCTTGAATACAGGAGTTATGTGTTTTACCATATCATCTATACAGAGCACGGTAAATTAAGTTCTGAATTATGAAAGGATTTTGTGAGAATTATGTGAGATTAACCTATGTAACTATAACACAGTGTCTGTCATATGGAAGGTACTCAATAAGTATTATTACTATGTTGAAAAGAATTGTAACAATTTATTTAATGAATAATCATTCCATAAGGTCGAAAATAATGATTATGATAGTAACAATACTTTAATAATATTTTATAGTATTTTGCCATAGAACTGCACATAGACCTGACTCAAATGTAAATGCTAGATCTATTGAGAGCCAGGACAATTGGTGTCTCATGCCAACAAGGTGAGCTAGTATTGGGAAAGCAATGGTTATGTACTATAACTGTGCATAAAGTCCTGCACTGGCCTGCAGAGCACAAAGTCATCTGCTCACTTTTACCTTCTAAAGTTCATGTAAATTTCTCTTGGGGTCAATTCTAGCCCAGGGAAAGGAAATATTGGAAATGTAGTTCTCGTACAGGTAATTTGGCACAGCTGAAAGTTATCACATCAAGTATCGAATCTCCAGATAGATAATTATAGAACTGGCCCAAGAAACCAATGTTCTTTCCACTAGATTACTCTTCCTTCTATGGTAGAACAAATTGCAAAGATGATAAGAACATATACTTTATACTGCAAGGATTAATTAGTAACAGTTTGAAAGCAGACATCAACTCACTGGATATTCATGCTAGTCTTCCCAATAATTTTCCTGATTCTCTTTGGCATAACATTTGCTTTTATAGTAGCAGTTTTTGAAGTAGAAAATTTGAAATCATTTAGGCCCTGACCTGATTATTCAAGATGACATTTACAATGAAAATTAGCTTTAGTACTGATCTATAGTACATTCTACCTCTACACAAAATTGGGAGAGGTATTACAGAGTTCTGATCCTTTTCAGGGAATTTCTGATCCACTTGAAGAATTTTCCTTTTTCTGAGTTTGACCAATTTAAGAAGCTATGGAACTTTCACTTTTAATTTTTAAGAAAATGTTTATATTTTAATATTGTTATCAAGACCATGATATTTAAAACCAGGAATATCTATGCAGGGATTCCTTTAGGACCAGTTCTGAATACCTTTACTACTAATTTAATGAAGTAAAACAAAAGGAATATACTGTTAAAATTGAATGTTTTGTGCAATTTTAATAATTTAATTTATTTTTAATTGTATAAGTGTATGTGTGTATGAGTGTGTGTGTGGGAGTGGAGTGATATGCACATATTGAGTGTGCAGATGCCATGGAATGAAGAAGAGAGCACTGAATTCTTTGGAAGTGGAGTTATATGTGGGCACTCAGAACCACCAACTTCAACGGCGGCATTGCCCACTGCTCCCCACGCCCACATCATCAATCAAGAAAAATTTACTATAGCTTAACCCACAGGCGAATCTGATAGTGATATTTTTTCAGAGATTTAAGCCATTACTGTCATGACAAGAAGCATGGCAGTAGGCAAACAGACATGATTTTGGAGAGGTAGTTGAGAGTTCTCTATCTCCATCCACAGGCAGCAGAAGGAGACTGCCACAATAGGCCTAATTTGAACATATGCGACCTCAAAAACCCACTTTCAAAATGTTACACTTCCATACTTTGGTCTTCCTTCATCTTTAGTTTCATGTGTTTTGAGAATTGTATCTTGGATATTCTGAGTTTCTGGGCTAATATCCACTAATCAGGGAGCATATCATGTGGGTTCTTTTGTGATTGGGTTACCACACTCAGGATGATATCCTCCATATCCATCCATTTGTCTAAGAATTTCATAAATTCATTGTTTTTAATAGCTGAGTAGCATTCCATTGTGTAAATGTACCACAGTTTCTGTATCCCTCCCCTGTTGGTGGACATCTGGGTTCTTTCCAGTTTCTTGCTATTATAAATAAGGTTTCTATGAACATAGTGGACCATGTGTCCTTATTACATTTTGGAGCATCTTCTGGGTATAGGCCCAGGAGAGGAATTGCTGGATCTTCCAGTAGTACTATGTCCAATTTTCTGAGGAACGGCCAGACTGATTTCCAGAGTGGTTGTACAAGCTTGCAATCCCACCACCAATGTAGGAGTGTTCCTCTTTCTCCACATCCAATGGAAGGAGTTACAGTGACAAAGTATGAAGCAGAAACTGAAGGAATGACTATCCAGAGACTGCCTCACCTGGGGATTCATCCCATATAAACCCATCAAACCCAGACACTATTGTGGATGTCAACAAGAGCTTGCTGACAAGAGCCTGATATAGCTGTGTCCTGAGATGCTCTGCCACTGCCTGACAAATATAGAAGTGGATGCTCACAGTCATCCACTGGACAGGGCACAGGGTCCCCAGCAAAGGAGCTAGAGAAAGTACCCAAGGAGTTGAAGGGGTTTGCAGCCCCATAGGAGAAACAACAACATGAAATAACCAGTACCTCCAGAACTCCCTGGGACTAAACCACCAACCAAAGAAAACACACGGTGGGACTCATGGCTCTAGCTGCATAGGTAGCAGAGGATGGCTTAGTCAGTCATCAATGGGAGGAGAGGCCCTTGGTCCTGTGAAGGTTCTATGCCCCAGTGTTGGGGAATGCCAGGGCCAGGAAGCCTGAGTGGGTGGGTTGGTGAGCAGGGGGAGAGGGGAGGGGATAGGGGGCTTTCAGAAGGGAAACCAGGAAAGGGGATAACATTTGAAATATAAATAAAGAAAATATCAAATAAAAATGCAAAAAACAAAAAAATCATAAACAAAAAGGAACAAAAAACAAAATGTTACACTTCCTCCAACAGGGTCACACCTACTCCAACAAGACCACACCTCCTAATGGTGCCACTCCGTATGGGCCACGCATTGAAACACATGAGTCTATGGGGGCCATTCATATTTAAACTACCATGTTCCATTTTTTTTAAGTTTTTTTTTATATGTAAGTATTTCAGCAATATGAAGTGGCTGTGCACAAAGTGCATGCTTGGAGCCAGTGAAGGCCATAAAATGGCTTCAGGTCCCTTGCAATTGCAACTACAAACAGTTGTAAGAAGCTCTGGAAGAGGAACCAGTGCTCTGAACCCTTTCTCCAGCTCCAGAATCTTTCCTAACTTCATTGGCATAGTTATGGTTACATACTGTTTACCAAGTTAGCACATCAACAGTAACTAAATAAAAGTCCTCTTGTTTTCAAGATAACCTCTAGGTTGCTCCAGAATTACTTTTTGTATTTTATTAGTTTTAATTTACAAACAAAACAAAACAAAGCTAAATCAAATCATGAACAGGACAATAAGTTTTTTCTGTGATAATTACTAACTTAAAGCCATCTACTTACCCTATTTTAGTTTCACTTTACAATAACCATAACTTTAAAAAATGTTTTGGAAACCTTTTCTTCAATTCTCCCTACAGCTCTTGTTTTGCCTATTCAGTAAATAGGACTTAGTTCACAAACATGAATCAGTAGCCTATTGTGCTCTATATTACATACGCCATTGAAAATACTTTAAAGATAGCTTACTACTTTTGTTATTTTGTCATTTTTTTTTGAAGGAGAATAAAAGTTCTTTAAGCATTCCTAAAACCATTATGTTTTTGTTTTGTTTTTTTTTTTTTTGTTTTTTTTTTTTGCCACAGTAAATTAATGATTACAAGAATCTAGTTCGTTTCCTTGGGCTGAAGGACTTTGATTATGCAAGCAAGGCTCTCAGTGCCATGGTCAAGCTTGTGACCCTAGGCATGTGTTTGCAAAGGCAAGACACCTGTGTTTCCAGCAGTTGATAGTGATCAGTGAAAGCATTAGGCACCCTTTTTATGAGATTGAGAACTGGCTTTGGAGTCCAGTTAAAGGGACGCTTTTTAATTGCATAACCAGATGTAGTACTTTCTTTGGAATGAGAAGCTGCTAGTGGGGAGATCGATGTGAAGAATATCTTTACATACAGATTCTTCTGGTACCAGTTTCATGGACTCTTCTTATTAGTTCCACATATCCCATTAAACAAAAATATTTACTAGAGATAGTCTGACACCGTGTTCCACAAAGATATTTTCATTATTTCCTTCTTGTGTTTTTCGATCAAACGTGGTATAGAACCAAGGGCTTTTGCACACACACACACACACACACACACACACACACTCACTCACACACACAATGGGTAAGAGCTATACTGAGTCATATTGCCAACACAGCATTTTATTTGAAAATTACAGTATTTAGTATTAAAATAAGATTGGTTAAAAATCTGTGGTATTTATCATTAAGAGCATGTGACCTTAGTTCTAGTTCTGTCATTTAGCACAGTGTCACTTTGGAAATATTATTTCAGTATCTATAAGCTTGACTTTCCAAGTAATATTACAAAGCCTATATCTAATGCATATTATGAGCATCATATGAAATGTTAATGGATGTGGTAATAATTCCCAGTGAGGGAGCATAACATAATGTTAAGGTACACTATATTTTTAATACTTAAAAAAACAAATTGTATGTGTGTGTGTGTGTGTGTATGCGTACGAATTTGTGGCATATATGTTCACATATGAGTGCAGGTACTCTCAGAGTCAGGAAGACAACAGTCAGTATCCTATAGCTGAAATTATAGGTGAGTCACCAGATATGTGTGCTGGGAATCCAGAGTCCTCTGTGAGAGAAGTATGCACTGTTAACCACTGAGCCATCTCTCCAGCCTTTTACTTTTTGTCTGTGACAGGATCTCATGTTGTAGCCCTAGCTGTCCTGAAATTCAAGATGTAGACCAAGCTGGCCTTGAACTCACAGGGATATACCTGGCTCTACATTCCAGAGTGCTGCAATTAAATGACCAAGACACTACACAAGGCTCCAGCTGACTATTTTTAATATTGTTTCTCCAAGACTGAAATTATTATGGCTTTGACATGAACAAATTTTAAGCATGGAGTCTAGATTCAAATCTGATGTTTCACTCATGCACTCCCTTTTTGTATTCTGAGACTTTTGACTTTTAACATGCAGACTAGGGATAATAGCTACTTCTTAAGGACCATTGTTGGTTTAAGTAAAATTGCACACACACACACACACACACACACACACACACACACACCCCTACAGACACACAAACACAAACTGCAATACCTAGTAAATGTATAATACATTTCCTGCACTTCTAATTATCCATGTCTTCCATATCACATACTGTTTTCTACTTTTATTTGCAGATTTCAGAGGCTATAATAATTAATGATGTTGGCAATTAACAATATTGGATAACTTATTTAAAAATGAAAAAACATAAAAATAAAAATTAAAAACTCAAGCCTTCACCACAGTGGGCCTTGCCAAGTAGTTAAGTCATTCTCTGATATTGAAATTTTCACAAGCAACCCAATTTATTTTGATACCATACTTCAAGAATCATGAAAATAACAGTCTACTGGCATCAGAAACCTGAGGCAGCTCAGCCCAAATAAACCCACCCAGCTTAGATCTGAAGAACTTCATAGCCAATCTATACAAATGTTTACAAGTAACTATAGTTTAAAGCCACTCACTTTGGTGGTGGTTGTTATACACTGAATATCAGTTAAGGTTAAAATGGACAGTAAACACTAAACATGAAGTAATATATGAATATAGAAACTCTTACAAGGAAATCTATTATTTTTAAAATTAACAAGTATCATAAAAAAATACATGGAAAGCTGAGTAGGTAAGGGAGCCATCTTGGCTCCTGTAAGCCCAGGCTCCAGTAGTTGCTGGGGAGAACTCAGACTGCAGAAGCGACACTGCTTCTGGGACAGACGCCAGTTCTGGTTCCAGACATCTGAGTACCATTCCCACCAGAGGAGAGGTATCTGTGTGGGAGTGCTCTCACTGCCTGAGCTGGTAAGGGAGCCATCTTTGTTCCTGTTCCCCTAGGCTCCAGTCTGCACTGGACTACAGAAGCTACACAGCTTTGGGGCAGAGAGAAGCAATCTAGCTTCAGGGACAGACACTGATTCAGGCTCCAGACATCTGGGCACATTCCCCGCCAGAGGAAAGGTGGCCACCCTGGAGGGCTCTGTTAGACAGAGCAGGTGAGAGAGACATATTGTGTCCAGGGTCCCTCGGAGTCTAGCCTGTGCAGGTGAGTGTGCAAACTGCAGAGGCGACACATCTTCTGGGACAGGCCCCGTTTGGGGCCTACATCTTAAGCCAGGAGGCAGATCTGAA
>NC_034613.1:74128187-74129414 GCF_900095145.1 Mus pahari | reverse complement strand
AAGTAGAAGCAATAAAGAAAACACAAAGTGAGACAACTCTGGAAATAGAAAACCTAAGAAAGAAATCAGGAACCATAGATGTGAGCATCAGCAACAGAATACAAGAGATGGAAGAGAGATTCTCAGGTGCAGAAGATTCCATAAAGAACATGGGCACAACAATCAAAGAAAATGCAAAATGCAAAAAAGATCCTAACTCAAAACATCCAGGAAATCCAGGTCACAATGAGAAGACCAAACCTATGAATAATAGGAGTAGATGAGAATGAAGATTTTTAACTTAAAAGGTCAGCAAACATCTTCAACAAATTTATAGAAGAAAACTTCCCAAAACTAAAGAAAGAGATGCCCATGAACATGCAAGAAGCCTACAGAAGTCCAAATAGACTTGACAAGAAAAGAAATTCCTCCCAACACATAATAATCAGAACAACAAATGCACTAAATAAAGATAGAATATTAAAAGCAGCAAGTGAAAAGGGTCAAGTAACATATAAAGGCAGGCCTATTAGAATTATACCAGACTTCTCACCAGAGACTATGTTAAGCAGAAGATCCTGGACAGATGTGATACAGACCCTAAGAGAACACAAATGCCAGCCCAGGATACTATACCCAGCAAAACTCTCAATTACCATACATGGAGAAACCAAAGTATTCCATGACAAAACCAAATTCACACAAGATCTATCCACGAATCCAGCCCTTCAAAGAATAATGCAGGGAAAACATCAACACAAGGACAGAAACTACATCCTAGGAAAAGCAAGAAAGTAATCCTTCAAGAAACATAAAAGAAGACAGCCACAAGAACAGAACCCAACATTAACAACAAAAATAACAGGAAGCAATTACTTTTCTTTAATTTCTCTTAAAAATCAATGGACTCAATTCCCCAATAAAAAGACATAGACTAATAGACTGGCTACACAAACAGGACCCAACATTTTGCTGCTTACAGTAAACCAACCTCAGGGAGAAAGACAGACACTACCTCAGAGTGAAAGGCTAGAAAACAAATTTCCAAGCAAATGTTCCAACAAAACAAGTTGGAGTAGCCATTCTAATATCAAATAAAATTGACTTCCAACCCCAAGTTATCAAAAAAGACAAGGAGGGGCACTTCATACTCATCAAAGGTAAATCTACCAAGAGGAACTCTCAATTCTGAATACCTATGCTCCAAATGCAAGGGCAGCCACATTCATTAAAGAAACTTTAGAAAAA
>NC_034613.1:74112026-74128176 GCF_900095145.1 Mus pahari | reverse complement strand
AAATGAAGAAAATATCTAATAAAATAATTTAAAAATACATGGAAAGAAAGAATTAGCCATCAAACACTATTGTGCATAAATGACCAATCCCCGACAATGGAGTCATTAACTCAACAATCATCACAATGATTAGTCAGACAAGATCCCCTACATCCTGACTACAGAGAATTAAATATAATAGTAAGCATTAACAAATGGTAGGGATAATTCTAGCGGGTATCTCTGATTTGGAGTAAATATTGGGAAGGGATGGATATTCAGTGCCAATCATGGCTATTATACACTTGACCACACAGCTGGTCAGTGATAGAACACAGTCATTTGCTAGTTCCTCTGAGATCCGGACTGATTTTTTTTTTCTTATCACGCCATGCTGTGGGAGACTGCGATACCCTCAGGCATTCACAACAAGTTAATTATTGGGCATATTGTTCAACAGCAGAGGGAAACTTGTTCATACTGTTTTTCTTTAAGCTAAACATATTCTGAGGCAAAAACAGAAAGCTTCAGATACAATTACTAAGACTTTTTCTTTTTTACTTTTCCCCTGCATGGCTAGCAGCTGCTGAGTGTTCAGCATCAGATATGAGAAGTTAAGCTGAATAAACTAGAGGAAAACCTTCTAGAGAAAGCAAGCTCAGCTTTAAAAAAAAAAAAAATGCTAAGGTTGCCGACTCAAGAGCCCAGGACAGCTTAATAAAATTGAGTAGAAAAAAAACCAATTAAACATTCTAAACTGCTATTCTGGGGCTCACCAACACAACACAAATCAAAAGAGTAATTATTCAATTATTAGTAGCAGCTGGATCTTGGATTTATTTCTTAGTTAAACCAAGTCTCCCCTATGCCTCCTGCCATCCTAGCCACACACACCTTGCTGCTACTTCCCAGAGGGCCAAATGGTACCTTTTCAATCTCTAGAAACTACTTCACTGTGAATTTTCCCACAGGGATATTCAAAGATAACTTCATGCCTAATACTTAGAGACTATCCATTCTCTTTTTTAAAATGTTCGGGGGATCAATATTTGAACCTGGTAGACAAAGCCTTGTCAATATGATCCCTGCCGTCGTATCTTTTACACTTTCTCTATTGTAACCTGAGTTCTTGGCAAATGGTAGGGCTTAAAGACTACTAACAGTTCCTGTGTTCTACGTTTTCATGCATATGCTGCTCCACACCTACCTGCTCCTTATATCCTCAGCTATTGAACAAAGCCGATTCCAAATCACAACATTTTGAAGCCATTCTTTTTATTATTTGTGTAAATTCACCAGGCATGAACAGTTATTAGAGGAACCATGAATTTGTTCTGGGTGAGTCTAAAGAATATTTAAGGAAATTTAGGAGTGAAGGTGGGGGTGAGGAAGTCATTTGTGGATTGAAGGCTTGACAAGAATCAGGAATGATATGGCCACCAAAGTATCTTGACAATAATTATGGACCAGCATAATTAAAGTTATTGTTGTGGAAGCAGTACATATTGATTAGAAATGGAGTAGTAGGCACTCTGTTGTTGCTAAGTGTCTTTGAGTCAGGAGCCCTGTCTGATTATTGTTTATATGTTTATATACACTGTCTAAACAATGTTTACATTCCTTGTGTGATATTTGTAAAAAAGCCAGCAAAACCATTGAACTACATCACTGGCTAGCTGGAAGACTTTTACTGGGAAACAAACTGCAGAGTAGAGTAGAGCACTGATCATATAAAATCACTGGATTTTATATGATCGTATTTGAGGTAATGCAGGCTGTTTGAGTTAATCAGGAACTAGATCCACTTTGTCCACAGTAGTTGACCACTGGGGGCAGAAAAGTGGCTTTCCTGAAAAACATAAATCTGAATTTCAACAGTTTTGAAAAATGCTATTTAAGTTTACCCAGTAAGAATCATTCTTTTAATCTGGTAAGAATACACCTGGCATTGGATCCAGGCTGCCATCTTAGGACGTTTTCAGCAGCACTACCATTTCGGGCCTGCTTTGTGACCTAACAGTACTTAATTTTGCTTACATAGGAAGGAACATCACAAATTGTAGAGTTATTTCATCTTCTTATAGGTGATTGTACTTACATGCTAAAAAATAAAGAAGAAATGTTGCAGAAACACAGAATCATAGGCACTCACAGATTATTGTATTTTATCTCTATGAAAATCTATATTTCACTTTAAAAATCTTGAAATGCCCAGTTCTGCAGATCTACATGAAAGCATCTCACTTAGACATATATGTTCCTTCTGGTTCACTATGGTCCCAAGGTAAACACACCACATAGGCTTGTCTATTGCATCATCTTGTGATGTTGCTCATATCTCTTACTTTCTGGTACCTAGCAAAATCTGAAGCTTGGAAGTAGTCATTTTTCTCAGTTAAATAAAGAGTACTATAGATGGACTAACAATGATTAGAACAGTGGACAGATATCAAACATTACAGACATGGCAACTCAGCCTCCACAGCTGTTCAACTCTATAACTGAAGCAAGAAGATAGAGAGATAAAGCATATACACCAAAGTGGATGCTCACAGCCAGCTATTGGATGGAACACAGGGTCCCCAATGGAAGAGCTAGAGAAAGTACCCAAGGAGCTGAAGGGGGCTGCAACCCTATAGGTGGAACAACAATATGAACTAACCAGTACCCCCTGAGCTCGTGTCTCTAGCTGCATATGTAGCAGAAGATGGNCTAATCGGCCATCANTGGGAAGAGAGGCCCCTTGGTCTTGCAAACTTTATATGACCCAGCACAGGGGAAGGCCTGGGCCAAGTAGTGGGAGTGGGTGGGTAGGGGAGCAGAGGTGGGGGAGTATAGGGAACTTTCGGGATAACATTTGAAATGTAAATAAAGAATATAATATAATAATAACAATAAAAGAAAAATAAATCAATAAAATGAGTTACACTCAGTCTGCATGTGTCATTTTGAAGGGATTGAAATATGCCTAAAATGATAAAATACATGTCTGGGTATGTCTGTGAGGTTGATTCAAAAAAGAATCAGATGAGCATTCAACAGACCAAGTGGGGAATAATCACCTTGATTGTGGGTAGTCCTATATAATAGGCTGAGGACTGGGTGGAACAAAAAGCAAAAGAGAAAATCTTGTGCATACACACTACACACATGAGCAGGCACATCCATGCTGCTGACATTGGGGCTTCAGTGCAGACTTGTACCTGTGCCCATACTGTCAGATTTCAAGACTTTGATCTTTGACTATAGCTCCATCAGAGAACCTTTTTGTTCTGAGGTTTGCAGCTTCATGAACTGAGTTGCTAACTACTGATTTTCTTGGCTTTCTAGCCTATATACACTAGCTATTGCAGAATGTTCCAGTAGCTGAGATAAATTAGTCTAAGAAAGTCTTTTCTTATAATTATATTTTCGACCAGTTTTATTACTCTGGGGAACACTGACTAAGGCACAGTATACTTTGCTCTTTTTTTTTTCCTTTTCTTTTAATTAGATATTTTTCATTTACATTTCAAATGTTATCCCCATCCTAGTTTCCCCTCCAAGAATCTCCCATCCCCTCCCCACTACCCCTGATCCCCAACCCACCCACTCCTGCTTCCTGGCCCTGGCAATCCCCTATACTGGGGCATAGGATCCAGGGCCTCGCCTCCCATTGATGACTGACTAGGCCATCCTCTGCTACATATGCAGTTAGCGCCACAAGTCCCACCATGTGTTTTCTTTGATTGGTGGTTTAGTGCCAGGGAGCTCTAGGGTTATTGGTTAGTTCATATTGTTGTTCCTCCTATGGGGCTGCAAACCCCTTCAGCTCCTTAGATACTTTCTCTAGCTCCTTCATTGGGGACCCTGTGCTCTGTCCAATGGATGGCTGTGAGCATCCACTTCTATATTTGTCAGACACTGGCAGAGCCTCTCAGGAGACAGCTATATCAGGCTCCTGTCAGAAAGTTCTTGTTGGCATCTGCAATAGTGTCTGGGCTTGGTGGTTGTTTATGGAATGGATCCCCAGGTGGGGCAGTCTCTGGATGGTCCTTCATTCAGCCATTATATAAAACAAACAAACAAACAAACAAACAGATGAGATTTAAGATTTACCCACAGGACTAGTGCTAATTTGAAGTTCATTCTTGCTATTTGAGATCAAGCCAATGGTCATTTCTGACTTTTGCATTCTGATCTATAAAATGGCAATCACAACACTTGCCTTATATGTGATTTTCAAAACAAAATATTGCCATGTGAAAAATCACTTATTTAAATAAAGCGCTGTTTATTTATAAAATGTTTTTAGCTTATTATATATTTGTAGGATCAAATATATATAAAACTGTTCATCTTTCTACAACAGAATTATGGACAGAATTATGAAATTTTACCTGGTACTAGACAAGAAAGCTAGCCAACTTCCCAAGGCTACTGAGGTCATGAGCACTATAAAAGAATATACACTGCCATTTTGATAGACCAGCACAATTCCTTATTACATTCTAAATCTTATCACTACACTCAAATATAAGTGCAGCTACCATTCCTCATCAAAGAAACTTCATTTTTTAGATTATATGCCCCAGTACAGGGGAATTCCAGGGCCAGGAAACAGGAATGAGTGGGTTGGGGAGCAGGACAGGGGGAGGGTATAGGAGACTTTCAGAGAGGAAACTAGGAAAGAGGATAGCATTTGAAATGTAAATAAAGAAAATATCTAATAAAAATTGATTTTGAAAAAAAAAGAATTTCATTTTTATAGCAAATGGAGACCATCACAGAAAACCACAACTGGGATGAATGTAGCACATAAAACCATGCCAGGAAGTTTGGCAAGGTACAGAGCATGTTGAGACTGGAGGCTTAGGTGACATCCACCTCCCTGTTAGACTTCTGACTTGGTACATGTGCCATGCTTCTCATATAAAGGAGATGTAACCTGTGGTTACATAGACCCAAAACAGAATTCTCCATGCTAATGTGCTACCTAGAGTCCCAGAGGACTTAGTCATAACCTTCCCTTCTCTGAAAAGCATATTTAATCTCAGGCCCACCCTGAGAAGTGGACTATGGTTTTAGGCATCCAACTCCTGCCATGACGATAAACTGTTTAAAACCATTTAAAACTGTTTAAGACCTGCCGTGGAGAGCCAAGAGGTAGGCCTTAGCCTACAGAGCCATAGCCTAATTTCTCATAGAAGGCCTCTCTGAGCTTTCAGCCACAACTGCCAAGTCTGCCTCCACTAAGCTAAGGACAGTCCCCTGTGGGACAAGCCAGAGTGCCCTTGGTCTTTAGACTTCAGGCTGCATGCTGTCCTCACCCTGTGGGCCCCAACTCTGTTCTCTGACTCCGAGCAGTGACTGGATCTGAGAACCCCATGGCCTTGGCCTTGTTACAGGCTCGGAGACCCAGAACCAGCTCCGACTTTCCCGCTTCCCAGAGTGTGCTTTCTCCTACTCCCCAGAGCAGTGTCTCTTTGCTTCTTAGTTTCCAGTACCCAGCCTGGCAGCTGCGTGGGATAAGCACAGTCAAACTCCTGCTGCCATGCCCAGTGGCAAAGGGAACGCGGGCCTACCACCATACAAGTGGATACAAGGCAGATCAATGGATCATGACTACCCCAAACTTAATGGATGCATCTATATTGCAACTACTGTATCTATGGTTCAGAAAACATCACAGACAGGTGCCAGAAAGATTATAATCAACAGGAAGATGGGAACAATTGCAATATCATTTGTACAGGAACTTTAATCCAGCAGCATGGCTGCTCTGGAAAGAGATCATTACATCCAAAGATATGATGTGGCTGGAAGGCAGACACACCCTGGATTACATTATGATCTGGCTATAATACAGACATGCCCTTTGTACACATCTTTAATCCCTAACAATGAAGATAAGGTTAGTTTGTAGAAGGAAGCAATCCTGTTTGAAAGAGATGTCTAATTGAGGGACACAGTAACAAATGAGGGAAAGATTTAACAGAATGTGTCAGATCTAGGATATGCCCATCTCTCACAGGAACAGCACTGGAAACTGAGGCTACTTAAGAGTGTGGAGAGATAAGTCTGTGGTGATTATGTGTATGGCAGTTTTTACAGAGACAGCTTGCAGAGAGAACAAGCTAGACACAGGTGAAGACAGGAGGAGCCAGAGAATGAGAAGGAGCCAGATTTGAACATATTGCCAGAGTTAGTATGAGACCAAGCAGAACAATTCAGTCAGAAGCCAAGAAAAGTCGGATTGGATCTGTCATCTTGGAAGAATGAATTATATGGAGGCTAGAAGCTACCAGGCTTAGCCCTAGGAATAGTTAGAACAGAGAAGGAAATGTGCTAGGCTCAGACCAGGATGTGTATTTGAACAGTTTAGGTATGGCCTTCAACTCATCACTTCATCTGAGGAAATAAAAGTGACATTTACAATCATCAGATATGTTAACAGGGAAGGGGGAATTTTTGTTTGGGTGCCACTCCTAAACAAAGAATTATTGATAACTAATGACTGTGGGAAAGAGAGAAGTAACCTCTCCCAGAGATGAAACCCCTTGTTGGTTATCCAATACAAAGGGGTCATCCCTGAAACTATATGTAGGGATAATCTCCTGTGCACTGTGTAAAAACATTACCTGTCAATAAAAATCTGATGACCAATAGCTGAGGAGAGAATAGGCAGGACATATGGAAAAGAAAGGAACTCTGGGAAAGAGTCAGGCATGTGAAGACAGGCCACTGAGACATAGAGGAAGTTGGACATATGAAACTGCAGTATAGGTAACCAGCCATGTGGCAGAACTTAGATTAGTAGAAACAGGTTAATACAAGCTAAGAGCTAATTGGGGAGCAAGCCTGGATTAAGGCCATCAGCAGTACAATGAAATAAGCTTCTGTGTCATTATTCAGGAACGAGAATGGACATAGAAAAAGCCCAAATGGTTACAACCATATATACATGAACAAGAAAAGTGGAGTCAACAGGTTAAGTTTATAGGCAATTGATTGTGCACACACATATCAATATGTAACAATAATAAAGAGTTAGAGAGCATCAACTTGAAGGTGAGGGTGTATAGGAAGGGTCAGAGGTAGAAGGGCTGAGAGGAGCTGGAGGAAGAAAAGTGAAGAAAAGAAAAAGAGGAAAGTGATGTTATTTTAATTAAAAATGCATTACCAACAGATTTCATGATATACTACAGAGATATAATATTTAAAATCACATACAATATTGGCATAAAAATACAAACATTGATGAATGGAATCGAATTGAAAACCCAGACATAAATCTGCGCACCTATGGACATGTGATTTTTGACAAGGAAGCCAAAGTTATACAGTGGAAAAAAGAAAGCACCTCCAACAAATGTCTGCATATAGAAGAATTCAAATTTATCCATATTTGTCACCCTGAGCAAAACCCAAGTCCAAGTGGATGAAGGACATCAACATAAAACCAGATGCACTAAACCTGATAGAAGAGAAAGTGGGAAACAGTCTTGAATGCATTGGAACAGACAACTTTCTCAATAGAACACAGATAGCACAGGCACTAAGAACAACAGTCAATTAATGGGATTTCATGAAAGGCAAAAGACACAGTCAAAAATGGCATATATATATATATATATATATATATATATATATTCATATTTATATATATGCCCAAGAAACTAGACATAAACAAGCTAAATAATCCAATTTAAAAAATGGGGTGCAGAGCTACACAGAATTCTTAACAAGTAAATCTCAAATGGCAGAGAAGAACTTAAAGAAATGTTCAACATCCTTACCCACCAGGGAAATGAAAATCAAAACAACTCTGAAATTGTCATCTTATACCTGTCAGAATGGCTACGACAAAAACCATAAGTGACAGCTTATGATCATAAGGATGTGGAGCAAGGGAAACTCCTCTGTTGTTGGTGGGAGCTCAAGCTTAAACAGCCACTTTGGAAAACTGTATGTCAGTTTCTTTGAAAATTGAGAGTCAATCTACCTGAAGACCCATACATATCACTCCTGGGCATATACCCAAAGGATGTTCCACAAGGAACACTGTCTCAACTGTTCATAGCAGTTTTATTCATAATCTTCAGAAACTAGAAGCAACCTACATGTCCTTTAATAGAAGAGTGGATAAAGAAAATGTGGTATATTTACACAATGGAGCATTACTAAGGTGCTATCTAAAAAAAAAAAAACACTATGAAATTTGCAGTCAAATGGATAGAACTAGAAAAGATCATTCTGAGTGAGATAACCTAGACTGAGAAAGACAAACATGGTATGTTCTCACTTATAAGTGGATATTAGCTGTAAAGTAAAAGATAACCATGCTACAGTCCACAGACCCAAAGACGATAAGTAACAAAAAGGACTCAAGGGGTAGGGGATTTATGAATCTCCCTGGGAAGGGAAAACTGAATGGATACCTCTAGTGGATGCAGGGTGTGTGTATGTGTGTGGAGGGGTAGGGGGTTGTAAGAGGAAGAGAAGGCATCAGGTTAGGAGAGGATGAAAGAGACTACTTAGAGAGACAACTGAAATTGTAGGGCATCTCATGAATGAACTAGAAACCTAATGGAATGGAAACTCCCAGAAAAATATGAGGATAACCCTAACAATGACTCCTAGTATTGGGGGATAAGAAGCCTGGACTGGCTATCTCCTGTAACTAGATAAGACATCCAGTGGAGGTATTGGGATACCAACCCAGCCACAAAACCTTCAACCTACAATCTGTCCTGCCTTCAAGATGCACTGGGGTAACCATGGCAGAGAAATTGTGGAAGTGGCCAACCAATGATTGATCCAGCTTGAGACCCATACCCAGAGAGGGAGCCCATCACTGACACTGCCTGGAGAAGCATGACCCAGAGCCTGTGTAGCCCAGAGACCGAAAATAGAACCAAACACAGCTGGCAAAAAAATTTAAAAAGCCAATGGAATGATCTCTATTGATACTCTGTTATGAGAGTTATTGATACTCGTAGATGAGAGCCTAGCATAATCATCATCAGAGAAGCTTTATCCAGCAACTGATAGAAACTGATGCAGAGACACACAGGGAAACACTAGGGAGAGTTTGGGGAAACCTGCAGAAGGGGGAGAAGAAGGATTGTAGAAACCAGAGAGGTCAAGGACACCACAAGAAACCCCATAGAAGCAACTAACCTTGGCTCATAGGGGCTCACAGACAGTGAAATGACAACAAGCGGTCCTGCATGGTACTTACTTAGACCTCTGCATATATCTTGTAGCTTAGTCTTCCTGTGGGACTCCTAATAGAGGAACGTGGGGGGCATTGCTGAGTCTTTTGCCTTCTTTTGAGATCCTTTGCATGCTACTGGGCTGCCTTGTACACTCTAAATACGAGAGGTTGAGCATAGTCTTATTGCAAACTGTTATTCCATGTTTGGTTGCTATCCCTGGAAAGCTGGGTTTTTCTCAAGAGAAACAGAGGAAGAGTGAATGGCAGTGGTGGATAGGGGAGCTGAGAGGAGAGGAGGGAGGAGGAACTTAGGATGCCATTTAATATATGGAACAATAAAGAAAAACATCTAGGCATACTCCTCAGCACCTTTTTAAAAAGAAAGGAAAAAGGGAAAATTAGTCATCCCCCAAAAATGATGTAAAAAAATAAACCTTAAATAAGCAGACAATTTTTAAAATGTATGAAGCTTTGTTGTTTGTTTGTTTGTTTGTTTGTTTATCTGTCTGTTTAAAAATGTGCCTGTGGATGTGGATCCTGTTCCCCTTACTGGACTGCCTTGTCTGTCCTCAGTGGGAGAGGATGTGCCTAGTCCTTCAGTGACTTGATGTATCATAGTGGTTTGGTACCCAGGGTGCTTCCCCCTCTCAGAGGAGAAGGGAGGATATGGGTAAGGGGCTATGTGAGGGAGGAGAAGGCGATTGGGATGTAAAACAAATAAATTAATTAATTAAAGGAGAAAATGTGCCTGTGAGATTTTCCTTTAAGAAAAGGTTTGGTGTCCCGTGATACAGAGCATAGTTAGCCAGTGGCTGCCAGGTGGCCACAAGCTCAAGATCAGCTATGTCTGCTAGTGTCTGCCTCCATGAATGCCACTGATTTCATAGGACAAATCTCTTGGTGACAGAGAAGGACTGAGATATAAAGAAAATTTCCCCATTTTGTGTTCAAAACCCATGCCCAAAAGAGGGGCTGGTGTAGATATGTCTAATCCTGGAAAGATGGAGTTTCTATAAAGGAGGAAGGGATCAGTGGTTTGGGGTTCTTTGTTATATAAGCTATAAAGCAAGCCCACCCATATAGCCATAGCACAGTTCTACGTCCTCCAAAGGGAACGGCAGAGCAGAACCATTAAACCCAGGAGGTGGAGCCGAAAAGCAGGAGCAGTCAGGGCAATACACTACCAGGGCTGTCATCTTTCTTCAGGAAACACACAGGTTTAGAACACAAATGGTAAATCAGGACTCTGATGTTGCTGACAGACTGAATTTAAAATTTGAAAACAAAACAAAACAAAACAAAAAAAACAACAACAAAATGCAACATGACTTCCCTTCTACATTGTAGCTACTGAATATAGTATGATCTGCCACCTTTACATAATTTGTAACATACGTTATGAATGTCATGGCTAACACTGATTGTCAACTTGATAGGAACTAAAAAAATCGCCATATAAACACACTTCTAGATGTTGCTAGGAAGGAGTTTTCCAGAACAAGGAAGACTTCCCCTGAACGTGGGCCAGCACTAAACCATGGGCTCTGGTCCCAGCTGAGCACAAAGGAGAACGGGAGCTGAGCAGCTGCATACATCGCTTTCTGCTTTCTGATTACGAATACAATGTGCTCATCTCCTGATGCCATGACTTCTCTGACATGACAGACTGCAGCCTCTGCATGGGAGCCCAAATGCACCCAAGTTGCTCACATAGTTGTGACAGTCACAACAAATTCATCTGAAACAATGGATGGGTTATGTTAAATAATTTGAGAAAATTAATAAACAAAAACAAACATTACAACCAGTTCTTTCCTACCTTATTCCCAGAATTCCACTGCCATAGAATGACCAAGAAAGGAGATACGGTCTGCACTGTGCTCTGGACATGGTTGGAGTAGACTCCTAGAAGGCTGTATGTCTAATCACATCTGGGAGGTATTAAGAGCAGGGAAACCAACGACAGTTTAGAGGTGAAGCCTTTGGCAACTGGTTAGTATTAGATAATCGCAGAATAGAAGAGTCTGTAAGATTGAGCAATGGTGGCAATATAAGAAAAAGAGAGAACTCAGAATCTATAGACATAGACACAATCCCCCTGACTATTGTGTGTGATTGCTTATACCACCTTGGACATCTGACAAGAAGAAATCTACTATCATTTGCAGACTTGAATGTCAAGGTCTCTGATCTAAATAAATCCCTTGTCTCTATATATTTACTTCTACTAACAAAAGCCGACAGGGTCTTCAGAACTTTAAGGCATCGCTCTGGCTCTGGCTGCTTTTTAGAAGACTGACTCACCATACCACCTCAGAGGCTTTTCTTGCTGGTTTAACTGAGACTATCTGTCCCCCTGAAGTCTTTCTTTAACAGAAGAAATGTGTTTGCACTTTTGAAGGACCAGTCTGAAATATTTCACTATGGGATTGTGATAAGTGTGCACTTGTGGTGGGACGTTGTTTCTGTAAGTTAGCCCACTGCCATTGCACACAAAAGTTGGTAGACACCCGCCAGTGCCTCCTTATCCTTTCAACTGGAAACTCCAGAAATCTATAATGGGAACCAATTATAGACATTCAAAGCAATAATATGCTTACTAGTGCAGTCTGTCTCAGCTGCCTTCCATTACTTTCTGTGATCCTGAGTATTTCAAAAATTAATAATGTTTATGTAAATGATTGTATTGGCATATGTCTCTTGGGGAAAATAAACTGAAACTCATATCACCTTCAGACTCCGTTCGAACCCTGTGTCGAAGGGGTGCCATGCCCATCCTAGGATAGTACATCCAGAAAGACCTCATCTCCAGGATGATCAGTGTTGAATGTGCCTGCTTTTAGCAGTGCCAACCTTTAAGTGTGCCTGATAACAGCAGGAAAAGAATTCTTTTTGCCTCCCACTTAAGCCTGTTCAAGCAGACATTTGTATTATTCCTTTTTCTCACATCAATGAATATGATCTTCAGTACAATGTCGGTAAATGCTGATAGAACTCAATTTGTTCCCTCAGAGTCACTTCCTACTTATAACTGAACAAGAATTTTAATACCTTAGCTTATATCTATTTTTTAAGAGTCTGGCTACATACTCAGGCTAGTCTTAAAATAATCCTAACTCTGCATGCCAACTTTTGAGATTAGAGCAATATCCTACCATGCTTGGTTTAACTCATACACCAGCTATTCTTTAGTGACTGAAGGAATAGACTGTGCTGTCTCTTTTGGGAAGTCATTGAATGCCTTCGTATTTCCATGAAGTCTTTGGGAAAATTCTGGACTGGGTCTGATGGCTCACACCTTCAATCCCAGCACATGGAAGGCAGAGGCAAGCTGACCTCTGTAAATCTGAGGTAAACCTGGTCTACATAGGAATCTCTGGGACAGTCAGAGATATAGAATGAGACTCTGTCTCAAAGCAAACAAAAACCAAAGACAGAAAACAAAAGGAAGGAAGGAAGGAAGGAAAGAGGGAGGGGAGGGAGGGAGGAAGGAAAATAATTCCTGATGACTCCGTGGTTAAGAGTGTACTGCTCTTACTCAAGATTTGAGTTTAGCTCCTAGAAACTATTCCAGGCATTGCATAATGACCTATAACTCAATGTCATGGTCTCTGGCTCCTTCTTGTGGCTGGTTGTGGCACTTGCACCCATGCTCACATTGCAACACACACACACACACACACACACACACACACACACACACACACACACACACTCAAGCAATAAATAAATATTTTTAAAGTCCTATAAATGATAACATACTATTTTAAAATGTAGTCAAATTTTTCTGGAAAAGAAAATGTAATATTCACAATTTCTTTTATAGTAAGAGACTAAATTTTAAAAATATATATTAAAGTAAAATAAAGAGAAGATTTTAAGAAATCAATCAAAATATTATAAAGTATATGATTATATATATATATATATATATATATATATATTCTAAACTGCATCAACAGCATGGAATGTATATGCTTTTAATTTTACTTGTTATCTGTTTTCTTACTTACATTCTTTATGTACATGATGTGTGCACATATGCTTACAATCATCTTTCTATGTTTTTAAACTGCCCCTGTCTTTAAAAGTACCATATTTTGTCTGTGTAATTATGTATTTATCTCTTTACTGTAAAGTTTCCCCATGTCTTTTCCTCCCTCACACTTCTTTGGCTCTTATTTGGCCATAATATAGGTCAGAATTTGACAAACTATGATCAGGGATCAAATTCAGCCCTTGGCCTGTTTTTGTAAACAGTGGTTTATTGATACATAGCCATTTCCAATTGCTTTCCTGTTGTCTCTGTGTGTGACACAAACAAAATCTGAATGGTTTCAATAAGCACTATGTAAATTTACACTATGTAAATCTGAAAAGCACTTGCTCTCTCTGACCACTTCAGAATATTTCAATCATTCTTGATGTAGAGGATAAGTAAATCTTTCTTTTTTGTTGATGTTATACTTGCTGCAGAATACAGAAGCATTTCCCAGGGAATGTTGAGTGCATTTATACCATGGAGACACTTTGTGAAAGACAAAGAAGAATAAACTCCCCTTGCAGGATGAATTTGCAACATTCAGCATATTAACACCATATACCCCTCAGGCTTCAGTTGTTAATATTTTCTGAGCCAAGTTTTCAGTATTTTCACCAGTTTCAGGCTGGCTTCAAATTTGTGAACCTCCTGCTTCATTTCTCTGCATGCTAGGGATACAGCTGTGTGCCACCACACCCAAATTCACCTTTAGGATTTGAAGAACTCTGGTGTTTCCTGGATAGTTGCCAAGTTGGCTAACCCCATTTCCTTCTCCCATTTTTTATCAGGTAATCTTTTGATGGACATATGTATTTGTATATATTTATGTGGTACAATGTAATGTTTGGACTGACACATACATTGCCTAGATCAAATCGGTAACTGTCATGACCATCACATTAATTGATTAATTAATTAATTCAATTAAACATTTTTTCAAAGGTAGCACATTTAAAACCCTCTCTTCTAGCTATTTCATGTTGGTAAATACACTGGAAGAAGTCGAAAAAAGCTTAGTTGATAGAGTCTGTGACTAACTGTAGACTCCCCCTTTTCCTACTAAGAATGTTCTCTGCAAGTGGTATTTAAAGTGTTATTTAGGAAATACTATAATAATTGTTCTTCAACTGAATAAGCTGTCATATTTGTTGTTCTAAAAGAATCATCATTCAGAAAGGTCTTCCTGACTGCCATGTTCTGTATACATTAATGGGGAAGGAATGAAGCATGGGAAGCACAGGAGATGTCTTCCTAAATGGGGAAACGTCACCTAATGATTTGACACATCCATTGGTGTGACTAGACTCATGAGGAGGCATTGTTAAACATGGGAAGTACTAACAGACACATTTCTTCCAGGGCCATGTGGATATGCTCCTGCTATGAGGGGATGAAACGTGGTCCCTGTCACTATCACTTGCTCTGAGGAAATGTAAAGCCCTCTGTTTGCAAAGTAATGGGAAAGCTGGAAAAAAAGAAAACAGTATATAAAAAAGTTCAGTAATTAAGATTGTTTCTTTTCCCCAAAGATGAGAAAGGAGTGATTAACCTGGTGGGGGCAGGGGTAAAAACAGGGGTTTCTGGTGGCCATTGATAAGTTCCTACTATGTCTAATACATGGAATTTATGTATTTATTCTCTGTTAGGCAAGAGTCATAAAGAAGGCCTCACTGCTTTCTTTCTTTATTTGATGTAAATAGTAGCAGCACATGATATTAATATGAAATGATACCCAAGGGTGATGTCATGTGTGTAGTGCTGAGGAAGCTCTGATGAGGAGGTGCCTGCTTGTTGAAGAAATGTGCTTGTCACAGATGTTTTCAAAGAAACTGCCTGCCAAAACTGCCCACATGGAAAACCTGCTTCATATAATGTAATGGGCTGCCTTAAGTTCTTCTTTGTAAGGTGCTTGTAAGGTAGATCTAAGAGTCCTGCTGGGTTTGTTTGTTTGTTTGTTTGTTTGTTTTTGTTGTTACTTGGTTTTGAGACAAGGTCTTCCTATACAGCTCATCTTGCTTCAGCTTCTCAAGTGCCTGGGTTACAGGTATGCAGTGCCATCCCCAGATCATTCTTCTAGGAAATGTGCTCCATCCATCAAATTGCAAACTGTAAAAGACAGGGTCCTTGTTACTGACACTGCTGTTGCTACTTCCTTCACATTTCCCATTAACCCTGGCAGCTTGGCAGAGGTACTTTTGTTAGAATAGAATACAGTGAGAACTCACTGGCTCCTATGTGTCTTGAGGTCCTGTTTTGGCTCAGGTAAGGGTATATGCCAACAAACCTGATAACCTGTGTTTGATCTCATAGACTCACATGGTAGAGGAGAAAGCTGACTCCTGTAAGTTCTCCCCTAATCTCCACATGTACACTGTAGTATGCATCTACACACATGTGCACACACACACATACACAATGAATCAATAAATGTAATAAAAATAGACAGCTGCTGGAACTACTTCAAGAGTGGTACTGGGGATGTAGCTCAATGATAGAATGCATCCTCAGCATCACCAAAAGCACTAGGTCAAGAAAGCAGAAGTGCTGGAAGAATCTTTATCCTTAAACTCAGATGTGAATATAACTGACAAAAGCTTGTTTTGTTCTTGTGTGTGGCTCCTGCCTTTTGCTGAAGGATTATCCTCTCCCGTGTACATATTATGTCTGTTAGCAATGGAATCATGTAATTATATCTGTGTATTTCTTCCCTGACTCCCCAGTGGTTACAGTTTTTTTTTCCCTTTGTGGGGAGAATGAAAGATGTTTGGAGATTTTTGTCAAGCATTGTATGAAACTAATTATACTCCATGGTAGAACTCAAGCCTTCAAAACCAATGATATATATATATATATATATATATATATATATATATATATATATATATATATATGTGTGTGTGTGTGTGTGTGTGTGTGTGTGTGTGTGTGTG
>NC_034613.1:74107318-74111956 GCF_900095145.1 Mus pahari | reverse complement strand
ATATGTGTGTGTGTGTGTGTGTGTGTGTGTGTGTGTGTGTGTGTGTGTGTGTGTAACCCATTCTGAGGGTCCTCCATAACAGATGGAATCAAAGGGTTTCCCCACAATATCCCATTAGACTGAAAAGCAAGTGAGTGCATTTTGTGCTGTAAATTTGTTTAATTAATCTGAAATACATATATGATCACTTGCTTTATTTATAGGTAATATATTTAGTTGGGAAAGGAATGCATTCTTGAGTTGTTAAAACTTTTTTCCTTCAGTTATTCAGATCTAAACCAATGAAGTATAATTATTGATGTATATGGGAAATATAAAAATGTTGTATTGATAGCAAAAATCATTGTACCAAAAATCTTCAATTCTCAAACAATACTGATTCTCCTTTCACTAGCTACTGTTGTGGTTCATACTATCATTGTGTATAGACTACTCAACAAGAAAGGACACTTCACAGTTGCAGACTCAAAAAACATAACCTGGAGGTTGAGACAATAGCACCTAGGATTCAAGACCAGCCTTGGCTACACACTGACAACCTGTTAAAAACAAAACAAAACTCTAACAGCAATCCGACAACAAGAGCACTTTAAGGAGAAAGACAAGTTTAGAAGTTAATTTTTTTATAATTTCTTATCAGATCTGAAAGTAGCCTTAAAACATCTTTGTCTTCCTTTTGTGGTTAAGAGTTATATAACATTACCAATTTGACAACTTTTAGATGTATAGTTGTGTGGCATTAGGAACATTTAAAGTGTTGTGTAACCATTACTCTTTTCCATTTCCAAATCCATGTTTTCCATTGCCAGTTCCATGTTATGAAAGCAGCATTGTGCATTCATTAAGTTCCTCCCCATTCTCTCTTTTCTCCCAATACTAACAACCACCGTCCTTTCCAGGACTATGAACTTAACTGCTCTGGAGATCTCGCATAATTGAGGCATGCAGTGGTCTTTGCTGGTCCTTTACCCATGGTCAGTCAGTTCACACCATCAGAATGCATAGGGCTTTTCTCCCACAATGTTTTGACCATTGCAATATTTTGCATGTGCACATTTCCAGAGTTTCGTAAATTAGTTATCCAGATTCTGCTTCAAAGGGGAACTTTAGCACTTAAGCAAGCTTGCAAAAATGAACATTTCTAGAGAAAGCAATCTTCTTTTACACTAATTTTCTATGCAGTAATATTACCCAGGTGGCTCAAGACAGTTACTTTACCTCCCTAAGTGTCCAACTTACTACTAGTGAATAACTGAGAAAGTGAAGCCTGGTCCCAGTCAATTAAGCATTTCTGCAGCAAATCATATATCTTGCTTATGTAAGTCTAACAATGCCAATGACGCTTCCTCTTCAGAGGAATTACAGTTTAATGGATGAGCAGAGTGACTTAGAACTTCAGTATTGCTTTTAATCTTATGGTTAACTGAATTAGTGGCCCAATCCTAATGAGACAGCTGAATTCGACAACATATGCAGACCATGTCTCATAGACCTGGAAGCTTTTGCTAAGTAGGCTTTTTTTATTGCATCTAAAAGGTATTGCTATTTCTATAGGCCTAGACATGCAATAAATAATCTTCCTCCTGAGTTGTTTAAACTGAGTTACTGTGTTGCTTTCCTCATTTTGTTGTTGTTGTTGTTGTGGTGGTGGTGGTGGTTGTTGTGGTTGAACACATAAACCATAGTATCTCTCCACGAAGAAGCTCTGGATATATATAATCTAACAACAAAACTAATAAGCTAATTTTCAAAATTATTATTTGATAGTTCTACTACATTGAGAGAAGAGAAATTGAAGTTGAACCTGTAAAACCACCAGAGCAATGTATTTTGAAACATTTCATATATATATAAAATTTTTGAACTTGCTGCATATTCAAAACTGAACATTAAAAAAGTAATAGTTGGTTTTAACGAACACTGAGCAAAAGTATTGAATGGGAATCTAATAAGACATGATAGAACAAGCTGATAGAGAAGTGAAAAGGTGCTCAACTTCATTTATCATTAAGAAAATGCAAACCAAATCCATAATAAGGCACTCAATCTCAGCCATATATATATATATATATATATATATATATATATATATATATATATATATGGTGTGAAATGGCCCAAATATTTTAGAAAACTAGCAAGTTTTCCTGTAGGTAGACAATAAAAATTCTCAAAGATGGGCTGGAGAGATGACATTTGTTCAGAGAATGCGTTGCTCTTACAGTTGACATGGACTTGTCTCCCAGCACCCACATGGTAGCTCACAATCACCCATAACCTCAGTTCTAGGGTCTCTTACTCCCTCTTCTGACCTTCATGGGCATCAGGTGTCATGTGGTACTCATATATACATCCAAGCAACACACACACATAGATAAAACTAAATAAAAATAAAATAATATAGATTTTATATGTCCTATATAATATCTATATATTATATAAATGCTTCATATGTGGCTATACCATATGTCATAAAAGCTCTCATTATAGTTTCTCCAAACTAGTATAGCATTGTCTAGAGTTGAGTTGATATATTTTGAAATAGTCATATGATAAAATGCCATACATCCCTGATAGTTAATAACCTTTGTGTGCATGCAAGTGCGTGATAGAGACAGAGAGACAGAGACAGAAAGAGACAGAGGTTAGATTAATTGCAAAAAATATATAGTCACAGATTAAGCATACTCAATTAATTTTGTGAGTATAGTATTTGCATGTGTATGCAGGAACCCTTACTTGTGTTTGTATGTTTGCAGGCTGGCAGTTGACTTACGCTGCTTTGCCCTATTGTTCTCTACCTTGAAGATGATATAACTTCCTGAACCTGGAACTCACTGATCATCTGGACTGGGTATCAAATGACCTCTAGAGAGACACTTGTCTTGACTCCCCCTCTGCCCTCCAAGCACTGAGATTACAGACACATGCTGCCAGGCCTGCCTTTTAGTGCAGATGCTAGGAATCCAAATTCAAGTCCTAATGCTTGGTCAGCAAGCGCTTTACACACTGAACCATTTCTCTAACTTACAATCCAATTTAAATAAAGATAAATATAGAAAAACCTGACCTATACTGTCAGAAGTAATAGTGATGCTTCCCACATCAGTGAGTATGATCCTGATGTCCTAACCATGGCTAGGATAAACATGTGAACTGGCACCAAGTTGAGTACATACACCCTTTGCATAAAAATAATTATTTAATCACAGTGACATCTTGGAATAATTTGATTTAAGGTCTGAGGGATTACTTGCCATTTAGTACAGAGAATTTTTCAAAGCAGTCCTCAGTTTTCCAAAGCCAAAGAACATACAGTAATAGAATGTGACAAATATTACTTTCTTTTGGAGCATCACATATAATTCAAGATCCAGTCAGAGTTCAATGAACTGTGGGCAAGATTTCACAGGATTGTAGCAAAGCTGCTTCCAGAAACCCATAAGCACTAACTGAGCAATAAACCTGTGGATTTATGCTTATGGGTTTCTGGAAGCAACTTCATCACATACTAGAGCGATCCCTGTTGGGCTGATTTTGAAAAGCAAACTTTAAAAAGGGAAAGCGGGGGTTTGAAAAGAAGCTTGCTGAAATTGAGTCATCCGCTATTAAAAGGTCAGAGTTTTGGAATTGACAGTGTTAGTAAGGTGAAAATACACACTGAAACAGAAAACTAAAGCCCCAACCTTGATGAGACTTTCACTAGTGCCCAAGACCACCCGATGATGTCTGAATTACTAGCAAAGGCATTGCAGGGCATGGATTACATCCCTAAGAGCCTTTCTCCCTTAGCATGCTCAGGGAGAAATGATGGCTTGTCTGTTCCATATGTATGATGCTCAGCCAACCACACCGAAAGCAAAAGGGAGGCTGTCAGGTTCACTGGGAAGACAGAGCATATGTTGTTCTCATTTTCACTGTTTCCAACATTGTGCTTCCCAGAGAATAAGCAGTTGGGGCAGAAATGTTGACAGAAACATGATTAAGTGGTCTACATTTTGCCAGGATTGGCAAAACAACACCACACTATGTCCAATATGGTAGTCACTGGCCACATGTGCCTATTTAAATGCAAATTGCAATTTAAAAATTCATAGCCTCAGTAGTATTAGCCACATATTGGTTACCATATTAGATGGCATGGGTTATGGAATATTTTCATTCTGCAGAAATCTGTTTGATACCACAGCATGAGAAAAGAGGGTCAAAAATATATATTATAAGCTTAAGCCAGCCTACTTTTATGGACAAAGTTTTATCAGAAATGAGCTCATTTGTGTACATAGTGCTTCTTATTGTTTTGCAGTGTAGTGACAGTTGAGCAATAGCTATGCAGACTACCTAGTAGCAGATCCTAAAATATTTACTTTATGGCCCTTGACACAAAATATTTCCTTACCTCTGCTTTGGGTATTTCTTTCTCTTTTTGTCTTCTAGATTTATCTGTCTATCTATCTATTTATTTTGAGATAGGCTTGAAACTTACCTTGTAAACGAGGCTGCCTTTTAACTCAGACAGATCAAATTGCCTCTGCCTCCTGAGTACTGATGTGCACAACCGTGAGAGACATTTTTGTTGAATTTAGTGCTCTCTCTCTCTCTCTCTCTCTCTCTCTCTCTCTCTCTCTCTCTCTCTCT
>NC_034613.1:74097672-74107288 GCF_900095145.1 Mus pahari | reverse complement strand
GTGAGAGAGAGAGAGAGAGAGAGAGAGAGAGAGAGAGAGAGAGAGAGAGAGAGAGTTGTGTATTATATGTGTGCAGGTGCTTTTGGGAGCCATAAGAGGGCACCAGATCTTTTAGGTAGTTGTGAGCTCTTTGCTATGGATGCTGGAGACAGAACATAGGTCCTCTGGAAAAGCAATAGCACTGTCAATTACTAAGCCATTTTATTAGCCCAACTTGCGGGTATTTTGCCATTAAAGAAAAACTTGTAGTGCCTTTTACACAGTTATAATATGGTTTTAATACTGACTACCTTAGTGACTTGGTCTGTTAAACAGAGAACTTCATTGAACCGTAAGACCAGAACATCACTTATAACCCAAACATTCTAGAAGATCCTGTCTTCTTTCTTGGATCAATTACCAGGAAACAATTACCAGGAAAATACATCTTAATCAAAGAAAGCCTTATTGAAATGGGTATGCTTTCAATAATGTTACAAATTTCACTCACTGTTTTGGTTGTTTCTCTGCTATTAAATACAATATTTCCAAGGATATTTGGACTGTGAAAGATATTAACAAATGTATCTTTGACATTTCAATGGGGGGAGGGTCAAAAGGGCATTTATAATTGCAAGAACACATTGAATTTTACCTTGAGAAAATATTAATCCTTCTGATATGTAAATAATCTTGAAAGATATATTTGACAAAAAAATATTTTTTCAGTTATATACTGACTGAAAAATAACTGTGGAAGGAATGCATTTCTGTTTTCCAGGGCTTCACTGAACAGCTGTGAGCTTTCAGACCATCTCCACTAAACAAGTATATATATTTGCTTACCCTCCATCCTCTCTCTTCCAATATTTGATTACTGAATCCAGAACATGTTGTTATTCCAAGTATCCAAATATCGATTTAATTTGCTACGAATTCATTTCCATACCAAGACTAAGTAAAATTGTCATTTGTGGGTAAGAAAAACATACCATCTCTGAGTCCATCTTAAGAGTCATTTGAAGATGTCAAACATGATTCCAAGCTTTCAATATTGAAAGAAGTATTAAGATGCATCCAACCAATCCCAAAGCTCCTGTTTACTATAAATAACATAAGAGACTTGTTCAAAGTCCTATGACCAAAATTTACAAGAGAGAAAACTCAAATCTTATGAACCTAAGATCTTTCTACTCTGATGTAACACCACTTCCTTTTTTTTTTTTTTTTTTTTTCTTTCTTTTTTTTTTTTTTTTTTTTTGTCTTTCAAAAGCTTTAAGTCAATTCATTTCATTAGAAAGCTTTTAGGGGGCCAGCAAGATGGTTCAGCAGGTAAAGCACTTATCACATAAGCATGAGGACTTGAGTTCAGATCTCTGGCACTCACATAAACTTTAGGTGAAGAAAGCATGTGCTTAAACTCCTAGTATGAAGGTGGAAACAGAGGGATTTTCCCCACCCCCTGATGCCAAGCTGCCTAAGTAGATTACCTGAATTGATGAGCTCTGAGTTCAAATGAAAGAATGTGAGTCAATTAGATAAAGGGGGAAGTGACTGAGGACAACACTTGTTGTTAACCTCTAGCTTCTACACGGCCACACCTGTGCATGTGCAACGACACACATACATGCATCCACACATACATGCATAGTGCACATGCTCATGCAAAAATGCATTTGCTGGGATAGGAGTATAGCTCCGGTGTAGAAGAGTATCTCCTTAGTGTACAACCTAGCTACAGTGAGCCATAGTTCAATGTTTAGTATCATCAAAATAAGGAACTAAAACAAACAAACAAACAAACAAACAAAACAACAACAACACTTTTGATGAGGCTATCATCCCTTAATGCTAAAGGTGTAAGAATGTATATCATATATAAGGAGTCAAAAGTTTAAGAATGGCAGTCTTAGCCAGGCATGGTGGTGCACACCTTTAATCCCAGCACTCGGGAGGCAGAAGCAGGCAGCTTTCTGAGTTCAAGGCCAGCCTGGTCTACAGAGTGAGTTCCAGGACAGCCAGGGATACACAGAGAAACCTTGTCTCAAAAAACCAAAGGAAAAAAATGGCAGTCTTTCTTTCACATATGTGCACACTCTCCCTCTTCTTCTTGCTTTCCCTCCCTCTCCCCCTCTCTGTATCCATCTCCTTTACATTCAAATTTCAGGCACCGACCATGTCCCCCGGCTTTTACATGGGTGCTGGGGCTCAAACCGAGGGCCTTCTGCTTTTACTGAGCCATATCTCCAGTCCCATAATAATCTTTACAAAACAGGAGGTTCCATGTGCTGTGGAAACATAAATGAAATGGTTAACACTCTTGTAATATTCATGTGAGATGGGAGTTTTCTTGTGGCCAAATGTGGTTACTCACACTAATAATCCCACCACTTAGGAGGATAAAGCAGTAGGACTTAAATAGTGAGTGCCAAACCAGCAGAAGGTATGATAGGAGAGTCCTGACTATGGGGGGGGGGGGAAAGGAAGAAGATATTTCCTTACAGTGATGATTTATTAGTAAAGGATAAGCTAGATCCTTTAGTTTATAGGTGCTTCAAAGATCTGCATGCACCTCCTATAATTTATATATTTTTTTCATTCTATACTTATAACTTGCAATTTACATAAAAGTTGTCTTAATTACTTTTCTTTTGCTGTGGAGAGACACCATGACCAAGACAGTTTATAGAAGAAATAGTTTACTGAGGTCTTACAGCTCCAGAAGATTAGTCTGTGGCCATCGGGGTGAGGACTATGGCAGCAGGCATGCAGGCATGACGCCAATGCAGTAGCTGAGAGCTTACATCTAATCCACAAGCAGAAGACAGAGGGAAAGCTAGCAGAAAATGGCATAGGCTTTTGAAACCTCAAAGCTCACTTGCAGTGGCACACCTCCTCCAATCAGTAGAGGGAAAGCTAGCAGAAAATGGCATAGGCTTTTGAAACCTCAAAGCTCACTTGCAGTGGCACACCTCCTCCAATCAGTCACACCTAATTCTTTCCAAAGGTACCATCAAACATGTGGACTTAAGGAGGTCATTCTCACTCAAACCACCAGAGAATATAAGTCACAATCTCTGCATAACCATTATATTAAAGTTCAGTGCACTTTAATACGGCCTGTGGGAAACATAGATGAATGAAGTGGGGAATGGGAGTGGGTTGAAATTAAGAAAAAAATGTATTTTACACACAGACACACAGATACATACACAAACACACACACACACACACTTTCTAAAAAGTTGAGCAAAGTAGAAATACTATGATTTATCAAAATGGCATTAATATCATAAATCTGAATATATCATTTAGTTAAAACTGGAATTATCTAACTGAATAAAAAAGAAAATATACATTTCTACTATCTATAGATAAACATGATTATTTTTAATTAAACTGTTATTTGTTTACACAGGATAATGAACTGTACTTCAGACTCACTAGAAAGCACAGGCTCACCTTCAACTGCACTTGACTCTGGGAGTTGCACATGAGTTACTATGTTGAGAAAACAGTAATATTTTAGCATACTTAAAAAATATCTTTGATTTTTTTACAGTCTAGTCATTACCCGCCCTCCCAGTCCACCCTTCTATACTTCTTTATCCCATTCTTCCCCACCTGCTGTCTCCTTTCCAAGAGGATGTCCCCACCTCCCCACACACCCCAACACACCCCCACTCCACCTCCACCTCCAACCCCACCCCTCAATCTGCTCCACCCTCCAATCCCCCCACACCACCAGGCCTCCCCACTCCCTGGGATCTCAAGTCACTTGATGGTTAGGTGCATCTTCTCCCACTGAGTCCAGACCAGGCAGTCCTCTGCTGTATATATGTCAGAGGCCTCATATCAGCTGGTATATAGTGCTTGGTTGGTGGCTTAGTGTCTGAGAGATCTCAGGGGTCCAGGTTAGTTGAGACTGTTGATCTTCCTTTGGGGTCACCCTCCTCCTCAGCTTCTTTCAGCCTGTCCCTCATTGAACCACAGGGGTAAGCAGCTTCTATCCATTGGTTGGGTATAAGTATCTGCGTCTGTCTCAGTCAGCTGCTTGTTGGGCCTCTCAGAGGGCAGCCATGCTAGACTCCTGTCTGTAAGCACAACATAGCCTCAGCAATAGTGTCAGGCCTTGGAGCCTCCACTTGAGATTGATCCCAACTTGGGTCATCACTGGAACTCCTTTCCCTCCATCTCTTCTCCATTTTTGTCCCTACAGTTCTTTTAGACAGGAACAATTCTGGGTCAGATTGTTGACTGTGGGATGGCAACCCCATCCCTCTACTTGATGCCCTGTCTTTCTGCTGGAGGTGGGCTCTACAAGTTCCCTCGCCCCACTGTTGGGCATTTCATCTAAGGTCCCTCCCTCTGAGTCCGAAGAATCTCTTACCTCCCAGGTCTTTGGTGCATTCTAGAGGGTGGCCGCTAACTTCCACCTCCCAAAGTTGCCTATTTCCATTCATTCTGCTTGCCCTCAGGGCTTCAGTCATGTCCCCCACCAATACCTTATCATGTTCCCCCTTTCCCCTCCTCCTAACTGTCTCTCACTCAGGTCCCTCCTTCCCTTTTCCCCTCTGTAATTGCTTTCCTCTCCCTCTCAAGTGGGATTGAGGCATCCTTACTTGGGCCCTTCAGCTTGTTAACCTTCTTGAGTTCTGTGGATTTTAACTTGTGTATTCTGTATTTTTTGGCTAATATACACTTATTAGTGAGAATATACCATGCATGTCCTTTTGGATCTGAGTTACCTTACTCAGGATGATATTTTCTAGTTCCATCAATTCACTTGCAAAACTCATGATTGTCCTTGTTCTTTATAGATGAATAGTATTCCATTGTGTAAATGAAACCAGATATACTGAATCTAATATAACAGAAATTGAGAAAGAACCATGAACTCATTGGCATAGAGGAAAATTTCCTAAATGGAATTTAATGGCTCAGGCTCTAAGATAAACCAACAGATTGAGAAAAAAAATCTTTACTAACCCCAGATCCAATAGAGGGCTAATATCCTAAATATATAAAGAACTCAAGAAGCTAACCACCAAAATAACAAACAATCCAATAACAAAAAAATGGGGTATATAACTAAACAGATAATTCACAACAGAAGAATCTCACATTGCTGAGAAGCACCTAAAGAAATGTTCAAAGTCCTTAGTGATCAGAGAAATGCAAATCAAAACGACCCTGATATTCCACCTCACACCAGTCAGAATGGCTAAGATCAAAAACTCAGGTGACAACACATGTTGGAGAGGGTGTGGATAAATAGGAACACTCCTTCATTGCTGGAGGGATTAAAAACTGGTATAACCACTCTAGAAATAAATCTGGAGGTTCCTCAGAAAATTGGACATAGTTGTACCTGAAGACCCAGCTATACCACTCTTGGGAATATACCCAAAAGACACCACACCATGCCACAGGGACACATGCTCCACTATGTTCATGGTGGCCTTATTTGTGATAGCCAGAAGCTGGAAACCACCCATATGTCTTACAAAAGAAAAATGGATACAGAAATGTAGTTTACTTACACAATTTATTTACACAGCTATTTAGTCTACATTTAAAAAATAGATTTCCAACTTACATACAAACTCATCTTTATTGACAAAATAACTATATTTTATAATTATTACGAGAATGCTTACTACCTTTAGCCCTCTCCTCAAATGTGATTCTATAAAATGGGATACCATTTGAATAATTTTTAAAATTAATCCCATATTTAATGATCAATGTTTTTCACAAAAGTTTGCAATTTCAGTAGTATTGAGATAAATATAACTACAACTAAATCTTCTCTTGAGTCTATAATTCAAAATTCAATTTTCTAGAAGTTGAGTTACTAGGTTTCACTTTAAGCTTTTGATACTTAGACCAGTTACGTCCAGAAAAGGCTTGACTACTATAAATGATTTCTCTAATACAATAATCACTTCTTTAAATTTTTCTTAAGAGCCTGCCACATAATTTAGAGAGTGAAAGTGCTTGTCACATTAATCTAATAGCCTTAATTCAACGTCCAAAATCTATAGTGGAAGAAGTAAAAAGTTCTCTGACTTATGCTCATGTGTTGTGGCATGTGGAACACATGAAACTCTTACATGTGGATCATATACACAATAAAAAATAATAATATTGATAATAGTAATAATAACAATAACAAATAGGGAAAGAAGAAATAATGAGAATAACCAATGGCCTAGAGTGATTGCTCAGCACTTAAAAGTGCTTGCTGTTTTTTCAGAAGAACAGAAGTCTGTTCAGAATACTCAGCTGAAAAGCTCACAACTACCTGTAACTACAGCTCCTTTTCTGGACTTGAAGAATAAAACACACACACACACACACACACACACACACACACACACACACACACAATCTTAAAGAATAGATAAATAAGAACCTCTGGTAGAATCACCATCCCTAACCTCAAGCTGTACTCCAGAGCAATTGTGATAAAAACTGCATGTTACTTGTACTGTGACAGGCAGGTAGATTAATGAAATAGCATTGAAGGCCCAGAAATGAACAAGCACACCTATGGTCACTTGATCTTTGACAAAGGAGCTAAAACCATCCAGTTGAAAAAAAAAAGACAGCATTTTCAACAAATGATGCTGGCTCAACTGGTGGTTAGCTTGTAGTAGAATGCGAACTGATCCATTCATATCTCCTTAAACAAAGTTCAAGTGTTAAGTGGATCAAGGAACTTCGCATAAAATCAAGGACACTGAACTTATAGAGGAGAAAGTAAGGAATAGGCTTGAACATATGGGCACAGAGGTGAGAGGAATTCCTGAACAGAACACCAATGGCTTGTGCTGCAAGATCAAGAATTGACAAATGGGACCTCATAAAATTTCAAAGCTTCTGTAAGACAGAGGACACTATCAAAAAGACAAAATGGCAACCAATAGATTGGGAAAAGATCTTCACCAATCCAACATCCCATAGAGGGCTAATATCCAATATATACAAAGAACTCTAGAAGTTAGACTCCAGCAAAACAAATAACCCTATTTAAAATGGGGTACAGAGCTAAACAAAGAATTCTCAACTGAGGAATACCGAATGACTGAGAAGCACCTAAAAAAAATGTTCAAAATCCTTAGTCATCAGGGAAATGTAAATCAACACAACCCTGAGATTCCACCTCACACCAGTCAGAATGGCTAAGATCAAAAACTCAGGTGACAGCAGATGCTGGCGAGGATGGAGAGAAAAAGGAACACTCCTCCATTGCTGGTGTGACTGCAAGCTGGTACAACCACTCTGGAATTCAGTTTGGCAGTTCCTCAGAAAATTAGATGTAGTACTACTGGAAGAACAGCAATACCACTCCTGGACATATATCCAAAAGATGCTCCACCTTGTAATATGGACACATGCTCCACTATTTTCATAGCAGCCTTATTTGTAATAGCAAGAAGGTGGAAAGAATGCCCCCAACAGATGATGGATAAAGAAAATGTGGTACATTTACACAATGGAGTACTACTCAGCTATTAAAAACAACGACTTTATGAAATTCTTAGACACATGGATGAATATGGAGAATATCATCCTTAGTGAGGTAACCCAATTACAAAAGAACACACATGAAACGCATTCACTGATAAGTGGATATTAGCCCAAAAGCTCAGAATACCCAATACAATATGCAAAACACATGAAACTCAAGAAGAACCGGAAGACTGAAGGAATGACCATCCACAGACTGCCCCACCTGGGATCCATCCCATAAACAACCACCAAACCCAGAAACCATTGCAGATGCCAGCAAGAGCTTTCTGACAAGAGTCTGATATAGCTGTCCCCCTGAGATGCTCTGCCAGTACCTTACAAATACAGAAGTGGATGCACACAGCCATCCATTGGATGGAGCACAAAGTCCCCAATGGAGGAGCTAGAGGAAGTACCCAAGGACTTGAAGGGGTGTGCAGCCCCATAGGAAGAACAACAATATGAACTAACCAGTACCTCCAGAGCTCCCAGAGACTAAACCATCAACCAAAGAAAACACATGGTGGAACTCATGGCTCTAGCTGCATATGTAGCAGAGGATGAGCTAGTTGGTCATCAATGGGAGGAGAGGCCCTTGATCCTATGAAGGTTCTATGCCCCAGTATGGGGAATGCCAGGTCCAGGAAGCTGGAATGGGTGAGTTGGGGAGCAGAGGGAAGGGGAAGGGGATAGGGGATTTTCTTACAGGAAACTTGGAAAGGGGATAACATTTGAAATGTAAATAAATAAAATATCTAATAAAAAGAAAAAGAAGAATAGATAAATAAAATAAAAAGTCTTTTTAGTGGCACAAATCATTGGCACAATTTGCCCTGTAGGTTTAGAGTTACCTTTTTTTTTAAACCAGTAGACCAGGTTCTTGCATTTATTGATCTTCTCCCATAATATATCCTGAATATGTTTTCCCCTCCCTCTACTCCTTCCAGTTCTTTCCCACCACCCCTCCAATACAGATCTATCCATCTCAGTACTTAATAACTAAAAGGATTTTAAGGGAATATAATATAATATATAATGTAAGGAATATGCTGTCCTTGTGCTCACATACAAGCAGTATGGAAATAAGGAGTGTTAATCATACAGGGTTGTCCCTTCAATGGAGGAAATGTATACTTATTTTCTACCCAGAAGGCAGACAGTAGATGTTAATGGCCTTTGCTATCTGTAGGCTTTATCTTTGTTTCTCAGAGACTAGAACTCATCCATAAGGGAGCTATCACATGTCCTTTCGAGTCTGCTGACCTCTATGCTATCTCAGTGAGAAACAATACCAGATCCTAGTTTCTGTAGCTATAGAAACCATCTACATGGTAAAGGTCACACGTACTTTGCAAAAGAGTTCTGTTGTAGTTATGCATTAAACTTTATTCTGAACATGAGATTGGGATAATTGTTACCAGGAAACTTTATTTTTACAAAATTATACTGTAGTTAAATATGTCTGGAATAAATTGGCTTGATGTTAGACTCCATAAGTGTGAACCAGCACCAGCTAAGTTGTACTGAAACAAATTTCCTTCTTGTTTCATGTGGTTTGTTTCTCTCCCTGCTGGTTGCGATGCTTGCAGGGACCCCCACCAAACACACACACACACACACACACACACACACACACACACACTCACACATGCACGCACACACACACACAATACACTAAGATCAGAATGGGCCAAAACAAACAGAAGGGAAAGATCCCAAGAAAAGGCATAAGAAACAAATAAAACACGGAGGTGCAATCATTTGGCATCCAGTAAAAGCACTAGATGGAAAGCCATAATATACAGCTGAAGGCTGTGGTAGACACCTGTGCAGGCCCTGTGCATGCTGCTTTGGACTCTGTGGCTTCATCTGAGCTTTGGTCAGTTGATTAGAGGGCCTTGTTCTCCTGGTGTCCTCCATCCCCACTGACTTCATACTCTTCCCACCTCTTTTGCAGGGTTCCTTCAGCCCTGAGGTAAGGGACATCCATTTAGCACTGAATGTTCCAAGGTGTCTGTCTCTCTCTTCTCTTCTCTTCTCTTCTCTTCTCTTCTCTTCTCTTCTCTTCTCTTCTCTTCTCTTCTCTTCTCTTCTCTTCTCTTCTCTTCTCTTCTCTCTC
>NC_034613.1:74095008-74097442 GCF_900095145.1 Mus pahari | reverse complement strand
TCTTCTCTCTCTCTCTCTCTCTCTCTCTCTCTCTCTCTCTCTCTCTCTCCATGTTATCTGGCTACGAGTCTTTGTATTTATTCCCATCTGCAGCAGAAGGACACTTCTCTAATTATGGCTGAGCAAGTCACTAATCTACTTTCCAGGCTGGAGTTAATGATAATTTTTAAAGAAGGTATTGTTATTCATCTGGATTCCCTTTTAATTTTAAATAATTACAAATTGCTCCTCCAGGAACTAGAATAACTAACTTTTATAGCTAGTGCCTTTTTCTTTTTCAATTCTGAGTGTTTTGCAGATATTTTGTATTACCTTATGGTATGTTTTCATGAAGCTTCGTGCCATAAAATATGGATTCTAATTATTTCTCTTACCAAAGAAAACAATGTTAAATAATTGTCTCATAATAACTCTCAGTCTTTCCTCAACTTAACATCTTCAGTATAAATTTTATATGCATGACATATTAAAATGTTTTATATATGTGGGTTTATTCTTGAGCCCAGCATTTAGAGGGGCAGTTTTTTAAAGTACAATTTAGACAATAAAAATACCTATAGTGTAACCATCTAACTCAAATGCTTTGGATTTTCACTTAGAATTAGATCTGCTAGATGCAAAGGCTTTTACAATTTTATTTAATATACACTATATCTTGATTATAATCATCAGTATATTATAAACATTTTACCACTGTAACAAAATAACTTTAGATATTATTTTAAAGAGTTGGTAAGTTATACTTACAAATATGCACAATATATATATATATGTTTCACATCTAACTTTTGATATATATTTTTGAAAGTAACACAGCTACTGAAGCCATTGGAAAAATATGAGTTTTGACAAATTTCTAACTATATTGTTAAGTTTAAAACTAAATTCACTTGAATCTTTGTCTAGTTGATTCTGTTTTTTCTACCCTTACACAGAATTCTCAAATTATTCAATTATACTTGGTTCTAAAATGTCACTTTTGTTTCAGTCTTTTACTGATGTACTTTTTACCAGGTGTTTCTCATTTGGTGCTGTTACTGCAAAAGGCATCAGTGTTGGCTGATAACGCTGTTATGGCATGACACTACATTCCAAATGTCTTCGGTTTTAACTTGTACTTCTACATTTTTAAACAGGTTCTCCCATCAGCTCCTATAGAACACAGAATTGTATCTGGAGGGGAAGGCAAAGTGACTAACTACCGGGATGTGTAGCATGAGTTCTGTCTGCTCTGCTTATGCTCCTGTCAGGTTGCTCACTTCCAGCCACCCATCCAGCAGCTCTTTGCATCCGTAAATGAAAGACACACACACATGAACTTATCTGTGAAATGCCTTTTCTAACTCAATGACTGGGCATTGCTAATCCTTCGCGTGCTACCCTACTGGCCACTTACCCAAAAGCTCACATGCCTGGTTGGCTTTATCTCCTGCACTCTCCTTTTCAGTCTCTCACAAAATCCTGGTGATTGTCCCACTTTTTTCCCCTGCATGCTAGCCTGTGCAACTCTAAGGGTCCCACCCCATCTCCCTTTACTCAGGCATTGGCCACTGGAATCTTTATTGATCAATCAAAAAACAAATGAGGTCAAGGACTTTTAGCATTTGGAGAAACAATTCCCGACTGAATCAAACCATTAGAAACAATCTCCAACAAGGATACTGCATTGTCTCTCCATCATTGCATAACTGGTTGTATCTTCTTACTTCTCTCTTCTTACTTCCTCTTTCTCCTCCCCCACAACACAATTCAAACAGCAGTAGCTTTTTGCATTGTACTATGATTACCCCTATATATGTTTCAACTTCTTTTATGTTCTATCAACTATGGCCATAAATACATTTATAGAAGTAAAAAAGAATCTAATTGGAAAGTCATTAATTAATAAATAAAAATAATCGAATTCATGTAGCCTGGCTAGCTTAGGTGTGACTGCTTTTTGGTTGCAAACAGTTATGGTAAAATATTGTCAAGGGCCATGTAGGAGGATTGACAAATGGTTTTAGAACTCATGGAATGCAGCCCATTGGTTACCGTAGACTATGTGTCCTGAGAACTTCATGCTGTTATGGAATTCTGCTCTGCTTGCTGTCCTCACATTCCGCTTAATCTAAGAATTATATGAAAACCTAAGGGGGCTTCCAGTCCCTCACTGGGCAGTGTTTCTGACACTCCTATAATAATGCTTGAACTCTTTCAGGCATTGATGCTGGAGCAGATTAATCATTCTATCACCACCCTAGAGAAGAACTTAGAGATGTACATTGTCAGCAATGACCACCACTGCCAGAAAACATTTGGAAAAATTATATTGTAAATGAAGCTAGGTTGAGATGTTTTTTATCACTGGCTCTGATGTAGAAAATCTTAGGGAACAATATGAAGTTCAGAAAGGCACACTCTTATTCATTAAGCTAGGGACCTTTTTTTTTTT
>NC_034613.1:74091242-74093648 GCF_900095145.1 Mus pahari | reverse complement strand
CAGTTTTTATCACAATTGCTCTGTAGTACAGTTTAAGGTCAGGCATGGTGATTCCACCAGAGGTTCTTTTATTGTTGAGGATGGTTTTTGCTATAGCTAGGGACCTTTTATGATCAGGTAACAAGAACAATGGCAGCACTGGCTGACATGACTCACACTGAGGCCAGGCTGGTGATGATTGATTTCTTATACACAGTTTTTGCTCTCAGCTTCCTGAGATGGTTTATTAAGAATTGCTGATGAGTAGATATAGATTTTGAGGATTTAAATTAGATATAACTGTTTTTATATAAAAGTTTAGATTTGCGATTGTTTTAAGATTATTACAAGATTACTTTTAAAGATAAATAATAAAATAATTACTCCATTCGTTGTAACTGCAAATTGCTGCCTGCTAGTAAGAGAAACTGGCTGAGAAAACGACCTTGCTTGCTTATACTTTGTTAATCTATAACAAGTTGCCTAGTTACGAATGTGCGTGGGTTTTTGAGAATAATTCGTTTTCTTTACCTGTACTATGTAATGTAATTTCTTGTAAATATATTGGAGAACACATTTTTTTTATAATCATTCACTAGAAGTAAACTAAAATGTAATCACATTGTAAGTTTATAATGCTTGATAGATTTTGCTGGGATATATAAGCTATGAAAGAAAAAGTAAGTAAGGAGGGCTGGAACAATGCCTTCCATCCATCACCAATATGTATGTATGTAAGAATGTATGTATGTATGTACGTATGTACATGTGTGTATATGTATGTGTATGTATGTATGTGTAAGGTTTGTACGAATGGGGTTGGAACATTGTTTCTTCCATCTATCATTTGATAGAAGAAAACATTTGACGTTCAAACGTTGTTCTTTGATTTCCACTTGTGGATGTTGGCTGCAGTGCCTTTCCATAAAATATAAACAAATAAAATACTATCTTAAATTTAATCATATTTTGCCATCTAATAGGTTATCCACTGGGCTTTCATCCTTTACTAACTGGTATGATTTTATTTTATTTTGTTTGACTTATTGGTTTATTTTCATTTACACTGAAAAAGAGATTTTCTCATTCCTGTCATTGTTCTGACTTCTAGTTACCTAGTGGAAATGTAGAACAATATTTTTTTATTTTTAGATATTATATCTATTATTTTATTTTTCTTATAATTTTTCTTTATTTTTGAACATGATCAGGTATTCGCGAGGGGGACAGAACTGAAGCCCTGAGGACCAGAAGAAAGAATGGAAACAGGGCAACTTCAGGAGGTAGGAGGTGGGGGAACCCTCTAGAATGTACCAGAGACCTGGGAGGTGAGAGACTCTCAGGACTCAAAGGGAGAGACCTTTTATGAAATGCTGGACAGTAAGGAGAGGGAACTTGTAGAGCCCACCTCCAGCAGAAAGACAGGGCATCAAGTGGAGGGATGGGGTTGCCATCCCATAGTCAAAACTCTGACCTAGTATTGTTCCTGTCTAAAAGAACTACAGGGACAAAAATGAAGAAGAGACTGAGGGAAAGGAGGTCCAGTGATGACCCAAATTGGGATCAATCTCAAGGGGAAGCTCCAAGGCCTGACACTATTGCTGGCTATGCTGTGCTTACAGACATTAGCTGCCCTCTGAGAGGCCCAACAATTAGCTGTCTGAGACAAAGGCAGATACTTATACCCGACCAATGGACAGAAGCCAAGAACCACTGTGGTTGAATTATGGAAAGAGAATAAGCTGAGGAGGAGGGCAACCCCATAGGAAGACCAGCAGTATCAACTAACCTGGATCCCTGAGATCCCTCAGATGCCGAGCCACCAACCAGGCAGCATACACCAGCTGGTCTGAAGTCCCCAACACATACACAGCAGAGGACTGTCTGGTCTGGGCTCAGTGAGAAAAGATGCACCTAACTCTTAAGAGACTTAAGGCCCCAAGGAGTGGGGAGGCCTGGCAGGGAGAGGGGTGGTCCGAGGACATCCTCTTGGAGACAGAGAGGATGAGGAGAAGTGGCATGAGGAACTGTGGGAGGGCAGACCAAGAGGGGACTAACAACTGGACTGTAAATAAATAAAAGTAATAAATAAAAGAGAGAGAGAGAGAGAGATCTTCAGAGTTTTATACATACAGTTTTAGTGTAAAAATGTTGAATATTATCTTTTTCTTCTTGCTCTATACATTACAGTTTTAATGTTCTCTTTCATTCAATGTGGTAGGTTTTCAAATTATTTGTTCCCATATCCATCTCCACTGCCACATGAATTCCAGAAATGTCCTATCAGAAATATATATGTATCTCCTCTGTTAAGGTAAGGTATTGGTAGATGAGGTAATTTGTCAAATATAGTAGTTATACTATATTATATATATATATATATATATATATATATATATATATATATATATATATATATATATATAT
>NC_034613.1:74072446-74090652 GCF_900095145.1 Mus pahari | reverse complement strand
TGATGCATGTGTGTGCATGTGTGTGTGTTGCATGTGTGTGCATGTGTGTGTGTGTGTGTGTGTGTGTGTGTGTGTGTGTGTTTGTATGAGGTGCATGTGTATGTCTGTGGGGGTACCCGAAACATGCATGGAGGCCAGAGAAGGTCATCAGGCAATTTGCTGAACCACTATTCCTTTCTCATTGCTTAATAAAGCCCTCTCCTTGGACATATATTAGCTTGAAGTCATGGTTTTGATTCCACAGCACCTATTTAAAGCTGAGCATGGCCATAGGTGCCTATAAGCTCAAGGGTGGAGACTGAGAGACCAGTGGATCCTAAGGACCTCCTATTTCTTTATGCCAGGACCAGCTCCTTAACATGTCAAATTTTAAGTTAAAGTTAACAGCCACCAAAAAGAATATCACCTTGTTCTAGCTTTATTTTATGTTGCTGTTAGAAAGTATTCTGACCAAAGTCCATCTGTGAAAGGAAATAATTTATTCTGGTTTACAGATTGGAATCCATCACTGGGGGAAGCCAAACTAAGAACTAAAATGGAGGCAGGAACTGAAGCAGAAACTTTGGGGGAGACCTGCTTACTCGATTGCTCCTTGGCTTGTTCAGTTATCTTTATTATACATCCCAAAAATATGCTTAGAGATAGCACTGTCCACAGTGTGCAGGGCTTTCCCACATTAATCACCAATTAATAAAATCTACCATAGATTTTTCTAGAAGTCTGTCTAGGGCATTTTCTCAGTTGAGATTTCTGCTTCCTAGATATGTCAAGTTGACAACAAATTACCACAGAACTATACCAATAGTTCTGTTTTTAGTAATGTAGAATTTGTCATCTTTATTATTTTTATAATTATTTATTTATTCACATCTCACATGCTTCTCCCTCCCAGTGCCCCCTCACAGAGTCTTCCATCCATTACCCCTCATCTTCTCCTCTGAGAGAGTGGTGCCCACATTGTTTATCCCTCCACCCTGACATGCCAAGTGTCTGTCAAATTAGGTGCATCCTCTCCCACTGAGGCCAGACAGGGCAGCCCTGTTTGAGCAGCCTATAAAGGACAAGTAGCTGAGGTCCTAGGACTTTCCTATTGGCTGACTTTGATGTTGAATCACTTTTTCTCCAGGAATGAGTCCACTAGTTCATGGTCTAATTCCAAGTGGTCAGGCCCAACATACATATGAGCAGCATTAAGTGATCTCAAAAGGTTGTATTTGTGTATTTATTTAAACACACACACACACACACACACACTTATAACAACTAAATAAAATGAGACTGAATTTGAGAGGAAATTGATAAGGCACTTCAAAATAGAGGCAAGAGGAAGGAGGGGAGATGCTGTAGATCCAGTTGTCTTATGGTTACTATTGTTGTTGTGAAATATCGTGAGCAAAGCAACTTGGCATAAGAGGGCTTATTTGGCTCAAATTTCCACATCACTCTTCATCATCTAAGGAAGCCAGAGCCAGAATGTAAGCAGGGTAGGAACATGAAGTCAGGAGCTATGCAGAGATATGGAGGAGTGTTGCTTGATGGATTGCTCTGCACGGTTTGCTCAGTCTTCTCAATTATAGAGTGCAGAATCACCAGTCTAGGGGTGGCAGGATGTGGAGTGAGCTGGGGTGTCTGCTATCACAGTGCTCTATAGACTTACCTACAACTTTATCTTTCTCAATTGATATTCCCTCCTCTCAGGTGATTCTAGCTTGTGTAAAGGTGACATAAAACAAGATAGCGCCATAGTATATATTTATGAAATCTTTTAAGACATTTTTCTTTTTATTTTGAGTAGTAGTAGTAACTCCCATTGTCATTGAGTGATTTATTTTACAATAACTAAACTGAATTAATCTTTTAGAAGATGTACAATAGGCCAGAATAATGAATGGTCTTCATCCTGTGAATACTTATTCAGGGAAGCACAGTATTTTTTCCTAGGATCTCAAATATCAGTGTTCTCTAAATCATGAGAATTCCAATGTATATTTCAACATGGTTATGTATACATTAAATACAATGAAGATAGAAAAAAGATATGTAAAAAGGAGACTAGAAATTCAAGATGTAACTAAAAAAATTCTAAAAACCCTTGGAGGGGAAAAAAAAGAAAAACAGTCGAGAGATCACTAAGTGTTATCAACTGTTTAATTTTAGGGGAAGAGTTTATGCCCAACATCTTCACACTTAGAAAGTCTTGGATTCAGATGATTTCATTAGTAATATAGAAAAATATTTTATGTCCCACTTAAGCACAGTATAGTATATAAAGAATAAGGGATATGGTTATCTTTTAATGATATATGCAACATGCAGTTTTCTCTTAAAATAATTATTTCGGTTTTTTTTTTAAAAGATTATACTATAGTAAGCCAGGCATGGTGGTGCATACCTCTAATCTAAGCAGGACAAAGGAAGAAATCAGCAGATCTCTGTGAGTTTAAAGTCAACCTGTTCTTCATAATGAGTTTCATGACAGCCAGGATCACATGAACAGACTCTCTTAAAAATAAAGATTACAGACAGTTTTTCAAGACAGGTTTCTCTCTGTAGCCCTGGCTGTCCTGGAACAAACTCTGTAGACTAGGTTGACCTCAAACTCCGAAATCTGCCTGCCTCTGCCTCCCAAGTGCTAGGATTAAAGGTGTGTTCCACTAGAAGGATGACCATTGTGTGGATATTTCATTCCTCCTTAGAATAAGGAACAAAATACCCATGAAAGGATATAGGTACAGAGACAAAATTTAGAGCTAAGATGAAAGGATGGACTATCCAGAGACTACCCCATNNGGGNATCCATCCCATCATCAGCCACCAAACCNNGATACTAATGCACATGCCAGCAAGATTCTGCTGAAGGGACCCTGATATAGCAGCCTCTTGTGAGGCTATGCCAGTGCCTGGCAAACACAGAAGTGGATGCTCACAGTCAGCTATTGGATGGAACACAGGACCCCCCAATGGAGGAGCTAGAGAAAGTACCCAAGGACCTGAAGGGGGCTGCAACCCTGTAGGTGGAACAACAATATGAACTAACCAGTACCCCCTGAGCTCGTGTCTCTAGCTGCATATGTAGCAGAAGATGGCCTATTCAGCCATCATTGGGAAGAGATGCCCCTTGGTCTTGTAAACTTTATATGACCCAGCACAGGGGAAGGCCAGGGCCAAGTAGTGGGAGTGGGTGGGTAGGGGAGCAGGGGCGGGGCGGGGTATAGGGAACTTTCGGGATAGCATTTGAAATGTAAATAGAGAAAATAATAAATAAATAAATAAATAAATAAATAAATAAATAAAGATTATAATATGATCTCATCATTTCCCTATTCCCTTTCCGCCCTCCAAACAGTCCAATATACCCTTCCTTCCTCTCTTTCAAATTCATAGCCTCCTTTTCATTAATTGTTGTTATATACATATTTATGTTTATGTGTATGTGTGTGTATTCTTAAATATGTTCATATCCATGTATAAAAATAACAATTTTAAAAAGAGGTCTTTGGTTTGAGAGCAAGTGGGGAGCAGTCATGAGATATGTCAGGTGTGAAGAAGAATGTAAATAAGGTATAGATATATGAAAAAAAATTAAAGTAATTTGAAAAAAATGATGATGCTCTGAACTTATTTTTACCTTTCTGTATTCAGTGAGTGTAGAAGAATATTTGGTAGATTTTATATATTTCTGTTAATGTTCAACTATCATCTTAGAAAAATCTATTTAGAAGAAATATTTCATAACTTTCTTTTATGTGGTCTCATAACATTGAATAAACACAAAAATGCCAATGCTTTGTCTATATGCATCATACTCACATTATATAGAAGAGGGAAAAAGGAGAAAAAGCTTTCTCTTCAACTCAGTGTTGCTATAAAAATTCAACTGCAATTTTCAAAAAAGTGGAGAAAGAAATGATTTTCTACATTGAGTAAGACAAAATCATGGTTGAAAAAATTCTTTCCACTTTTGGAATAACTTTCATTGGCCAGTGATTTTTCAAAGTTTATCTAGCTTTGTTTTCAAATGTCTTTTCCATTTCTTCCCACTAAATTTACTACACTTAGATGTCAAAACATTCCTGTTCTGTTTCAGGAGTCAAATTTACCTCGTCTATTGTGATAAATAACAAATTACAAGTTAATAAGAAAGAATTCATAATCCTTCCTGACATTAGACCTGTGAACTTACTTGCTCCCTATCATATGCACCTACGCTTCTTATGGATTTCAGAGTCACAATTTTATAAGTAAGACAAAGAGTATCTATAAACATGTAATGAATCAATGAGTGGATACAGAAAGAATAATTTATGAAGGCTCATGAAAAAGAAATATGGAACAAAGGACACACTTAATGTACACTATAACTTGAAAAGCCAGAGGCATGAGATTTCACATAAGTAGCCTAACTTTTCAGTGAACACAACAAATGCTACTGAGATGTCAAGTGGCTCCATGGAGTTAACCAATATATTTGAAATTGAAGAGTTTAAGAGTGTAGTGATAGGACTCATGAAGAAAGGGAACTCTCAAGGATGTACCAAAGACCTGGGAGGTGAGAGATTCTCTGGAATCAAACCTTAGACAAAATGCCTGTCAGTAGGGAGAGGGAACTTACAGAGCCCACCTCCAGCAGGAAGACAGGACATCAAGTGAGGGATGGGGTTGCCATCCCACAGTCACAACTCTGACCCATAATTGTTTCTGCCTGAAAGAATTACAGGGATGGAAATGGAGAGGACCCGGAGGAAAAGAAGGTCCAGCGACAGGCACAAAGTGGGATCCAGCTCAATGGGAGGTCCCAAGGCCTGACAATGTTATTGAGGCCATGGAGTACTCACAAAAAGGGACCTACGATGACCATACTCCAGAAGACCTAACAAGCAGCCGAAAGAGTCAGATGCAGACATTTGCACCCAACCAACAGACAGAAGCTGCTGACCTCTGTTGTTGAATGAGGGAAGGCTGAAAGAAATTAGGAGAAGGGCAATTCTGTGGGAGTACCATCAGTCTCAATTTGTCTGGACCTCTGAGATCTCTCAAAAACTAGACCACCAACCAGGCAACATACACCTGCTGATATGAGGCCCCCAACACATATACAGTAGAGGACAGCCGGGTCTGTGTTCATTCAGAGATGATGCACCTAACCCTCAAGAGACTGGAGGCCCCAGAGAGTTTAAAGGTCTGGTGGGGTGGTAGGTTTTTTTTTGGGGGGGGGGGACATCCTTGTGAAGATGGCAGGGAGGAGGTATGGGATGTGGAACAGTTAGAGAGTGGACCAGGAGGGGTATAAAATCTGGACTGTAAAAAAAAGATAAAATAAAATTAGAAAAATAAAGAAAGATTATAAACTATAGTGGACTGAGAATTAAACCAGAGAAGTGATGTAATACGTTGGAAAAGATGAAAACAGTATCATGGAACATATCATAAATGGGTTGAAAGAAATATATTTTATTTTACTATGGTAAAAATTATCATGGTTAATATGAATAAGAAAGAATCAGTAGACAATATATTGAATATAAAGAAAGTAATCTTTAGAGTAAGGTGGGTATTGTTTTTGTTAATAGGCATAAAGCAGCATTACCTAATGGCATTTTAGTTCAATCCCCACAGGAGTCAATAATGACCAAGTCATAATTTAAGGTATGATATGTATGAAAATAATATGATCATAAATTATATTAACATGGTATCCTGCAATCCTGTAAGCCCTACAAAGTGAAATACCATTGTAGCATTGGGAATCATTAAAAATTAAGGGTTTGAGATATTTGAAACTTTAATAAAAGGCAAACGTCCCTCTGTTCCTGTCTGTATCTCTGTCTGTTTCTGTCTCTGTCTCTGTCTCTGTCTGTCTGTCTGTCTGTCTGTCTGTCTGTCTCTCTCTCTCTCTCTCTCTCTCTCTCNCTGTCTGTCTGTCTGTCTGTCTGTCTCTCTCTCTCTCTCTCTCTCTCTCTCTCTCTCTCTCTCTCTCTCTCTGTGTGTGTGTGTGTGTCATTTTGAGACAAGATTTTTCATATGTGGTACTGACTGCCCTAGAAGTAACTATGTAGCCCAAGTTGGCCTTCAACGCATGACAATCTTGCTGCTTTAGCAACAATCGTTCCTGGCCCATGTCCCATATTTTAAAATTCTTTTAATTAAGAGTTTAGTTTGTAAATAATGCTACTTTCCCTGTTGGAAATTTCTGAATCACATCAGTGGTTATTACTGGTAAGTCTCCCAGTTCACAAACTGATCACTGTTGCATAGCAAAGTAATAAAAGAAAGAGAACAGGAGTTAGATAGATCAGTGGCAGCTCTAGCTCTTTCACTAATTCCCTGTAAAAATCTTCCCTTTCCTGTCTTACTTATCTACAAAACAAGGATATTAAAGTCTATCACGCCTTTCTCACTATGCATTCATCGTAAGAATCAAACATGTGAGAGCATATCACTCATATGAAATCCTGTACTGTGTAACTGGATAAGAAGCCAAGAAAGCACTGTGTGAAATGTAGCCCCACCCCTTCCTAGGTATCTGATGTTGGATAGGCTCTTTAACATTTCTTTTCTTTACTCTTTCACTTCGAAATTGTAGGTGATATTCCCTAACTCCTGGAATTTCAATTAAGATAAAATGAGTTGTTAAAAAAGTAGATAATATACCTCTTTAGTCTGCCTGTGACTGTATTCTTTTTTTCCTAAGCTAAATTTGTAAACTAGAGGAATATGACTCTCCCTGAATGATAAGTGATAAGATTCTAGTAATAACTCAACAAAGTCTTTCACAGGTTCACTTTTAGCTGTGTGGTCCACAGAACCAGATCTGCCACTTTACTCTTAATGAATATACTCATGAATACATCTGAGGCCCACTCTAGACTTATAAAATTAGATATTGGTTTCAACAAAATCTTCAAGTGAGCAGTACAGGGTTAACTCTAGAAATCACAAACTGGCAAGATACCAACTGTTGGAAGTGACTTGAAAGAAGCCCATGATGCCATTTCCTGTGTGCACTTTCTTTTGTCTTCAATTTCTACACTATGTTTTATTATAACAAAATGAAGTAAACCAGGACCTGGAGGCATGGCTCAGTGGTCAAGAGCATTTGTTGTTAAGGAAAACCCAAGTGAAACAATCATCACCCATAATGGGTGGCTTACAGCCACCTCTAACTCCAGTTCCCGGCGATCTGGCAACCTTTCTTGCCTCTGCAGGCACCTGCGTGCAGTTGGTACCTGTACAGAAAAGAAAAAATACATATAAACATACATAAAAATATTTTAAAGGTGAAACTAAAAAGGAAATGAAAGCAAAATGAGCCTAAGAAGAAAACAGTAGAGTACAATAAATGAACAAGATTTATCTGTGTTCATGGAGTGCTTTATGCTAGAGCAAGTATTCAGCCCCAATATTCTGTGTGCCTTTGCATTGTGAACCCTTAGTCATTGTACCTTTAGTAAAGTCATCAAAGTGGAGGCCTTCTCATTCACCCTACTCATCCACTCTTTCCCAAACAGCCACTGTCAAAGGCATTTTAGAAATGAACTATGCTAAGGAGCATGTCCAGGTTTCTGTTCATTAACAGCCAGGAAGGCTATACTTCTGCATGTTCTCTAGGTGGCTTCTCTGAGGTAAAGGTGAAATGTAAGAAAAGATTTAAGCTATTCATTTGCAACTTTAAACAAGCATCTATAGGTTTTATCTTTTCTTAAGTTGTTAGTTAGAGAGGAAAGTTAAGTCTGTTTCAATAAATCTCTACAACAATCAAAGCATGCCACCTGGACAATTTAGTGTAGACAAGTGTTAGCATTTTATTTTTATCTTCTCTTTGGTAAGTGATCTGTTTGAAGACTGAGTGATCTTGGTACTGTGAACAGTAGTAATATTTCATCAATGAAGGAAGTTTGCACATCATTGATGAAGGAAAGTTAAGCCCACGTTACTGTAACTGAAGATCTATAGCCCTTTGCGAAGTATCAAGGGAGTCATCTTGTCACTGCCTCAAGTGGGGAGATTTATAAGTTATCCCAAACAAGTTTGCATCTCCTGGGCTGCGAAGATATGTCAAGAGAATGAATGTGTGGGAAGGTTATCAGGGAAGTGCTTCCAGATGAAGCCCACATCTTTTACTTAATTACTCTATTCCCTTCGTTAAAATTCTCCTTTAAATGGCAAACAACCCTTTAAACATGGCAACAAGAATTTGATTTATGGAAAACCAGATGCTTGTGCAATTTGATTTAAATGTAGGTAGCTATGATTTTAGCAGAAGTACATATTGAGGTTATGTTGAGGTCTCTCACACTAAAAGGTGTGTAGGCCCCTTGGAGATAAAGGTGAGGGAATTGTTCTTCTTTGTTGAATACTAGCAAGCCTAATTTTTCAATTTGTAATTAAATATCCCATAGACACCTTAAGAGGATGCTAGAACCAGTGCTTTTCAAGCAAACCTTGATGAGATTATGGCAAATAAAAGCTAAGAAGAAGGTCACCCAAGGAATTAAGATGCTTTAATAGTTATACCCACCAGAGCTCTTAGAATGCAGTTAGCAGTGATTGTGAGCATTTGAAAGAAACACATAGCCAATTATTGCTATATAATTCAAAATTTAATAATGAATTCAGCATTTACAAAATTTATTTTGTAATGAATTCTGCTTTTTCAAAATTCAGATATAGAAAAACTTATTACTAAATATGTTTTCAAGTGGTCAAAAGGAAGTAAAACAAAGAATTTCAAACTATAAAGCACATATATCATAAATGACATTGTCAGCTTGGTCATTATGTAGTTTTGCCACATTTCAAATTACATTGTTGTGCATTTCTAAATTATAAATTGAGCCTCTTTTCAGATCTTCAGACTAACAATTTGCTCACATTTTCATTCCTGTTGGAAGAGTGAAAGCATTCAATACCTAAGTCTGTTTGTGCCTTTCACTCTAAAAGCACTTACAAAGAAATTCAAAGGAATCATAAAAACATTGGAAACATTCCTTGTAGAAAAAAAATGAAGGAAGATAAGAAAAAAGGCAAAAGGGAGATGAGAGAAATAAAGGAAAGGGGAGTGATGAATAGGATAAACGATAAAAGTAGCTCATTTGTAAAACTCTTTCAGGGTGATTCCTGCTTATAATCCCAGCACTCTGGAGGCTCAGGGAAGAGGGTTACTTTAGCCTAGGCTACAGAGTGAGTTCTGTGTCAACCTGGTTTAGTGTAAAACCCTGCTCAAAGGAAGCAAACAAACAAACAAATAAGAAAATAAACCACTTGAACAACCTGATATGGTTCATTAAAAATTCAGCACATATCTCTCAAAAAATCATTTCCAATTTATTTATGATTGCTAATATGACTCCATTACAGCTACAAATTGAGATCCTGAATATAAGTAAGCCCTCTGGACATAGCTGTCAAAAGTTTTCTTTGAAGTTATATTTTAAAAACAACAAGAAAAATATTGCTTGTAGACTTACTGTAACAATGATATACTGTTATTGTCCAGTTTTCTAAAATAGATTTTCACAAAGCTAACATAAATTTTGACTTCACTATGTAATAGAAAACCACCACTTTCAATATTATCCATTGAATAACTCTTTTGTTTAGTATAGACAGGCATAGACACTAGTAAGATGTGGATGGGATGTTTAATTACAAATTGAAAATTTGAGTCTGTTTCCATTCAGTAAAGAATGACAGTTCTTTCATCTTTATTTCCAAGACGCTCTTCATACACACATAATGCAACCTAGAAGTTTCTTTTAAAAGTATTAATGTGAAGCATCCATTGTGACAGGGCATTCTTCTGTAATTATTTTTTCCTAATTAAATAGAATTCCAATGTACATTTTAAATACATTTAATACATTCCAGATTCAGGATTGTTTTAGTATTTTTTTCCTGTTTCAGAACCATGTTGAGGTCTGGACTGTAAAGCGAGAAATAAAGTTTAGGGCTGGGCGTGGTGGAGCACGCCTTTAATTCCAGCACTCAGGAGGCAGAGACAGGCAGATTTCTGAGTTCAAGGCCAGCGTGGTCTACAGAGTGAGTTCCAGGACAGTCAGGGCTATACAGAGAAACCCTGTCTCAAAAAAAAAAAAAGTTCAAAATATAGGAAGGTGGTCACAATAGAATCCTCAAGCCTAGAGAAGATATAAGACATTCTCAACATACTCCAAATTTGTGAGCACTTAGGACCAATGAGATGACTCAGAAGGTAAAAGCACTTTCCTCATAAGCCTGAAATCAAAATAGTAAAAGACAATCCATTCCCAAAAGATGTTCAGCGCACGTGTGTGTGTGTGTGTGTGTGTGTGTGTGTGTGTGTGTGTGTGGTATGTTTGATAAGAGTTGGAAGGCTGAGTCAGGAAGATTACAATACTGAGGCCAGTATATTCTCATAGCAAGATTATCTCAGAAAACAATGCATTGCTCAACTCAACATTCCTATATATCTAAAAATTATTATAGTTCAGTGGTTTTCAGATTCTTAGGAAAACAGTTGTTACCATAGCAAGCAGCAAGGAGATATCATTTTCATTTAGTAAGCAAACTTACATTCCTTACTGTCTTATAGAAACCTAAACTAGGTATGCAGTGTTATTTATGCAAGCAAAATAATGATTTTATTGACAAGTCTGAATGTTGCTTTTAATTAAATCTTACAGTTATCAATCAAAGGTTTTTCTCAAATAAAATGTATATTGATGTGAGATTTTAAAATGACATTTTGGAAAGAAAACCATAGAAAAAAATTTAAATATTTATTATTATCAAACGTTGTTCTTACCATATGCTTTCCTCTCTCTCTCTCTCTCTCTCTCTCTCTCTCTCTCTCTCTCTCTCTCTCTCTCTNTCTGTGTGTGTGTGTGTGTGTGTGTGTGTGTGTGTGTGTGTGTGTGCCAGGTAAAGTTTGCTGAACACAGTTAACTAATCTAGTCTTGGTGTTTTCTGTTTGTTTGTTTTTACCAATCTGTTTGTGTGCCAGGTAAAGTTTGCTAAACACAGTTAACTAATCTAGTCTTGGTGTTTTTTGTTTGTTTGTTTTTACCAATCATCCACAAGAACATTTTGTAAACTCTTGATGTGCATTCATTTTTCTTATCCTTCCACTGACATTTATTTTAATATTTTTAACCTAATGGTATATAAATTTAATTTAGCAACTTCATGAATACATAATTTATTGTAAGACTATAATGATGGTTTAAGGATATAATGAATATGAGGGTGGGGAAGGAGGAGTGGGTGGGTGGGTGTACACCCTCATAGAAACAGGAAGAGGGGGAATAGGATAGGGGGTTTCTTGAGGGGGAAATCAGGAAAGGGGATAACATTTGAAATAAAAATAAATAAAGTATCAAAGCAAAAATATTTCTTCAAGTTTCTCTGCATTAATTTGATATTGGTTTGCTGTGCATTGCTTTTACTGTGTTTAGGTATGGGCCTTGAACTCCTGATTTTTCCAAGACTTTTAACATGAAAGGATGTTGGATTCTGTCAAATGTTTTTTCAACATCTAGTGAGATGATCATGGTTTTTTTTTCTTTGAGTTTATGTAATGGATTATGTTCATGTATTTCCATATATTGAACCATCCCTGCATCCCTGGGATGAAGCCTACTTGATCTTGGTGAATGATCATTTTGATGTGCTCTTGGATTCTGTTTGTGAGAATTTTATTGAGTATTTTTGCATCGATATTTATAAGGGAAATTGGTCTGAAGTTTGCTCTCTTTGTTGGGTTTTTGTGTGGTTTTAGCATCAGTTTAACTGTGGCTTCATAGAATGAATTGGGTAGAGTACATTCTGTTTCTATTTTGTGGAATAGTTTGAAGAGTATTGGTATTAGGTCTTCTTTGAAGGTCTGATAGAATTCTGCACTAAACCCATCTGGTCCTGGACTTTTTTTTTTCTTTTGTTTGTGGGGAGACTTTTAATGACTGCTTCTATTTCACAGACAACATGAAGCTCAAGGCGAAGGAAACCAAAGTGTGGATACTTAAGTCCTTCTTAAAAGTGGAAACAAAAACAACAATAACAAAAAACGGATACACTGAAACTAATAGAAAAGAATGTGGGGAAGATCCCTGAACACAAAAGCACAGGGGAAAACTTCCTGAACAGAAGACTAATGGCTTTTGCTTTTCTTAGCTCTTTCAAGAATTGACAAATAGGACCTCATAAAATTGTAAAGCTTTTGTAAAGCAAAGGACACTATCAATAGGACAAAATGGCAATCAACAGATTGAGAAAAGATCTTTACCAATCCTCCAATTGATAGACAGCTAATATCCAATATATACAAAGAACTCAAGAAGGTAAACTCCTGAGAACCAAATAACCAAAATCAAAAATGGGAAACAGAGCTAAACAAAGAATTCTCAACTGAGGAATATCAAATGGCAGAGAAGCACCTATAGAAATGTTCAACATCCTTAGTCATCAGGGAAATGCAAGTCAAAACAACCCTGAGATTCCACCTCACACCAGTCAGAATGGCTAAGATAAAAAAAAATTCAGGTGACAGCAGATGCTGGCGAGGATGTGGAGAAAGAGGAATTCTTGCTGGTGGGATTGCAAGCTGGTACAACCACTCTGGAAATCAGTTTTGTGGTTCCTCGGAAAATTGAACATAGTACTACTGGAGGATCCAAAAATATCTCTCCTGGGCATATACCCAGAAGATGCTTCAATGTATAATAAGGACACATGCTCCATTGTGTTCATAGTAGTCTTATTTATAATAGCCAGAAGCTAGAAAGAACCTAGATGTCCTTCAACAGAGGAATGGATACAGAAAATGTGGTACATTTACAAATAGAGTACCACTCGGCTATAAAAAAAAAAAAAAAAAAAAACCAACAACTTTGATTTCATGAAATTCTTAGGCAAAGGGATAGAACTAGAATATATCATCCTGAGTGAGGTAACCTAATCACAAAAGAATACAGATGGTATGTACTTACTGATAAGTGGATATTAGCCCAGAAGCATGGAATACCCAAGATACAATTCACAAATGACATGAAACTCAAGAAGAAGGAAGACCAAAGAGTGGATGCTTCAGTCATTCTTAGAAGGGGGAACAAAATATTCAAGGGAAGAAATATGGAGACAAAGTGTGGAGCAGAGACTGAAGGTAAGGCCATCCAGAGACTGCCCCACCTGGGGATCCATACCATATACAGACACCAAACCCAGACACTATTGTGGATGCCAAAAAGGAGTTACTGACAAGTGCCTGATACAGCTTTCTCCTGAGAGGCTTTGCTAGAGCCTAAATACAGAGGCAGATGCTTGCAGTCAACCATTGGACTGAGCATGGGGTCCTCAATGGAGCAGTTAGAGAAAAGACTGAGGAGCTAAAGGAGTTTATAACCACATAGGAAAAACAATATCAATACCCCCAGAGCTCCCAGGGACTAAACCACTAACCAAAGAGTACATATGAAGGGACCCATGGCTCCAGCTGCATATGTAGCAGAGGATGGCCTTGTTTGAATATCAATAGAAGGAGAGGTCCTTGGTCCTGGGAAGACTCAATACCTCAGTGTAGTGGAATGCTAGGGTGAGGAGGTGGAAGTGGATTAGTTGGTGGGGGAGCACCCTCATAGATTCAGGGAGAAGGAGGATGGGATAGGGAGTTTCCAGATTGGAAAATGGTAAAGGGGATAACATTTGAAATGCAAATTAATAAAATATCCAATAAAAAAGAAAAAACACTACTCTTGCAGAGGACCCAGTCTCCTTTCTCAGCACACAAATGGTAGTTTACAACTTCCTGTAATTTTAGGTCCAAGGGTTCTGGTCTCGGCAGGTGCCTGCATGCACATGGTGCACATGCATACACACTGGAACGTACATGTACACATAAAGTAAAATCAAATCTTTAAAAAGTTAGGATCTCCTCATGACCATAGGTTCAAAGCAAAAATAAAAAACACATGCTAATCATATCAAGAGCCCATTAAGGGACTGGAAAAATGACCTGGCAGTTAAGAGCACCTCTTGTTCTCCAGAGGGCCGGAGTTGCAAGCCCAGTATCCACTTTGGGCAGCTCACAACTACCTGTAACTCTAGCTCTGAGGGTCCAATGTTATCTTTTGATCTCCACAAGAAGTCATACAGACCTGGCACACAGTCATAGAAATACATACGTACATAAAAATAAAAAATTACATCTTTCAAAGAAAAGAACACATAAAGATTTCCATCTTAGAAGTTCAATGTTATTTTTATAAATGCAAATTAATAATAGTAATGCACAGTATAAATAATGATCAGGACATAAACCAAATGAAAAAGTTCTTAGAGAAAGCAGAAGGCGATATATAATTCATGAGAGGTGATGCAGAGTGCTATATGAGAATAGAGATGGGAAATACTAGGGATAGAAAATGTTAAATAAAATTGGGTGGAGAGATAGAGGAAAGATGGTGGTTGGGGAATTCAATAAAACTAGGATGTATGTAAAGTCATATCGAAATCTACTCAATATTTGGCTAAGTGTACCTGTACACAAGCTGCCTTACCAACATTTACATTTATGCCCATAGAATGGTGTTGCTCTTACCCTGGGTCCAACAAGCTTTTTTACAGAGAACAATGGTTAAGAGATCCATAACTAGTCAAAATATTGAGAATAAGTGACCATTGAGTAATGAATGCTAGTCCCTAAAGTAGACAAGTTCCATAGCAGAAGTTCCATAGAACATCACAGAAGCTGAGATGGGAATATTCTAAATTGCTGGAAGATTGAGAGAATTGATGGAGAAGATTGCTGTGAAATACTGTTTTCTAAATATAGCATGAAATACAAAATGAGAACATAAAAGATGTGGCTATCTGTATAACACACACACACACAAACACACACACAAACACACACATGCGTGCCATGCGGCTGGGAAGGGAACCAGTTGTGAAGAAGAGAGTCATCAAGAGTGGAATAGGACAAGCATAATTGGAAATGTATATGACTATAATATATTCTATGTATGTATATTATTAGCAAAAAATTAAGTTTCTTTCATATAGCAAGCAAAGAGTATGATTTCATCACAAATTGAAATGAATCTATCTTCTTCAAAAGGACGAAGAAGGAAGCAATGCAAACTTGAACTAAAAGCCAATCTTATTAAAAAAGAACAAATGTCTAGAGAAGATATTGAGGTTTCTGTGGAAGCAAAAGGTGTAATTGAAACCCCTACTTCATACAGAGCAATGGCAATGTATAGGAGAAAATCACTTCTGTGGGTTGTTATTGTTAATACTTTAATAAAAGGTCTGGTTATGTTGCCCACATTTCCTTTAAACTAGCCAGTCTTTTGCCTCAGCCTCTTGATTCCTTGAATTTCAGATATGCACTATGAACTCTACATTATATATATATTTAGAATATACCTGAAACATCTCTATATGTGTCACATGGAAAGTCAAGGTTCTATTTCAGTTACTTGGTTTTTTTTTTTTTTCAGCAATGTATTTTGCTTTGCTCATGTAGAAATTTGGTGCATTGAATTGTCAAAAGCTTCTGGTTCTCTCACCACATGGATTCACCACATGGCATAAGGGGCTCACAGCTAAAATTACTATCAAAATCTAGGCAAGCAGAGAAATATTTATGCTACTATAGCATTTTGCAATTTTAGAACACAATAGTACCTTTAGGCCCAATGTTATATCCTGCAGTTTGAATTGAGTGCCACAACTTTCATACTGCATATATCTTTAGAGCTCTCTAATCTCTCTAAAAGAATCTAATGTTTTCTTTTTCCATGATGCCTTTAGTGTCTTCAGTAATTTTTAAATGTGGTACCCTTGATAAAAAAACATATTAATAGTTGTATTTATTAGGTAGTTGTGATGGAACTAGTTAGCTAAAATTTATATCCTAATCATTTAGCTGCTTGAAAATCTGATACAAATAAGTTGAATAAAAATAATTTCAACTTTATTTTCTTGCAGTGCTAAGGATCAAACCTAGGTACTTGGACATACTCGTGTTTTAGTACTAAGCTACAACTCAAACATTTCATTTAATTTTAAATAGTCACAATTGTTGGCCAAAGGAATATGTCCACCATTTGGCCACTGTACATATTCTGAAAGTTTTGGTCATATTTGGCATCACCAATTTCATTCACCATTCCATATTGACTTTCTTACTTCTTGTGCTTTATATTGCAACTCTTTGAATGGAGCTTTGTAAAGACTTGACATGAGAATGAATGAATATAATTGTCAGAGTATCTTTTAGGTATTACTGACTTCTTGAAATAATATTTTACAGTGCCTATGTAAGTATGTTGAATGTCTTAAGACACTTTGATGCACAATTTAAGTACCAGATCTCTGTAATATATCATATATGTGTGAAGTTCATCTGAATAGCCATTTGCCCTAAGCCTATTACTTCATATAGATCTAAACATAATGTTCTACCTTCCAGACTATTCATATTGAAAAGGAGACTAGATGGCAATATTTAAATAAATAAATTGAAGAAGTTTCATTATCATAAAATAATAATTGAAATTTGATTGTATGCAAAGGGAGTTTGACAAAGGAAAGGAATCATATGAAACCTCCAGATGTATTTGGCAATATCATTTATGCCTATATAATCTGATTATATAATTTCTTCATTGAATTTTGTTAGCATCTCCTCATCTCAGCTTTATGGTTCTTCATATTCAAAGGTTCTTTCATTTTTCTGTCCACTTCTGATCCAGTATTTCTTCTCCAGTCTCCCAGTTTCCAACAATCAAGCACTATGATCACTCCATTACTCTAACAATCTGCAATTCCGCATCTTTGTTTATTTGTTTGTTTGGTGATTAGTAAGTCATGCAGCCAGGTTGGCCTCAAGTTCACTATAAGGATGTCTTAGTGAGTGAGCTATTACTGAGAAGAGACACCATGAGCATAACATGTCTCATAAAGAAAAAAAAAATAATTGGAACATACTTCCAGTTTCAGAGATTTAGTCCATTGTTATTTTGGGGGAGCATGGTTTCACATAGGCAGATATGGTGATAAAGATGTGGCTAAGATTTCTACATCTGGAGGCAACAGGAAGAAAGTGACACTGGGGTTTGCTTGGGCTTTCGAAACTTTAACCCCCTTTCCCATTAACACACTTCCTCCAGTAAGGCTACACCTCCTAATCCTTTCAAATAGTGCCACTTCCTGGTAACCAAGCATTCAATTCTATCAGCCTATGGGAGCCATTCTCATTTAAACCACCACAATAGCTAACAATAGCCTTGAACTCCTGATTCTCCTTCCTGGCTCTCCTAAGTGCTAAGTTTTCAAGTACACCAATCTTATCTTTATCTACGGTGTTTCTATCCATCGGGATAAATCACTGGTAGCAACCTCCCATTCATTTTTCTTTCCAAGCTTAAATATCTTTCTCAATGAGATGTTTCCTAGCCTTATCCTGGCTACTCTTTCAGTTGCAGAGAAAGAGCTATCCATTTTTTTTCCATCTCTTCTCACTGTTCTCAGTATATAGTAGCACTTCCTTTAGTCTTCTATAAGAGAAGAATCATTGGAATGAATATGTTAGACAAATAGAAATGTGTAGGTGAGTGTGTGTGTGTGTGTGTGTGTGTGTGTGTGTACTAATCAATATGCTGGTGTCTTAAAAGGATTTGACATTTTCATTATTATGGGGAAGTCTGTTGATTGTATGAGGCAGGTCTTTGTTTCTTATACTATACTTTAAAATTTCTTCAGAAGAATTAGCCAAAAGAGAGGAAACTGCAGAATACAAAGACCAAACAGGAATCTATAGAGCTAAGCTAGAACCAATTAAAACTTACTAGAACTTAGTTTGATCTCTCACTACCTCAAACTTCCAATTTGATGAAGAAAGTTCCCTGGAGGTGAAGCTGATTTCTAACACAATAGAGATAACTACTTACCTAAAATTAGAGAAAAGTTAAAGAACAAGATGAAAGGGTTCTTAGCCCAGCTAGTAGCCCATAAGGAACCTGCAAATTCTTTTTTTAAAATTTTTTTTCCAATTTTTATTAGGTATTTACTTCATTTACATTTTAAATGCTATCCCTAAAGTCCCCTATGCCCTCCCCCTCCCCCTCCCCCTCCCCATTCACCTACCCACCCACTCCCACTTCTTGGCCCTGGCCTTCCCCTGTACTGGGGCATATAAAGTTTGCAAGACCAAGGGGCCTCTCTTCCCA
>NC_034613.1:74033016-74072356 GCF_900095145.1 Mus pahari | reverse complement strand
TGACTGTGAGCATCCACTTCTGTGTTTGCCAGGCACTGGCATAGCCTCACAAGAGGCCGCTATATCAGGGTCCCTTCAGCAGAATCTTGCTGGTATATGCAATAGTGTCTGCGTTTGGTGACTGATTATGGGATGGACCCCTGGGTGCATCAGTTTTTGGATTGTCCATCCTTTTATCTCAGCTCCAAACTTTGTCTCTGAAGCCCCTTCCATGGGAGTTTTGTTCCCAATTCTAAGAAGGGCTGAAGTCTCCAAATTTGAACCTGAAAATTCTTAGAAATGCTTATGTGAATGCAATTGCCCCTCATATCTACACTGAATTTTGAAGCCTAAAAGGAACATGCCAAATGCTTTGTTTTTATATTACTTGTTGATTTGTTTGAAGATAAGATTTTTACTGTATTACATGGGCTGTCCTGAAACTCATTGTGGTGGCTTGGATAAGAATGGCATCTATAGTCTCATACATTTGAATATGTAATAATCAGGGAGTGGAACTATTTGAAGATTAGGGAGTATGGTCTTGTTAGAGTGGATGTGACTTTGATGTAGGAAGTGTGGTGCATAGGCTTTGCGTCAGTTGGGGTAGGCTTTGAGGTTTCAAAAACCCCATGCCAGTCCCCATCTCTCTATGTACATGGACGTGTGTAGTTTAAGTACCATTCCTGACATGCCTGACACCTCCTTGATGATATTGAGACTAAGCCTCTGAAACTGTAAGCAAGTCTCTAAATAGCTGTTGCCTTGGCCATGGTGTCTCTTCACAGCAAGAAAATTGTGACTAAAAGATTCATGATCCTCCTGCCCCCCCACCCCACCCCCACTTTTTGAACACTGGGATTGCTCTTCTGTATAAGCACACTCAGTTTTTTAACTTTTACATTCTAAACCTCACAACGTATCTCAAATAGCCTCTATTTTCCTAGACCTATACAGATACAGGAATCCTAGGAAACAAACTGGCTAAAGTGGTATAACCAAAAAGCATTACAGCATGTGGGCTCACTTGTCCACCCATAAGCTCTTTAGGTGCCTGCGTCTGTTTCAAGACAGTATGCTCCTGGAAGGTAGGGACTCCTTTTTTGTCATAATATATTTCTAATGCTTTCCAGAGGACCTGACTCATAATAAGGAAGCATATGAAGCATGTGAAGCATATGAAGCATATATATATATATATATATGCTTCACACACACACACATACAAACACACATACACACACAATTGGAAAGTAAGGAATGAGTGAATGAAAGAGCAGGAAAACATGAACTATGTCATCAGGCAATTTACTGTCAATACTAAATATTTGGCCAAAAACAAGGTAGCAAGCAGAGATCTCACATTTTCCTCCAAAGTTTTAAAAATCAAAACCCACATCCATTCTGATCCCTTTAGAATTTGAAGAAATAATTTTCCCCCACCCACAAATTTTATCATGTATATGTATAGATCTTTTAAGCTTTCAAATTGCACTTGTAAAGATTATTTAATTCAATAGTCCATCACTTAGTTAAGTATAAACTGAGCCATCACTTTTCTAGACATATATGATGAAAATGGTCTTTCAATAAAGTTTCAATTAAATTAAAAAAATAAAAAGTTTATTTTTAATGTCCAATTAACTGCTTATCAAATGACTAATTGCCAATTAAGTAAGGGTTATTAAGTGGTTAATAACCAATTAATTGTTAAGTGATTCTTCCATCTTTAAAATCATTTTTTAAAAGTACCTTAGTATAGAAAGGACTGGTGATGAATGTTGTCTACCTGTGTTCATTTGTTGTATTTGTCACAGTGTCACTTGGAATTACTAAGTCCTTAGATTCAGCATCATTTGACTTGGTTTAAACCCTCAAATCATCACTATTATGATTATTGTATAGTTTTATTTATTTTAAACCCCAGATTTTCTTCCCCTCCAAGCCCACCCCTATACCACATCCCCCACCTCCTTCCTGGCCTCTATCTCCACCTCTATCTCTATCCCACCCCCTACTACTCCACCCCACCTGACCTCTAACCTCCCTGGGGCCTCCAGACTCTTGAGGGTTAGGTGCATCATCTCTGAATGAGCACAGACCCAGCAGTCCTCTACTGTATGTGTGTTGGGGGCCTCATATCAGCTGGTGGATGCTGTCTGGTTGGTGGTCCAGTGTCTGAGAGATCTTGGAAGTCCAGGTTAATTGAGACTGCTGGTCCTCCTATATGTAAAATTACTCTGAGCAGACTATGTCTTTGGAAAAAGTAGTAGAATTTTTGTGTGGAATTGTTTTCTTATTTTTGTTTTTCTTTGTTTTTTCTTTTAGTACTGGATTTCATTATGTAGCTATGGATGCCCTGGAACTCACCATGTAGGCCAGACTAGTCTTGAGCATACAGTTTTGCCTCCCGTGCTGGGATTAAAAGGCCTGTGCAAATATGCCTGGTCTATTTTTTCTATTTTTATTAAACAATCATATATAGTTTAGTTAAACAAGTCAGTCTTCCAAAAGCCTGAGAAACCTTGCTGAAAATTTTTAACAAGTGAACTTTAGTTTCTAAAGTTTTGTCCATTCAACTTCAAGTAATAAGAGGAAGCTAAAATTTTTATAATTGAAACTGTGTCACATATGTGTGTGTTTTGTGGCAGTCATTTTTACTCTCATAACTACACAAAAACACTTAGGTTGGGACATGCAAAATGTCTCTGTAAGACTAAACAGTTAATCAATTACAAACTCAGGACTTTAACTTAGGATTATAACCAGTTTAAAACGAGAAAGCTTTTATTGCCTTCATTATGCTGTAATGCTTCGCAATCTATGATTACCATACAAGAGTTTAAATATTTAGAATGAATTTCACAGAAGCATCTCAATTCCTTTCCAGGTGTTTTGCATTAACCTTATGCAGTCATCTTTTATTCATTATTTGATTCAACAAATATTTGTCAGGTGCCTAATATATAGCAGTCACTTTTCAAGGAGCGGTAGCCAAAGACCCAGGAATAACACAGAAACATAAAAATATCTTATAGTGTGAGGGAGCTAAAAAAAGTGACAGTTTGGGCGTGTTGGCTGCTATGCGAGGTCAAATTTGGATCTATAAATAAGTAGGGTGAAGGAGATGCCTATAACTCTGACCTTCTGGGGTAAAGTCTTAAAATAATATAATACTTTCAACTGTGCTCAGCTGCTTTAAAAACAGACATTAGTTGATGTTACTAAGAAATGATCATTGAAACACACTGGGAAAGGAAAAAATTTGAATAATGAGAAAAATACTATTAAGGCTTGTACTCTTAGTAGCCTCCCTCCAATAGCATCTTAGATCATATAAGAGTGAAAACTTTGGCCTTCTGAGTTTACAGATCTCTGAACCCAGGGCCTCTCATATGCTGGACAGGCACTCTATGTCTAAGATATAGTTGTTAGCCTAAGTGACATATTTTCTCGGAATTTAAAACTGTCTTTCTCATCTTGTGCTAAAAATGTGATTTACTTTAATAAAAACGTGCATTTTCCGACTTCTGTCCTAAACGACAGACTTCTGAAGAGTTAGACACATTTTCTTTTCCTTTTTGTCTTTCCTTAACATTCCTATTATTAGTACACAAAACACATATGAATTAAACATTAGTCTCATTATGAGTGGGTTTAAAGGAGATCAGCAAGGAAAAGAAAGAAAATAGAACCCTGCCACTGTAGAGGAAATGAGAATGAAGACAATTCAAATGTTAATGTTGTTTACTTAGAAAATAATGCAAAGTGATCAAAATTTGTGTATTCTAAAGTCAACTCCCATATGTTCAAAGTCAAGGTGTCTTCTAGGCTTGCTTCATAGCCTTGAGCTGATTATTACATCTTCTGTGTCCATCACATGTGAAGGGACATAAAAATCAGACATGACCCATAAATGCATTATAAAAATTGAATACTATTTCTCTCAGGAGAAAATGGAAAGGACAGTGGGAAGAGCAATACAGACAAACAGTGTTATTTTTAAGAGGGAGCCTCTCACTTGCTCCAACCCCATAAAGAAACTGATGACATGAATTATTCCTCTTTGTTCATCATTCTGTAAAATTAGTAATCAGTGCTTTCCTATACTTCATCAGTCATCCAGTAAGGGAGTGGTATAAGATACACTCTCAGGCATCCTAGCTTTCTTCTAGCAATGCTTTGAAATAGGCTATGGGTAAGAGCAACGTAAAACAAACAGCAAACATTGAAGGTAAGCTTGTGTACAACAGGTTTCTCAAAGATTAAAACTTCCCATCTCCCAATGGAAGTCCCTTAAACCAGAGGATAAACAACTCGAAAAGAGCTTCAGGTCCCTGAAACTGACCAGATCCAGTAGCCCCTCCCTCCCAAGAGTAAACAATAACGATAATGGAGAGTCACCAGATAAATGCAGCTATAAACGATATTCTGAAACTGGACTAGCTTCCTGGAAGAAGCAGCAAGCAACCAAGGTACCTGGAAGAGGTTTAGACCAACTGAGGTACATGGGACACCCTCTAAGGTACTGAGCTTTACTGCAGGCTTTGCTGAGTCCTAGCACAAGCGAGCATGCGCATAAGCTCGTGCGCACACACACACACACACACACACACACACACGTGTGTGTGTGTGTGTGTGTCTGTGTGTGTCTGTGTCTGTGTCTGTGCGTGCGTGTGCCTCACTCGTGTGTCCACATGTTTGCATACATGTAGTGTCTGTAGAGGCCAGAAAGAGGCAGTGAATCTGCTGTAACTGGAATTACAGATAATTGTAAGATGCCATGGGGGTTCTAGAACTTGAACTTGAGTCATTTACAAGACTAGACAGTGCTTTTGACCATTAATTATGTTGTCTATCTATCCCCTATTTTTTTTATTTTATTTTAAATGATTTTACGCGTATGTCTGTATGAGGGCTATGTGTTTGTGGTTGAAGGTGCCCACAAAGGCCAGAAGAGGGCAGCAGAGCTCCATGAGATGGAGTTATAGGCAGTTGTGAGCCACCAAACATGGGTGGTGAGAAACTGAACTCAGGTGCTCTGCATACGTAGCAAGCACCTTCTCCAAAAGCACACAGCCTTTTCTTAAGGGAATTTCATTCATTTGATCATTTAATCTCAGCTTTCCTACAGAACTCTTCTTGCTGCTTGTTTCTGGCCCACTTCCAAATGATTTGCTATGGGGATGGTATAAGACAAAATTTTAGGCCTTGAATACCCCTTGTCAAAATAGACTTCTAACAGCTATCCATATCCACTGTACCTTCTGGCTTCTGCCCTAAACACTATTACTATTTCCTGCAGAAACAGTACTGATATCCTTTCTGCCACTCCCTGCACAGGAGGCATGGCTTAAAGTCATTGCTAGGTAATGCCACAAAACTTGGGAAGGTATTTTACCACCATTCTTTCCCTATTTGTATATCTTTCCAACATCTACAGCTGATTAAACAGTAACTTCAGCCTCTTCTGTTCAACAATAGCTAATAAAAGACCTTAAGTCTGACCAGACACTTACATGGCCCCTTCTCTAGTCTATAGTTTAAGGATCTTCCCAATTCTTTTGCCTAAAGTATAATCTCATTCCATTCTAACGGTTCCACAAAGGAAAAAATAAATTGCCTTTTCCTTCCTAATTAAAAATTTAAAAGCTCTGTCTCCTTTTCTAATGCTCCTGCCATTCCACACGGAGTTGTTTCATCAATATCCCAGGATACCAAACTGTCACCCATGCCTTCTGCTTCACAGCTGGAATCTTCCTTAGAAGTAGACTTTCTCATTGTCAGAAAATAGCCCAGAACTAAAAATTTTCTATTCACAATTTGTCATTACCATGACTATATACATTATATACATGTTTTTATATTTAATATTCAGGATTTGGTAATATTTTCCAAACATATTTTTGTTATGTAGCATAAAATTAGAGACTTTCTCTAGCAGCACTGAAGAAAGAAAGGAGACATTCTATAATTTAGATTCATTGTGGAAATAAAAATACTATGAAAAAGAAAAGTCTTGAATAAAACTTCTACTGGAATCAAATTTCTGTTAATATCCATCCACATATACATTGATGCATAGATTGATAAACTTGGATATGTTGATAGATTATTTATAATATATAATGGCAATGATTTCTCTCTACTTTCTTGGTTAGTTTTTAGCTAAATTTCCTTCATTTTCAAACAATGCACACAAAAAATGTGCATGTTAATCGAGCAATGTGATACTCTGATAAATATATTGTGTAATGTTTTAATCAAGCCCAAGATACTTGTCCATTCATTTATTGTCCCCTTATAATGATGTTCATTGTTTAAGAATACAGCATGATATTTTAAAGACCCACAACAACTTAGTGTTGTTCTTAAGGCATCCAAATGAAAAGGAAGGATATATAAATAATTATAATACAATACTAAATGTAGTATATAAAGTATTATACGGGGCAAGAGATAAGATTACTAAATAATGTCAACAGTTATGTGTCTTAAATTTGCTCAGTTAATAAACTAATTGATCATGACTCAATTCAGCAGAGCCCACTGAAGCTACATTTTTCCTTGTATCTGCTCTAGAATCCATCATAATCCCATATATTCTTGCTTTTCTAAATTCTGAAGTTCCTGAATAAAAGTCTTTATCTGATCAACTTGGAACCAAAACAACTGTATTATTGGTGCATAATTAATCTTCAATAAATATCTGTTTGGTGAAGAAATAAATAACAAATGAACTGATCCAAGAACAGAAGGGGAAGAAGAATTTCTTTGGCATCATCACATGGAATGTCATATTTAAGATACTACAAATTGCATAAGCCACTAAAATCCAGAAGTTTCGAGTGAGTTACTAAGGAGACTCAGATGCCATGGACTGTCGTAAACATTGTTTTCTTATCCTAAGCCCTAGGCTTTGTTCATTGGGCAAACACTGAGTTCCATCACCAATGCTAACATTCTACATGGACAGAGAGCAGCAATCCAAAGATGTGCTACAGGAACAGAGTATTTCCTATAACATGAGAACGAGCCTTTAATCATATATTTGATCCAATTCCTGTAATGTTAACTTAAAAATACCGTGAGAAGGTCATTATTTGCTATCCCTGCAGTGTCATTAGATAACTGCTGCCTCAGCCCTTTGCAAGTAATTATGGTAAGCTTTAAAAGCAAGTAGCATTGCAAAAGTGTGATTCTTCTGACTCTTTGATACAGCTTGACTTCTTGCTTTAGTGATCTTGAATCCATCTTTATGTGACTTTTGGACTTTCTAAATATTACTGGGGAATAAGAGTATTATACTGTTAATTTTCAGGTATTCAAATATCTTCCTTCTTTGAAATATAGTTTTAGAATTCCAGATGCATATTAGAATTCAATATATTAAATATTCCCACCACTAGAGTTAGCTATACAGATAATCATACTAGCCCTGTAAGTTCAATAAACTGTTTGGCCCAAGTGCCTCTTTACATGGTTCTAAAAAAGTGTTGGCTTAGAAGACAGATGTTTTCCTAATTTTTTTTCTTCATGATTCTAAAGCAAAAAATGAGGTTGAAAATAACCAGGTAACTCTGCCTTCTTTGTCCTTTCAAATAAGCAGAATGTAGGTTCTAAATATCTGAGAATCCAAATATTCTTAAATAAAAACAAACATCTCATATTCATTATTTAAAAAAAAAAAAAAAACTCCTTGGCAACGTTATTTCGAGTCAGGATCCTGCTCCTGACCGATCGATATGGTACAATATCAAATGAAGAAGAAACTCAGCTAGCTTAGTCTCTCCTCAATCTCCTTTCAGGGACTTAGAACTTCATCCTCTTCTCTAGTGTCTATCACCTTCAGTACCATCTATTGACCCTGCTGTCCTTTCTTGCTACTAAGCTTGTTTTCTATGAGAAAATCCTCTTTGACTTCTTTCAATTCTTGTTTTGCAGACAAACATCAAAATGTTCAAGAGAAACAGTGGTTCAGTGTTCCTAAGACATTAAATTTGTCTATTCTCCTGGTGAAAGTAACCTGCCATGAGTGTGTTCCAAAGTGCTCAGACATCCTCTATAGAAGGGAGTTGAAAGTTATTGAAAAGACCAAGGAAAGACCTAAAACTAGTGCTTCCTGATTATGAGTTACTTAGGAGAAGCTAGTGTTCACACAGGGCTTTAAATACAAGTAGCACATATCTTTTAAATACCTGATAAATGTAAATTGAAATGTGTGCCCTAGAATCTGTAAAATGGCCTGGTATGGTTTTGTGAATAAAATTTAATCGTGCAAATAAGAAATAATAAATTCAGTATACATAATCATTGGATTAAATACAAACACATCTTTCAACATATTTTATTATAATAGAAGAAAGAGATCATTCAAACCTGTGGTCTCATTTTGTAAAGAAGAAAATTGTAGTCTAAAAAGACCATAGTATCTTTTTCGAACAAACCTCTTCAGCCTTCAGCCAGAACTAGGTAGGGTTCAGGATATCCGACCTTCTTCAAAAAGATTTTTTTCACATATGAGTCTTCTAAATACATGATTTATCTGGTTGTCTTTCCATTCCTTCTAGATTTATGTGTAGAAGAACTTAACCCTACAATCTTCTTGTTGATTAAGTGGAATTAATCTGATTCTTAACCTTTGGCAATCAATATCAACTAGGCTAACACAGGCACACGCTATTCCATCCCCAAAGCTTGTTTAATTAACTAGAACTAACTTTGCCAAATTCTTAGCTTTTGAACATATAGAATTATTTACTAGTTAGAGCTCCCTGTTTCTATCAGTGCTGAGGTCTGTCTTTTCGGTGATATAAGGATGACCCTTTAAGAATTAGGAGGCACCTAAGCCATTGCTGAATACCCTACTGTTCCCACATGAAAGACTTTAGTATGCTACAAGATGTGTGAAACACAATCTCTAGACCTAAATTAGCCAAAGGTGCATGGTTGTCAAGTAAACAAATACTGACCCTTAGTTTTGTACTACAATGCAAGGAAGACTGTCAAAACCTGAGCACTCATGCCAATTGATTTCTTGCTCCTTCAACATCCATATTCTACTTTTATTATTTTAATCCAACTCTTTGTGCTCCTGAAATTCTTCTATTTCTGTTCTGAATGTTTTATACAGCATCCCACCCTATGTGTGAACTACATAACTGAAGGGGAAGGACTCCGAATCACTCTCATAGACTTTTTGAGCATTAGCCAATTCCAGTTCTCAGGCAAAAGACTGCCAAAGCATGTATCAGTTTTTGAAAAATACATTGTATTTGTTTCTACATCCTCTATCATTAATTAAACCAGAAAAGTCCAATTTCCATATTTTCTTTTATAAGACACAAAACTCATTTTCTTTTAACTCTGAGGTGGTTTGAATAAATTTTGCCCCCATAGATAGTGTTTGAATGCTTGGCCCATAGATATTGACACTATTAGGAGGTATGTCCTAGTTGGTGTAGTCGTGGCTTTGTTGGAGGAAGTGTGTCCCTCTGGGTGTAAACTTTGAGGTCTTATATGTTCAAGCTATGCCCAGTGTGGCACCACACAATCTCCTTTTGCTTCCTTTGGATAAAGATTTAGAATTCTCAGCTCCTCCTGTATCATGTCTACCTGGATGCAGCCATGCTCCCACCTTGACGATAATGGACTGAACCTCTGAACCTGTATGCCAGCCCCAATTAAATGTTGTCCTTTAGAAGAGTTGCCATGGTCATGATGTCTCTTCACAGCAATGAAACCCTAAGACGATCTTGTAAGAGTTTATAAAAATATTGTTAAACATAATAATATGTTAGGTAAGTGTTTAAAAATATTTTTAATTTTAAGGAGGGTTAAATAGAGCCACATTTGGTCAGATAGTTTTTCTAACCTAAGAGTTTATCGATTTCACTAATAAAAATTGATGCTTTAGTCACTTTTAATAATACTCTTTATGAGCAGAAATGTGAGTATGTATATATATATGTGCATATATTTCTACATGCTACTAATTGATTTTTACTTTTCTGTATCATATTATGTGACATCTTGTCTTTCAATTCTCTGTTTAAAAAACAGAATTCAATATCTTTATATACATCTGGATTGGGGAGGATTGTTGAATTACTGAGAAGAATTATAAGGATACAGTGACATCTACAGGCAATATATATACATCACCGAACAGGATGTAGTTATTAAATGTGAAGAATTAACTAAGAGGTCTCTCTGTCTTAGATTCAAATGCACTCCTGATACCCAATAGGAAAGGTTAGATCAGTTAAACTGGAGTAACTGATGTAGGAGATCTTGCTAAAATTGAAATCCATATAACAAATGGGCCTTTGTTTCATCTACTTCATTATACTTCATTTATCTTCATTTTTGAAATGGGAATAGCAGCTTGATTGGCAGTTCATTTTTAAAGCTATATAAGACATTCATACAAACTTCATAAAAATGGTTATTCAAAATTCATGGAAATAAGGAGAAGGAATTATGCAAATTAGAAATTCAAAATGTCTTTTCTTTTTTATTCTTAGGAAGTTCTAGGAACCCAAACTTGGATTCTCTGCACACAAAATTGTACTATGGTTATGGATACATTATGCTCACATCCCCTCAATGGTTAAAAATAATCTCTGGGGGTCAGTTTCAGTACTTACAACTGAGATTAATATTCTACTATAATTTTAGCCTTTTTTCTCTTTCCCAGCAAGAGTGGAGAGAACAGTAAATGCAAAGGGTATATAAAAATAATAATGCAATTAGCTTTATTAGGATATATGACTGCTAATTATTTATGTCAACTTATTTGGGTTACTGAATTCTCAACTTGTTGGTAAAACATTATTTTTAAGTGTTTCTCTGAAGTCATCTGCAAAACAAGAATTTCAATCAATAATAATAATAATAATAATAATAATAAACAGTAAAGAAGGTGCCTCCATAGCAATGTGGGCAGGCACCATCCTGTCTACTGAGGAGTTATACAGAATGAACTGATCTGATGTATAGCTGCTTTTGCATGATTATGATGAGCTATTTAGCATAAACAATCATGGGAATATCTTGTGGTTTGAGATGTGTCGATCCATTGTGGCAGAGAAGCAATGGCAGAATAGGGCAACTCACATCATGGAAAAAAGGGACACTCAGGGACGAAAATGTAGGAACTGGCTTTCCTTCCTTCCTTTTTTCATTATATCTAGTCTTGCGATAAAGAAGGATGATGTCATCTCAATTCAGCATAGACTTTCCCTGATTGTAATCTGGAAATGTGGTTACATATACACTGAAATTTGTGCCTCATCAGTCCCCCGCATAATTCTAAATCCAGTCAAATTGACAACAGATATTAACAGTTACAAGTTGACCTCTTGACCATTTGAAATTGAAACTCATCCCTTTAAATGATAGCACTTTTCCCCCTGAGGCCCCCAATGACATCTCATATTTCAACATTTTCAGCCTGTCTCCAAAAGTCTACATAGCTTTAAATGATTCCATCATTGTTCAAAAGCCCAAGTTTGGGGTCTCTGCAGAGGAATAAGGCAACCTCTTAACTGTATGTGCTTGTAAAATCTGAGAGGGTATTATGAACCCCAAAGATACAGAGCTATATAGTAAACATTACTGTTATAAAAGGTAAGATTCAGAACACTGAAAAGAGGAGCAAAATCAAAGCAGTAACTCAGTAGAGGAAGAATTTAAAATGCAAATCCTGTAGCTCTGTACTGAATATTTGGGGTATATGATATTAGGAACCCAAACAGACTTAAGTAAAGGAGAGTGGTTATATAGGATTCACATATAGGGGATGAGCTTATGCAGAAGCAGAGGCAGTTGGACCATGGCTCCAACAGTTCCTCTGCCTAAATACTTGAACCGTAGAAAACACTTCTGATTAGGGCACCCTTCAGGGTTTTTCTACTTAAGGAAAAGTCTATCAACTGACTTTATAGTTTTATAGTTTGAACTTATGATAGTCAGGGTCTAGGCTCCTTTTGCTTCTTACAAAGGTGCAAATCTCGTTAACAACCATACGCTTATTACTTTAACACCTTTCACTATTCAAACATGCTGCCTTTTCTGTATAGACTGCATGTTTTGTTGTTGTTTCTGTGTTTGTTTTGGAGAAAGGGTAGTATTATTTAGCCTTGGTGGCTTGGATACTACTGTGTAGACCGTAGGGTGGGCTTAAATTCACAGAGATCCAACTTTCTTTGTCTCCTGAGTACTGGGATTGAAGACATGGGCTGCCATGCCCAGACTTATACTGCATATTTTCCAAAACACTTCAGTTGCCTCAAAACATCTTCTCTTTAGGCATGTAGTTCAGTGGTATACTGTTTGTGTAGAATGTATAAAGCCTCTCAAACCGAGGAAGTATCTGACCCTGGAACTCAAGTGAGATCACCATTTTCTCTCCAGGGACTCTCTAAGGCGGGTCCACTCAGGAGCTCACAGGACACAGAAGCAGCAGAGCAGCTGGGACAGGGTTCTATGGGCCTACATCTGCACCCAGGAGGTGGGGCTGTTCCGCAGCCCTCTGTGCTGTGATCTTGGCAGGAGAGAGCTGGTCTCCCAGGAGTGCTGACACAGGCTTATAGACTCACAGGAGGAACAAGCTCCAACCAGAGACAGCTAGAACATCTAACACCAGAGATTGCCAGATGACGAAAGGCAAACGTAAGAATCTTACCAACAGAAATCAAGACCACTTGGCATCATCAGAACCCAGTATTCCCAATATATCAAGTCCTGGATACCCCAACACACACAAAAAGCAAGATTCAGATTTAAAATCGTATCTCATGATGCTGGTAAAGGATTTTAAGAAGGACATTAATAACTTCCTTAAAGAAATATAGAAGAGGCCAGGCGTGGTGGCGCACACCTTTAATCCCAGCACTCAGGAGGCAGAGGCAGGCAGATTTCTGAGTTCGAGGCCAGCCTGGTCTACAGAGTGAGTTCCAGGACAGCCAGGGCCACACAGAGAAACCCTGTGTCAAAAAAAATTATATATATATATATATATAACAAAAAAAATACAGAAGAACACAGCTAAACAGGTAGAAGCCCTTAAAGAGGAAACACAAAAGTCCCTTAAAGAATTACAGGAGAACACAACCAAACAGGTGAAAGAATTGAACAAAACCATCCAGGATGTAAAAATGGAATTAGAAACAATAAAGAAATCACAAAGGGAGACAACTCTGGAGATAGAAATCCTAGGAAAGAAATCAGGAGCCATAGATGCCACTATATAAACAAACTCAAAGACAAAAACCACATGATTATCTCATTAGATGCTTAGAACGCATTTAACAAAATCCAACACCCATTCATGATAAAAGTTTTGGAAAGATCAGGAATTCAAGGCCCATACCTAAACATAATAAAAGCAATAAACAACATCAAACTAAATGGAGAGAAACTTGAAGCAATCCCGCTAAAATCAGGGACTAGACAAGGCTTCTCACTCTCTCCCTATCTATTCAATATAGTACTTGAAGTCCTAGGCAGAGCAATTAGACAACAAAAGGAGATCACAGGGATACAAATTAGAAAGGAAGAAGTCAAAATATCACTATTTGCAGATTATATGACAGTATTATTAAGTGACCCCAAAATTCCACCAGAGAACTCCTAAACCTGATAAACAATGTCAGTGAAGTAGCTAGATATAAAATTAACTCAAACAAATCAGCGGCAATTCTCTATACAAAGGATCAACAGGCTGAGAAAGAAATGAGGGCAACATCACTCCTCACAATAGTCACAAATAATATAAAATTCCTTGGTGTGACTCTAAGGAAGTGAAAGATCTGTATGATAAGTACTTCAATTCTCTAAAGAAAGAAATTGAAAAAGATCTCAGAAGATGAAAAGATCTCCCATACTCATGGATTGGCAGGATTAATATAGTAAAAATGGCTACCTTGCTGAAATCAATCTACAGATTCAATGCAATCCCAATCAAAATAACAACTCAATTCTTCACAGAGTTAGAAAAGGCAACTTGTAAATTCATCTGGAAAAAACAACAACAAAATCTAGGATAGCAAAAACTATACTCAGCAATAAAAGAACCTCTAGTGGAATCACCATGCCTGACCTCAAGCTGTACTACAGAGAAATTGTGATAAAAACTGCATGGTACTGGTACCGCGACAGACATGTAGATCAATGGAATAGAATTGAAGATCCAGAAATGAATCCACACACCTATGGTCACTTGATCTTTGAAAAAGGAACGAAAACCATCCAGTGAAAAAAAAAGAAAGAATTTTCAACAAATTGTGCTGGCCCAACTGGTGTTTAGCATGTAGAATAATGTGAATTGACCCATTCTTATCTCCTTGTACAAAGCTCAAGTCTAAGTGGATCAAGGAACTCGACAGAAAAACAGAGACACTGAAACCTATAGAGGAGAAAGTGGGCGAAAAGCCTCGAAGATATGGGCACAGGGGGAAAATTCCTGAACAGATGAATACCAATGGCTTGTGATGTAAGATCAAGAATTAACAAATGGGACCTCATAAAGTTGCAAAGCTTCTGTAAGGCAAAAGACACTGTCAACAAAACAAAAAGGCCACCAACAGATTGGGAAAAGAGCTTTACCAATCCTAAATCCAACAGAGAGCTAATATCCAATATATACAACGAATACAAGAAGTTAGACTCCATAAAACCAAATAACCCTATTAAAAAATGGGGTATAGAGCTACACAAAGAATTGTCAACTGAGGAATACTGAATGGCTGAGAAGCACCTTAAAAATGTTCAACATCCTTAATCATCAGGGAAATGCAAATCAAAACAACCCTGAGATTCTACCTCACACCAGTCAGAATGGCTAAGCTCAAAAATTCATGTGACAGCAGATGCTGGCAAGGATGTGGAGAAAGAGGAACACTCCTCCATTGCTGGTGGGACTGCAAGCTGGTACAACCACTCTGGAAATCAGTCTGGCGGTTCCTCAGAAAATTGGACATAGTACTACCGGAGGACCCAGCAATTCCTCTCCTGGGCATATATCCAGAAGATTCTCCAACATATAATAAGGACACATGCTCCACTATGTTCATAGCATCCTTATTTATAATAGCCAGAAGCTGAAAAGAACCCAGATGTCCTTCAACAGAGGATGGATTCAGAAAATGTGATACATTTACACAATATTGTATGACACAACTATTAAAAACAATGAATTTATGAAATTCCTAGGCAAATGGATGGATATGGAGAATATCATCCTAAGTGAGGTAACCTAGTCACAAAAGAACTGACATGATATGCACGCACTCATAAGTTCATATTAGCCCAGAATCCCTGAATATCCAAGATACAATTTGCAAAACACATGAAACTCAAGAAGACCAAAGTGTGGATACTTCGATCCCTCTTAGAAGGGGGAACAAAATACCCATGGAAGGAGTTACAGAGACAAAGTTTGGAGCAGAGACTGAAGGAATGACCATCCAGAGAATGCCCCACCTTGAGAACTATCCCATAAACAACCACCAAACCCAGACAATATTGTTGATGCCAACAAGAGCTTGCTGACAGGAGCCTGATATAGCTGTCTCCTGAGAGGCTCTGACAGTGCCTGACAAATACAGAAGTGGATGCTCACAGACATCCACTGTACTGAACACAGAGTTCCCAATGGAGGAGCTAGAGAAAGTACCCTCGGTACTGAAGGGGTTTGCAGCCCTATAGGAGGAACAATATTATGAACTAACCAGTAACCGCAGAGCTCCCTGGGACTAAACCACCAATCAAAGAAAACACATGGTGGGACTCCTGGCCCTAGCTGCATATGTAGCAGAGAATGGCCTAGTTGGTCATCAATGGGAGGAGAGGCCCTTGGTTCTGTGAAGGTTCTATGTGCCAGTATAGGGCAATGCAAGGGTCAGGAAGCAGGAGTGGGTGGGTTGGTGAGCAGGGGTAGTGAGGAGGGGTTAGGAGTTTTTCAGAGGGGAAACTAGGAGAGGGGATAACATTTGAAATGTAAACGAAAATATCTAATTAAAAATAAAAAAAAATAAATGTCATAGTTGCACATTGTAAAATAAATAAATAAATAGATAAATAAATAAAGCCTCAAACCCAACCTGAAGATAAATAAAGACATGTGATTCAAAACAACTCTGAAAACAAAGCTTTAATTTGAAGTAAAGTTATTACCCTACTGATACAAATTGCATAGATCTTTACAAGGTCATATTACTGGCCCTCAAATGAGATATACCCTGGTATGAGAGAAAAGAGTAATTGGAAGCAGGAGATATGGCTCAGTTTGTAGAGTGGTTGTCTAGTATGCATGAAATTCTAGGTTAACGCCCAGCACATAACATGAGTTATAATCTTAGCTGTAATCTTAGCACTTGGGAGGTAGAAAGCCCAGATATTTAAAATAAACCTTGGCTTAAACATCAATTCATCCAGGAATTTCAGATGGACAAAATCCAATCCATGGTAACAAACAAACAAACAACAAAAACCTTGTCACACAGTAAAAAATATTTAGTCTTGGCAGGTAAAGAAGACTATATTGAAAAAAAAAGAATTTCCATCACATACCAGTGTCAGAGCAATGCAATTTCAAATGAAAATAGCAAAGCCCAATTAAATCCTGATCATCTGGTCATAATTAAGGATAAAGGGACTAAAGTACTAATTGGACATTCAGGAGTCCCACCTTTTATCACCACTGTCAGAGGCAGTTTGGGATGCCAATTTTTTTTCTAGGAATGATTTAGACTAATTTAACATAGATTGAAAGAAGAAAAACAGTCTTTGAATACTGATATGTGTTCCTGGTTGGTGGCCTAGAACTCATTAGTAGTATATTTGCAGTTAATCAACACCACACTGGATAACATACAAAGCAACATAGTAACTGCAATGGGAAGATACATGCAAAAAAGAGAAATGTTTCCATATGAGCTCTGATCATGGGGGCACATGTTTTTGGTTTCAACACTCAGGAGACAGAGGCAGCCAGAACTCTGACTTTGAGGCCAGCCTGGCAGGTCGACATAGTGGGTCCCAGAACAGCCAAGACAATGTAGAAAGACGATGTCTTAATGAGAGAGAGAGAGAGAGAGAGAGAGAGAGAGAGAGAGAGAGAGAGAGAGAGAGAATCACTTGCTATACCTAAATGGAAGGTCAACTCTTTAAAAAAAGAAATAAGAAATAGTTTTAACTTCCAGTTTCTGGTCACACAGTAAGAAAGCCCAAACAAGTTAAACATCAACAATTCTTAGATCCATAAAGGAACAGAAGTCACAGGGTAAACAGCTATCCCTCAGACTGTTGATCCCTCAGACTGTTGAAATGGGCAGGCACATGCACATCTTCACAGTGTATTGGCAGTAGAAGCTCACAGCTGGAGCCTGAGATGCTAGAGAACTTTCAAGTGTAATTGATGGAACTTCAGGGTAAATTAACAAAAACCTTGTGCACTTAAGGGGATATATCAGTACTAAGCTACCAATATTTTCCTCAGTTTTTCCTTTCAGTTGTACCATCAAGATCAAATGGGAAAAATAGAGAAATATCTCATACTTCAGAAAGAACAAAGAAGAAAGGCTCACAGGGCCCTCGGTTCTCCTCAAAACAGTCTTGTCCTCTGGGGAATTATTTTGATTAGAGTCTAACTACATGGAGTTTTACAAAACCTAACTGAAGTGCAGAAAAGACAATGCAGAACTCTGGATCTCTCTAGCATTCCATATGGGGAAAAATGTGCTAAAACATTATGACTTAATAGCAGAAATTTAGAGTTTGTTCCTCATCCCACGCTATCACTTCATCAGCAGCATTCATATACAATAGCACTGTACTACATACAGCTAAAAGAAGTGGGTGTTTCAAATGGTATGTACTAACTTGCTGTGAAAAGCTCAAAGATAACTGAGGGGAAAAAAGCAAGGTCACTAGAGGAATTTTTCGACTCTGACACTGCAGTTCTGGTCAACAGCAAGCACCACCGGCAGGCCTGATGATCTTAAAGGCTAACTTAGGTCCTACTACTGAGGTAGCATTTGGGCTTGGAGACAAAATGAACAAACAAATATAAGTTACAGGAAAATACAAAATAGCAGTGTGGACAAAAACAAATCAAAGCTAAGCTTATAGATAACAGACATGGACAATGACCAAACAAGAAATTTTAAATAACTTTCATTAGTATGCTAAGACCTTTGATGAACCGACTGGAAAACATGTACAAAGGGATTGACTACCTAAAGAGAAAGGAGAAACACCTACAAACAATGACAGACATAGGACAAATTAAAATGTTTTCACGAAAGTGAAAAACGTTAGTAGGGACCTATTAATAAATTGAACATGACCAAAGAAATCATAGCAAACAGGCAGCTCGCCAGATGAGGGTGTGTCTAGAGAGTTCAGTTCAAGACCTTTTGGAAAATTCCACCAGACCCCTCCCCTCCAGAAGGGGAAGGTTACATTCCGAAGGACAGGTCAACCATATGCCACCTACAGGTGGGGGAGGCCTAGAGCAGGTAAACACATGCCACCTCATTCCCTAGAGACCAATCAATTTAAAAGTCACACTGTTCTGCCAATCACATTGGGCCTGATGGCTGCTGCTTTGAAAAACTGTATAAAGAGTGACCAAACAGGCTGCGGGGGGGGGGGGGGTCGCCACCCCTCCTTTGAGTGTAGGACCACCCCAATGCTTTGGAACAATAAATTCTGCTTGCTCTTTTTGCCTAGATTCCCAGCTCCGCGTGATTCACTGGGGGCGGGGGGGGGGGCGCTCGGTAAGCCAAGGCTCACCAGAGCCTTCTTGTCCTTTCCAGCTGTTTCAGCTGATCTGCTTTCAGTCATCTTTGCGGCTTGTCTTGTCTGAGACTCTCAGCAGTCTTTACTGTTTATGTACTCTTGAGGAAGTAGGGACCTACAGAATCTTGTCAGTTTCAGGGACTTCTTTTTTTTTTTTTTTCAATCATTTTTAGTAGTATAAAGATGTAAGTTTTTAGTAGGTTTTTAAAAACATTTTTATTAGATACTTTCTTTACAGTTCAAATGTTATCCCCTTTCCTGGTTTCCCCTCCGAAAACCCCTATCTCCTCCCCTCTTCCCCTGTTCACCCACCCACCCACTCCCTGCTTCCCTGTCCTGGCATTCTCCTACATTGGGGAATTGAGCCTTCTCATGACCAAGGGCCTCTCCTCTCACTGATGTCCCACAAGGCCATCCTCTGCTACATATGTGGCTGGAGCCTTAAGCCCCTTCATGTGTAATCTATGATCAGTGGTTTAGTCCCTGAGACCTCTGTGGGTACTGGTTGGTTGATATTGTTGTTCTTTCTATGGGGTTGCAAACCCCTTCAGCTCCTTAGGTACTTTCTCTAACTCCTCCATGGAGGACCCCATGCTCAATCCAATGGTTTTGTGCAAGCATCTGCCTCTGTATTTGTCAGGCTCTGGTAGAGCCTCTCAGGAGACAGCTATATCAGGCTCCTGTCAGCATGTACTTGTTGGCATCCACTATAGTGTCTGGGTTTGGTGACTGTATATGGGAAGGATCCCCATCTGGAGAGATGGTCTTTCCTTCAGTCTCTGCTCCATACTTTGTCTCTCTATCGCCTCCCATTGGTATTTTGTTCTCCCTTCTAAGAAGGATCGAAGTATCCACACATTGATCTTCCTTCTTGAGCTTCAAGTGGTCTTCGAATTGTATCTTGGATATTCCAAGGTTCTGGGCTAATATCCAGTTATCAGTGAGTGTATACCATGTGTGTTCTTTTGTGATTGGGTTACCTCACTCAGGATATTTTTTAGTTCCATCCATTTGCCTAAGAATTTCATAAATTCATTGTTTTTAATAGCTGAGTAGTACTCCATTGTGTAAATGTACCACATTTTCTGTATCCATTCCTCTGTTAAGGGACATCTGGGTTCTTTCCAGCTTCTGGCTATTATAAATAAGACTTCTATAAACATACTGGAGCATGTGTCCTTATTACATGTTGAAACATTTCCTGGGTATATGCCCAGGAGATGGTATTGCTGGGTCCTCAGGCTGGCGAGGATATGGAGAAAGAGTAACGCTCCTCCATTGCTGGTGAGATTGCAAACTGGTACAACCACTCTGGAAATCAGTTTGGCAGTTCCTCAGAAAATTGGACCCAGCAATACCACTTCAAGGACTTCTTAAAGCTATTTTGAGTTGTTTACTTTCTATCTTAAGGAGATTCCCTCCAGGGTAGAATGTTTCAATCTATAGGAAACTGCTACAAAACACTCTACACTTTCCTCTGGGTATCACATTCTTTCCATGCCCTCTTTCAAAATTACCCCTGAGCATTGGAAAGGGCGATGATAGATGTTCACCTATGAGCAAGAATTAGGCCACAATAACAGTCATTTGCTATTGGAAATGTAATCAGTGGATATGAGTTAAGTCTGTCAACAACGGTGATGTATCAATGTATAAACATAGGTTTAGGAGGCAGTTTGACAGGCACAACACAGCCGGGCATGGTGGTGCATGCCTTTAATTCCAGCACTCGGGAGGCAGAGGCAGGCAGATTTCTGAGTTTGAGGCCAGCCTGGTCTACAGAGTGAGTTCCAGTACAGCCAGGGCTACACAGAGAAACCCTGTCTCGAAAAAAAAAAAAAATCAAACAAGACAGGCACATCACATCCATTTAGTCAAACCATAAAAGTTGTTTCCCCATTGTAACCCATGATCTCCCCAGCCACAAGTTTTTCTCATGGCTTACAGTAACAAATGTGAATTTGTACCTGTGGAGTAGGCCTTAAATCCTATTGCAAGGCTGCTGGACTTACTCATGGTAGCAAAGCCAGTGCTGCATAAGTAGGCACATTCTGTTGGGCATGTGCATGTCAGTATTTTAGCATGTGAGGTCCACAGTTAAGCAAGAATGTTGGTGACGAGTTTTCCACTAGCAGTCTGTGAGCCTGCTCTTGCACCATGAAAGTCAGCCAGCAGGGCATTTGAGGTTCAGTTGTAGTTTAATTTCTTCATGTCCTACAAAGCCTGGTCTTCAGAAATGGAAGGGACTTGCTGTCTAGTACTGACATACAACCAACTGCACTGGCAAGAGTCTTCCTGGTTTGTGAGGACCCATGGGCTTCTCTGGCCGACTTACAGGGGGCAAAGTATCTCAGCCACTGGAGATTTCATTCAATAACATTATGGTCTTTAGGACTGTCCTTTCTCAACCATATAAAATACCTTTGAATTTTTTTATTTCAATTAACAAAGTCACAGTAGATTTGTAAGGTAGGTGGAAATAACATTGTACCTGGTTGTCTCTCCAGTGGCTGCTTTCCAAAACTGCACAGCACTCAGAGGTTAACATTGTGTTATCCATATAATAAAATCTTTTCCAAAGGATGGGAAAAAGAAGGCAACATCACAAACCCCATTCCATAACCAAGAGTGGAGTTACAAAGGTAACCTTGGTAAAGCACTTTCAAAGCCTGTTGTCATATGTTCTGAGGAACTATCAGGTAATGCTAGAAGCTCACGACTAAGAAGAAGTTGAATTCAAGTATAAGACTTATGTAAGTCAAGTATAAGACAAATACAAATATAAGCATACAGTGTTCCATCTGTTTATATCAATTGCTTCCTCCACAGATAAAGACTGAGTATAAAACATAGATAGGAGCTATAGTGACTGAGCCTTAGTGGAAGAAGATGCACTTAATCACTGAGACACTTGAGGCCCCAGGGAAGGGGGAGGTCTGGTGGGGAGAGCACTCTCTTGGAGGTAAAAGGAAGGAGGAATGAGATGAGGTACTGTAGGAGAGGGGAATGAGGGGGGAACCAACTAGGATGTAAATACACAAAATAATTTTAAAAGAAAAAAATGTTCCCCCTAGGCTCATACATTTGAATGCTTAGTCTTCAGGGAGTTGAACTGTTTGAGAAGGACTAGGAAGTATAGTCTTGTTTCAGGACACACCATCTCTAGGGGTGTGATTTGAAGTTTCAAAAGACCAGGCCAGGCTCAGTCTTTGTCTCTCTCGCTATGTGTCTCTGTGTGTCTCTGTCTCTATTTCTCTCTGTCTCTCTGTCTTTCTCTTGAGCTATGGATCAAGATGCAGCTTTCAGTTGCTTCTCCATCACCATGGATACAGCCATACTCCCCACCATGATTATAATGGACTGAAACTGTAAACAAGTCCCCAATTAAATATTTTATTTTATAAGAGTTTCCTTGGTCATGGTGCCTTTTCATAGCAATAGAACAGTGACTAAGACAGGAGGCACTAATACTAATTTGTTCTTTATAATCCTCAGTCATTCTTTCTGAATCATTACATTTCCAAATCCTGGAAATTTTGCATAGTGCCTCCCTATATTTCTCCAGTGATGAACTTAGTGGGCCTGAATTAATCTGTTCAGCTTTACTCAGGGCCAGAGAAGAAAGTGGCTCTGCTCTCCCCTGCTGCACCTGCTGCCTTCCTGAGTCTAAGAGGCTCAAGTTTGGCACTGTGGCTGTAGCCATACCTGTTGCCTCTCCACCAAGTATACCTGGATATTGGGGGAGGTCCTGACTCAGAAATCCATCTCCCCCATTAACAAAACCTTTTTCTGAAGGAAAATGTAGCCTGCTTTATCTGGGTAGGATGGTAACCCCTAGGGCAGGCCTTATCATGTTCACCTGTATTGTTCTAATATGGATATCTTCTGTGATCTGCTCCTAATGTTTGAAGGCTATTCACGTGATCCTTAACACACAATCTGGCTTTCTACCACTTTTTCCCCTTCAGAACTCTGTCTCAACATAAATCTTGCTATGTTTGACTTTGAGGAACCTAAACAGGCTTCTTCCCTTATTTGCTTTTATCTTCTCACCTCTAGATTGCTCTCTCACTTTACCAACTCTCTTTACATACTGGTCTAAGTCACTGAGTTCTGCCAAAGCCTTTCCCATTTCTATGGATCTTGCTGCACCAAAGGATCAGTAAAGTTGTTAGAGCTCCATACTAGCCCTCACATCCCTGCTGGATCAACCTTTTCTTTATCTCCTCTGTGAACACAGTTTTATGTTCTGTGAGCTAGGGTTCAAACACATCTTCTCTTATATAGCTCCTACAGTAATGCCATTTTCCTCTATTGTTTTCTATTTCTGGGCATATGCAGGGATGTCAGAAAGAGATAACCAAGTGTTCTTAATGGCTCTGATAAAACCAGTCTATCAGAGATGGACTGATTTCCCTCATATTGTCTCAGATATGCAGCTTTTGTCTTAAGAAGGATGAGGTGTATTTTACTCAGTTTTTCTGCTTCCACAGCAGTCAGACTGATCCCACCCCTTGCCACATCCCACAGCCTCACAAGCCAGGTTCTTTCCTTGCTTGTTTAAAACTCTTCCCCAATTACAGCAGATCAAGTACCAGGTTTTTACTGATTACTGTAGTTTCTTGTGTGGGACTATTGTTAGGACCCTCATCTGTATGCTGGATCACAGATTTTTCGTCCATTTCTACTAAAGGTCAGAGCCACAATATATCATCTATGGATTTTAACCACTTTTCTATTATGCTCTTGTTTATTTCATTTATGTGCTCTATCAAAGACTAACACAAAGGATGCTAACTGCCATTTCCCTTTCGTGTTACAGTTGCTCCTTTACACAAACACGTTCCTACATGGCCTCCATCTCAGCCTCCGGTTCATTTCTAACTACACACAATATTATCCAGATAACCTCCACTACTGCTTGCCAAGGATTTCAAACCTTGTACACTAATCTAGAAAGCTACAAACTGTCTTCTAAACCTTTGTTTTCAGGGCATCTCCATATTCACATGGTGGACCACACTCAGCAAACAGGTATGCCACCCCATACCACATAGACAAAGACTACTATCCTGGGATTAATCCTACAGATACTCTTAATCCTGGTGACTCGGCCTTCATTGCATGCCTCATTACCCATAAAAGGTACTGTGCAACTACACTTGTAACAGAAATGCACATTAACTCAATCCATTCAGGGAAGGAAAATTTATCAGAAAATCCTCCTCAGATACTCTCCTCTCAGCCTGCTCATCCTCATCTGCATGCTTTGTTATCCATAGCCAGGACTATGCAATCACTCCTCACTCCTCAACACATTGGTTCTGTGATGTTCCTATTTGGGTACCAATTATATTGTATGACTCTAATTTTCCCAGGGAAGCATAACATGCATCTAGTCACCTTAGATTGGGAGTCCAACGAAAGTGACCCAATGAATTGTATTAGGGTTACTTTCAGCAATATGAGTGATAGATTACTTAGGGGAGCAGAAATGATTCAAATATGACTGCATCACCATAGACCATCCCAGCATGGGTGACAGCTCACAAAAGATGGAAATATGGAGCACACCACACAGCCTACATATAGCTCAGCAGGTTGGGGAGTGTGCTTCCCAAGTGCTGCAGTCTAAACCTCTCCCAGGCAGCTCAGCTGCTTTCTGCTTCCTTCAAGCAGCTGGTCTCTTCTTAGAGTCTTCTTGGAAGTTCCCTTGTGTGGTGGTTTGAATAAAAATGGCCCCAATAGCCTAAGAGGAAATGGTACTATTAGGAAGTGTAGCCTTGTTGGAGTGGGTGTGGCCTTGGTTGGAGAAACTGTGTCATTGGAGATGGGCTTTGAGGCTTCAGATACTCAAGCCAGTCCCAGGGTGTCACTCTCCCTTCCTACTGCCTGTTGATCCAAATTTAGAACTCTTAGCTACCTCTCCTGCACCATGCTTGCCTACATGCCGCCATGCTTCCTGCCATGACAAGAATGGACTAAACCTCTAAACCGAAAGCCAGTCCTAATTAAATGCTTTCCTTTATAAGAGTTGCTGTGCTTATGATTTTTCTCACAGCAATATAAAAAGGGTGTCTAAGAATCTTCTTTGTAATTTGTCTCATCTGAAAGTGAGCCACAGCTCTCTTTATTGGTAACACTAGGAGACAGGGGCCTAGTGCACCTGGTTAGTTTTCAGAACGTCCTGAAGCTATTTTTGAGTTGTTTATTTTCTGATTTAAGGAGCTTCCCTGGATGGAATGTTGTCAATCTCAGAAAAAGCTGCTATGTAACAAGAATGAAAGAATTAGAAATAACCTAAGGTATTGTTTTATTTAGGGTTTTCATTGTTGCAAAATGATACCATGACCAAGGCAACTCTTATAAGGACAACATTTAATTGGGCCTGGCTTACAGGTTCAGAGGTTCAGTCAATTATCATCAAGACTGGAAGCAAGGCAGCATCCAGGCAGACAGACATGGTGCTGGAAAAGAAGCTCTGAGTTTGACATCTTGACACAAAATCATCTAGGAGAAGACTAACTCTTCCATTTATGTGGAGCCTGAGTATAGGAGGAGACCACCAAAGCCTACCTGCACAGTGAAACACTTCTTCTAACAAAGCCTCATTTACCTCCTAACACTGCCATTCCCTATGGGCCAAGGATATTCAAACTACCACAGGTATCATTTATCCTATTCATGAAGCAACAGTATAGTGTTATTAGAAAGTACCATCGAATTAGTTTTAAATGCATATTATAAACCCTGTGAAATCTGTTGAATTTTTAAAATGTAAATTGATATGCTAAGATAAGAAAGAAAATAGAATCACATAAAATGCTCAGTAAAAAACAGTAAAAACATCAGGACATGGTAATACATATTTGTGATTCCAGCACTTGGAAAGCAGAGACATCCAGCTCAACAATTCAAAATCATCTTCCCATAAATAATGAATTCAAAGGTAGTTGTGCAGCATAAAACCCCCATGTCAAAATAACAACAGTAATAAACAGGTAGAAATCTCAGAAACTGAAAGAAAACAAATAGAAATCAGTTGTAGATAATGTATATATTAATATAACTATATGAAAATCATTTTGTATTGTGGTAGACTGAATGAAATGAAAATGGCCCCATGGGTCCATAAGGAGTAGCACTATAGGAAGTGTGGCCTTGCTGCAGTAGGTGTGATCTTGGTGGAGGAGTTGTGTCACTGGGGGCTGGGCTTAGAGGTTTCAGAAGCTCAAGCAAGACCTGATTCTCTTCCTGCTGCCTGCTGATCTGGATGTAGAACTCTCAAGCTACTTCTCCAGCACCATGTCTGCCATGTTTCTTACTATGATGATAATGGACTAAGCCTCTGAAACTGTAAGCCAGCCCCCGTTAAACAGTTTCTGTTGTGGTTATGGTGTCTCTTCTCAGGAGTAGAAACCCTAAGATACATATGTTACAGTTTAAATATATTAACTGAAAGATACAGGATCTATAAGTGGGCAACAAAACAAAATACAGCTAGATATTTTCTAAAAGAAACTCATTCTTAATAAAAGACAGTGTTATTTTTTGTAAAGGACAGATAGTTAAACAGATAGTCTAGAGCTTATGAGCTCTTGTTGCTCTTGCAGAGAACCTAGGTTCGGTTCCCAGCACCCACAAGGTGCTTCACAACTATACTTAACTCCAGTTCCAAGGGATCCATTGCCTTCTTTTTCTGCACCTTGTGGGAACAAATCACACATACCTAGAAGCAAAGTACTTCCAAATAAAATAAAATGAATATATTTCATTGAAACACTTTTTTCATGTTGGGAAAAGACATGAAATAGTATTAATTTTAGGCTTAACATTCTTTATAAAGAGGAAATTTTTCAAAGAATTATTAGAGGTTTAGCAGGTAAAGTTGGCTTCTCCTAAGCCTGACAATCCATTAAACTCACATAGAAAAAGGAGAGAACTAAATCCCATAAGTTTCCCTCATCTAGCTATCACATGGCACACCACCTCCACTAAATGAAAAAATGTAAAAATAAATTAAGAAATGTATTAAATGATGATAAAGTGATAATTTTCAAATGAGATGTGACAGCAGACAGTCAAATATATGGGTAGAAAAAATTCTAGAAAAAAATCCAAACAGAAATAAAAATAAAAGTAGAGCTCTTTTTGATGTTCCCAGCTTTCATCTCTGAGTGTTATCAGCTCTTAGTTCTACCAGCTCAGCTAGGAGTTCCTCTGTGGGTTCTGTATGCACATGGTGCACAGACATACATGCAAATAAAACACCCATACACATAAGTAAAACCTAAATAACATTTCAAAAATGGACTTTCTCCAACTATAAACCAGTGTCAAGTATTTGGTAGCCAACTCATATTTCTTTGCAAGTAGCAAAGCTAATTTACCCTTTGATTTTGTAATGCTCCAAAATATGACAAGGTATTCTGCTCATTTGTCTTTCCTTTTTCTCATCTAGGAAAGGCTTTTATGTGCTGTTCTTCAAGATTCAGTGCTATATTCTCAGCAAAAATTTTCTAATCACCTCCAATCATCTGTGATATCATCAATCTCCATTTATTTGTATATTTATTCAAAACATGCATTTAATATATTTTATTATCTGCATATTTTCTTAGAAGTTCACAAATTTCTTTGTTGTAGGACTTGACTAATTTTATAGTGAACTTATATAATTTAACAAATATTTTGTTCAGAACTTGACTGAAAAGCAAATAGACACTTAACGACAGTCCTTATTCTAGAAAAGCAAGGTTCTTTGTGCATGTGGTAGTCCAAATAGATATTAACAAAGAGGCATCTTCTAGCAAGGGTGACCCAGAACTTTCTGTTGCTTAGTATTATATCTGTCCAGCTGAATCTCATACCATTGTTTATTTAAAAGATGTTTCTACCAATCTGCTAAGGGTTCTTTTGTTCAATTCAAACAGAAATAAAAATAAAAGTACAGCTTTTTTTGATGTTCCCAGCTTTCATCTCTGAGTGTTATCAGCTCTTAGTTCTACCAGCTCAGCTAGGAGTTCTTCTGTTCAATCTGAGATAAAAATCATGAAAAGGCAAAGAAATATCACCAAAAGCATCACTGAGGCTTGTAGCTGAGCACATGGGAGACTGTGCAACAGAGAAAGTTCCCAGAACAGCTTTCGGAGGATGCAAGAAATGAAGTACATAGGCAAAAGGGACAGTCTCCTGCAGGCAGTAGGCAACTTCACAGGATCACAGCATTTCTACAGTCCTGTCTTTATTTTATTTTTTACTTTCAATACCAAGGTGTGCACTTCGCTCAGCAAACATCTCATGTGTGTTCATGAGCTGCGAGAGATGATGAAAGTGTGCACTACCAGTGCCTTAGGAGGCTAAAAGAAAACTTCAAGGAAGTTTTGTCAAACCTCAAGGGATTTTTGTCTACTTGATTAGTGACAGTTGCAGCTGTTCGAACAGAAGTAGGCTTAACACAACAGTAGCAGAAGATGTAGCATCAGAGAGGATGGAGGCAAGTCTTAACAGCAGTTGCTGCTAAAGGAGGGGGTTTGTAGCCTATAGTGGTGAATTTCCAGCATCTATTACTACCTATCAAACCACTCCAGCAGTGGCTGTTATCTGTTAACTCAGTATCACAATAATATGCTCTTGGTCTGGATCTCCATTCTATCTTTACACCAAAATGAAGGCCAGAGGCGGTAGAAGCTCTACACAGGGTCACCTGTGTCTATTATATAGAAACATAGGAAAAAACAGAGATGGGACTTGACCCATTTTATTTCAAATTAGTGTTTATAATTTATGCATATACTTACAGTATTTAATGGATGTGAACTTTCTGAATAAAACATGTTATGACTCATTGAAATATGTATGATATATATATATATATATATATATATATATATATATATATATACTTTGAGTTTATACACATTCATTCAGTGTACCCTTAATCCATATCTACTCTACTTCCCTCCTCCAACACATATCCCTCACAACTTCATATGTTTTAAAAATATAAAACTCCAAGTCAGGTTATTATGGCACTATACTGGTGCTTGATTGAATCTTCCTCTCCCCAAATCCAGCAACTGGTAATAGCTTATCATCTAGGTGTAGAGACTCAGGACCCTAACCCCCATACTATAATCAGTGTTTGAGAGCCAGTAATAGTAAATACAAGTGATCTGTCTTATTGAAATCTAATTTTCACAGTAAAAAAAATTGTGAATAATTAAGACAGAAGAAGGAAAGGAAAACAAGGGAAATGAGAAATGTGTATAGATCAGTACAATCCCACAGATTTTTCTGTATTGATGGAACTTTTTTACATTTATGCTGATAAATATTGGAGCTACATGAAACATTTAAAGTGAGCATAGTAAAACTTAGGAAATGAAATTCTAATTTAAATATTTTATTCATTCTTTGACAATTCAGTGTATTTTACTACTCCCGCCCTACTCCTTCCTATAACTCCTTCCAGATCTACCTCTACTCCCCCTCACCACCACTTTGTATCCTTGTGTTTTCTTTCATTAACTTATTAAATCCAGTTTCTGCTGCCCATGTATTCATGGGTATGTGGTCAACTACTGGATGATGGCAAACCTACCAGGAGCCACACCCTTAAAGAAAACTTACTCCTAGAAACCAAATACCAGTAGATCCTTCAGGGTTGGGGCTTCCAAACCAGTTCACACTCCACACTACAATCTTGGCCGGCTTGATTGTGTAGAGGCAACCACAACTGTTTGAGCTCATCAGTTCAGAGATCCTATAATATCCAGAAGACATAATTTGAATCCTTTCTGAGCCCTGATTCTTGCAAACTTTCTGCCTACTTTTTCTATGATGGTTTCTAAGCTGTGTGAACAGTTATGATGAGGCGACCCATTTGTGGCTCCACAGAGTCTTACTCTCTGTACTTTGACTAGTTATGAGTTTCTGTGTTAACCAACATCCATTGCACAAACTTTACTGACAAGGTGTAGGAGCTTCACTAATCTATTGATAAAGATACAAATTCAGGCGCGTGAAGAAGGCCATCTTCCACTCTGTCCATTTATATGCCTGTTTATATAGAATAACAATATGTTCATTCTGAGGTCTGTGAGCTTCCCAACATAGGTTCTTGACCAAATTAATAATACCAACTATGTGTTTCCTCCTATGGAGCACACCTTAAATTCAACCAGAAAAAAGTTGGTAACCCCCATAACATTTATGCCATTGTTTCACCCACGGATACATCCTGACGTACAGGTCATTATTGCAGTTGACAGGATCCACAGCTGATTAAGACTGTGGATGATTCACCCATCTCTTCATCTCCTGGGCTAGTAGAAGTGAAGATTACCTTTCAGTACCAAAAAGGCTAACTATTAATGTTTCTCTGTTATACTTGCGGACAGGAGTTGTCTTTTGAGACATGGTTGTCTTCTGAGAGGTTCCATCCAGCAGCTGCCTCAGACATATTCAAACGTTTACAGTTTATGGAGCTTGGGGACACTTGTGGAAGAACAGGAGGAAGGATTGTGGACCTCGAAGAGGATAGGAACTCCATAGGAAGACCAACAGAATCTACTAACCCAGACCTTTGGGGCTCTCAGAGTTTGAACTACCAACCAAAAAACATACACAGCCTGGACCGAGACCTCCCTGCTCATATGTAGCATATATGCATCTTGGTCTTCATGTGGGTCCTGAACAACTGGAACAGGGGATAATCCAAAAGCTGTTGCTTGTCCATGGGATATGTTCTTCTAGCTGGGTTCCCTTGTCTGGCCTCAGTAGGAGAGGAAGTGCCAAGCCTCACAGAAACTTGAAGCTCAACGATGGGGGGATACCCAAGGGACCTCCACCCAGTCAGAGGAGAAGGGAAGGGGGTATGAGGGAAGAATTGTGTGTGGGGTGACCAGGAGGGGGACAGTGAGCAGGATATAAAGTGAAAAAGTTAAAAGAATAAATTAAGAATAAATAAATAATAAGTAAATAAATAAAATAAAACATCAAAAATGTTATGCTTAATTCAAGCATAAGAAATATTTGATTGAAATAATATAGTAGATTTTTTTCTTCCATTTTCTCCTAAAAGACAAGTATTTCAAAATAAAATCTTCCATAGCATGAAAATTATTTTTTTTTTAAATCATGAAATGTCTTATTTTTTCCATCTATGATGATTGAAAATGTTGCTTTGGGCTAGGATCTGCAGTCTTTTAAAATCTGTGAATCATCTGTCCTAGCCCTTCTGTCTTTTAGATTCTCCATTGAAATGCCAGGTATTATTCTAACAGATTTACCTTTATGTGCTACTGAGTATTTTTCCCTTGCAGGTTTTAATATTCTTTCTTTGTTCCATGTTTAGTGTTTTGATAATTTTATGCCGAGGAACTTTCTTTTCCGGTCCCATCAATTTTGATGTTCTGTGTGGTTCTTGTATCTTTATAGGCATCTTCTTCTTTAAGTAGGGTCTGTTGGTTTTTGTTTTGTTTAGTTTTGCTTTCCTATGATTTTCTTGAAAATATTTTCTGTGTCTTTAACATGGGTTTCTTCTCTCACCTCTATTTCTATTATTCTTAGATTTAATATTTACACAGGCTCCCAGATTCTCTGGATGTTTTATGTCAGGATTTTTTGAGATTTGACATTTTCTTTGACTGAGCTATCCATTTCTCCTCTAGTGTTTTCAGTGTCTCTGATTCTCTCGTCCATCCTTTTACTCCATTGGTGAGGCTTTGCCTCCAAAGTTCCTGTTACTTGCTAAATTGTTCTTTTCTCAGTTTCAGCATTATTTATTAAATCTATTTCCTTTAACAAGTCTTGAACAGTTTTATTTATTTTCTTCTACTTTTTGTGTTTTATATTTTTAAGGGTCTTAATCATTTCCTCATTATGGAATCATCTTCATACAGGTGGTTTTAAGATCTTTTTCTTCTGATTCAGCTATGTTGCTTTGGTAAGACTGCTAGGCTCTAGTGAAGACATGCTGTCTTGGCTGTTATTTATGGTGTTTTTACAATACTGTCTAGCCATTTGGTTAGGGATGACTGCAATTCTAGATGCTGGTCATGTCTTTTGTGGTAGGTGTCTTCTCCTCAGATTTTGTTGCCCTCTCTGGTTCTTTGGAAATTCTAGTGGTTATGCATTGCCTGGGAAGGAGTTTGGGGATCCTTCTTGGTGTGTCTACTGAAGATTCTGGGTAAAATGTGTTTCCAGGTACTGAAAAGTAACACTTAAGAATGTGAATGGTGGCCAGGCAGGGTGGTGCAGGCCTTTAATCCCAGCACTTGGGAGGCAGAGGCAGGTGGATTTCTGAGTTCGAGGCCAGCCTGGTCTACAGAGTGAGTTCCAGGACAGCCAGNCCTTTAATCCCAGCACTTGGGAGGCAGAGGCAGGTGGATTTCTGAGTTCGAGGCCAGCCTGGTCTACAAAGTGAGTTCCAGGACAGCCTAGGGCTATACAGAAAAACCCTGTCTCGAAAAAAAAAAAAAAAAAAAAAAAAGAATGTGAATGGGCTAGGCCATCATTGGGAAGAGAGGCCCCTAGGTCTTGCAAACTTTATATGCCCCAGTACAGGGGAATACCAGAGCCAAGAAGTAGGAGTGGCTAGGTAGGGCAGCAGGGCAGGGGGGAGGGTATAGGGAACTTTCAGGATAGCATTTGAAATGTAAATAAAGAAAATATCTAATAAAAAGAAAGAAAAAAGAAGAAAGAATGGGTTAGGGATGGGGGAAAAGAGGCAGAGTGAGGAGAGACACCAACCATCAGTCTGCCACAGGGGTGGGATGACATTGGGGGGACTGGATTTGCAGGAGTGGAGAGAGAGTAAAGAGCTGAAGCTCATCTACCTGCTTCACTGGCCTACTTGCTTCTCCAGCACGATTGGCTGATAGGTTCACAGAAAAAGCTTGCTATAGTTGGATGCTGGACAAACAGGAGAAGTGGAGAGGAAGGCTGTAGGAAAAGATTTGCAAGATCTATTGCAGCTAGTGGTTTGCTACTGAGTTGGGGCTGGGATTACTCACCTGGCCTAAGTGGCCTGTGGGTTTCCGGAGAATGCGTGCTGCAACTGAACTCCTTTCATTTCAGCAGTATCTATGAACTGTTTTTATTTTCTTATTCTTTCCAATTCCTTTATTTACTTAATTTTATTTATTTAAATTTATTTATTTAACTTTATTTATTCACTTTATATCCCGAGATCATAGCCCCCCAATTCCCGTCGCTCCTCCCACTGCCACACTTACAAATTCTTCCCCCTATCCTTCCTCCTTTTCTCTAGAGAAGGGGACCCTCCCCCTTGGGTACCACACCACCCTGAGACATATACTCCCAGAAAGACTAAGCACATCCTCTCCCACTGAGGCCCATCCAGGCAGTGCAAGTAGGGGGAAGAGTGTCCAATGGCAGCAAACAGAGACCCAGACAGCCCCCACTCCACTTGTTAGGGGACCCACAAGAACACCAAGATGTACATTTGCTACAAATGTGTAGGGGGTCTAGGTCTAGCTCCTGCATGCTCCCTGGATGGTGGTCTAGTCTCTGTGAGCCAACATGGTCCCAGGTTACTTAATTCTGTGAGTCTTCTTGTGGTGTCTTTGACCCCTCCAGCTTGCATACTCCTATTCCCTATTGTTCCACAAAACTCCCAGGGCTCTGCTTGATATTTGAACGTGGGTCTCTGCATATGTTTCCATCTGCTGTTGGATGAAGACCCTGAGGTGACAGTAATGCTAGGTTCCTGTCTGCAAGCATAGCAGAGTATCATTAATAGTGTCAGGGGTTGGCTCTTTCGCATGGGATGGGTCTCAAGTTGGGACAGTCATTGGTTAGCTGTTCCCTCAATCAATGTTTCATCTTTATCCCTGCACAGATTATAGGAAAAACAAATTTGCAGTTTGAAGATTTTGTGGGTAGTTTGATGTCTCTCTCCCTCCTCTGGAAGTCCTGCCTAGCTTCCTCTGGAAGTCTACCAAGAGGTCGCTACTTCAGTCTCTATATCCCTTTCTGGTAGGAATTTCACTTAGGGTCACTCACATATACTCCCCGTCATGTTCTCTCCAGTCACAGACCTCCAGCTAGTCACAAGAGATAACCCCCATCACCCATTTCCATTCTCAATCCCAGCCTGTCTTGTCCCCCTCCACACACCATACCTCATCACCATCCCTGTTCGCCTCACCTTCTCTCCTACCTGGTTCCTTCCCTCCATCCACATCTAGGATGACTATTTAGTTTCCCCTTCTGAGTGAAATTCTCACTGATATTTTTATACCTCTTGAATCTTTTGTTTGTCATTTAATATATTCTGGATCTTAGATACTAATTGGATTTTGTTATCAATGAACAACTCGATTTGTTTATTCCTTCTATGAAATCAGTTTTGTTTTTCCACATTTTGATGTATGCTATCTTCAGGCAAGAATGCAAAGTCATGGAAACCTTAATTCTATGAGTTTCTGGCTTGGGTAATGTATTTGACATAATGAAAAGTTTAAACACCCCTGTTTGTAGTTCACAAACATTTACTCTAGATATCTAACTTTTATTCAAAAAAAAAAATGTCGCACTAAATCAACTTCATTAAATAAGTATATAATGTATTCAAGTTACATGGCCATTGTGTGTTTAATTGATGTTAAGGCTAGGAGGAAAAAAATCCATGCACTTTCTACTATATTTTCTCTGTCAGTCACTGACAAAATCTGAAGTTCAAATTGTGATGCTAGATTTTTTTCTTTTATTCTTGCTCTTTAATATTCTATGCAATTTTAGGACTACTTTCTCCATAGGGGTCTTTCTTAAAGAGGATAATTATTGCGGCCAGCTTAAGCAAAACATTGCAGCAGTTAAATGAAGGCATAGTCAGTGGATGAAGAAAAGAAAGAAGGAGCTGAGTTTCTTAACCTATCTGCAAACTGAAAAGAAGTAACTAGACAGCAGGCTCTGTTACTGTTCATAGATCATGTATGCTACATTGTTGTTGCTGCTATTGTTTTGTTTCATTTTGGGCACCTTCTAAAGTTTTCTGGTCACAAACAAAAATCAGCCTAAAAACAGCAGCTAGTGGGATAGATTTTGCTACGTTGATAACTTGGCTTTTTAGGTTATTTTAAAATGTCCTGCCCCATTTCAATGATGAGCTTGAACAATGGACATTAATACCTTTGAAGTGGCTTTTGATCTGAAGTGAAAATCTCCAGTAGAAGAAATATACATGTTCTTTACAATAAACTGGCACTTAAAATTGAAATCCATTTCTACACTGATGTTTAAATTTCTTCCTTAGTTTATTTCTCTATGATAAAAGAATAGCATGTGGTTGCACAAAATTATAAAACTTGAAGTTGCTTCCTCCTTGTAGTGCTTATTCTGTGTATACATTTCAGTTGCAATTTCTTTTAGGAAAATCACAGTGCTTTACTGTAATTCTCTGATACTTTTATAGCATATTAAAACTTTATCTAGGCAAATATTATGGCCAGATTACTATGGAAAATAGTATAATTCTGTTAAAATGTATGCTGGTGGAACAAATTTTAGAAATGGTTATATGTAATATCTTTATTAGCTAGCTAAAATACTTCTAACACAATATAGGAATTACTTTCATTGGAGTTTATTTCACTTGGAGTTGTAGGCACTAGCAACTACTAAAATTGCTCAGATGTGATAGGTAAGTCTTAAATATGTTATTCATCTGCTGCATCTTAAAATGTCAGCTATCTTTTGTCATTTCATTTCCTTGTGTTTAATAATGTTTTAAAATATAGTATTGAGCAAAGTAACTCCATAGGCTCAACACCTGTCTAATTGCCTAACATTTTAAGTCCAAACCATAAAATATTTTTTTCATTGTTTTGCACATTTTTTGAGAAATCAGTTTGTAAATTTGTTTGAAGTTTAAGGAAAAAGAAGGATCTGCTTCTCCCAAATTGATTTAGCTTTCTATATACCATGTCTGAACATTACTCTGTGTCCCCACTCCCATTCTCCAACTTTCTCTTTTCCAGACAGACATATGGTACATTATTTCTACACAGTGTCTCTATCTATGCTTTCTGAATTAATCATTATTAAAATGAGAGAAAGGATATCAATCATCTCAGTCTCTTTGTACAGATGGAGCCAGAATCAAATGGTCTTTTGAGGGAAGTATAGACTGTATACCATAGATGCTGTATGTCATTTGGATAAAATACAAACACTTGTGTGGCTTCTATGTTATTACAATCTCATAGTACTATTTCTGTCTAAACAAAGCCATTTCAAAAGATATTACTTTTTCCCTTCCAAATGCTCTCCTTCTCAACTGAGGAGGAGTATTTGCCCTGAGCTTAACCTTTTTAGCTAGGCTCTCTGAAGTTTAGCTGGTATGCCCCTGTGGAACTGAGAACTTAGGCATGTGCTTTAGTTTACAATAGTCTTAGCAAGGAATCTTTTAGAAGGGAGAATCTAGAGTGACATGTATTTAACATCACTTTTTGACTATATATCTTAATAATCAGACATCTGAAGTATATTTCATATGTGGCAGAACTTTATTGAGTTTCTCAGTTGAAGTTTTAGAAAACAACTGATATTTTATGTCATTTATTGAATTGTCTTTGCATTTTTGGATTATCTTTATAGACACTAAAGATGTTTGGTTCTAAAAATGTGCTTGAACTGTATACTTCTTCCATTCAGGGATCGTTGCACTCTCACACACACAAAAAAAAAATTAAAAAGGGAAAACACTGACTATTAAGAAAATCCACAATTTAATCTCTGAATAAGCTTCAAGACACAATGTTGAAAAATGTCAGAGGGTCATGTTTTTCATAGTAAGCTAGGTTTAGAAAACTCATATTCCAATTTTCTGAGGAATGGCAAGATTGCTTTTCAGAGTGCTTGTACAAATTTGCAATCCCACCAGCAATGGAGAAATGTTCCTCTTTCTCCATAGCCTCACCAGCAACTGCTATCATTTGAGTTTTTGATCTTAGCCATTCTGATTTGTGTAAGGTAGAATCTCAGGGTTGTTTTGATTTGCATTTCCCTGATGATTAAGGATGTTGAGCATTTCTTTAAGTGCTACTACTAGGCCATTTGAGATCCCACTGTTGAGAATTCTCTGTTTAGCTCTGTTCCTTTTTTTTAAATAGTGTTATTTGGTTCTCTGGAGTCTAACTTCTTGAGTTCCTTGTGTATCTTGGATATTAACCCTCTATTGCACATAGGGTTAGTGAAGATTGTTTCCCAATCTGTAGGTTGCCATTTTGTCGTATTGACAAGTGCCCTTTACCTTACAGAAGATTTATAGTTTCATGATCTCAGAGCAGGGGAGAAAATCCATGCTATTTTTATGAAGCAAGATAAAAGCCCTGACTGATGAGCCCAACAAAATTAGAACAAGCAGTGCCATATAAGATTGCAGCCTAGCAGTCAACACTGTGGTGACACAGGAAGAAGAGGTCACATGAAATGTCTCCTCACTATAGGTCTTAGAAAAATGACTGTGGTCTGAAGGAAAATGATTTTCGATCACAGAACGAATACTAAAAGAACTACCTGGAGTTGCAGTGAATACTGGAAATCACCAAAAGTAAAACTGATGAAATTTCATAGAATTCAAACATTTTCTCTAGAAAAATCTGCAGATGGTTGAATGAGTACACAGCAACAACAACAACAAAATGCCTTCTTTTTCCCCCTCTAAGTACTTATGGGGGAAAAAAGCAGGAGATTCACTAGTCAGATCAACACAGTAGAATGCACTAGCTAAAATTATTTAACTACTTTTTTTTCTTAGGCTATCATCTGCCTGTGCCATGCTTTCAACCCATACTTCTGAATGTGATCACAAAAAAAGATATCATAGCTGTAAGCAAGAAACATCAGTAACTCTAAGGAAAAGTAACTGGCTCACAGGACAATCAGAATCCCAGAGCGCCTATTGTCTTATGAAGTGCTTCAAAGATGAGTACTCAGAGCTCAGGGAGAAGAATTTAGAAAGTGAAAGAAGCATGCAGGCTTTGTCAAACACTGAGAACTTTCTCAGCTCTCTTCTAGACAAGAAAATGGTTTTTATCAGTGAATGACTTCTCAGTAATCCAATGAAAGAGACATTCTGAAAATGTCATAAAAATGTAAAGAATAATTTCTGAGTTCCCCAGGAGAACCTTCAAGCTTATTCAAATGGTCTTCAAAGATGTAGTAAAAGGGCTAGGACATTTTTATAGCCTTGTCAGAATTCTGAACTTATATCTATAATCAGAAAGTGTTCTCTTAATACAGGGACAAGACTAGCTTCCAGATGACTTGAGTCTACTGAGAATATAATCTTGGAAGAGCTAAATAAAATGACTATAACTTTTAGAGAGAAGTACTTCATCTTTTAGGGATCCCAGGAAGCTAAAGATTTGGTCCAGAAAAGGTCACTGAAATATCAGCAAGTGTGTAGTAGTGGCCTTCTGATGCAGTCCACATTGGACGCTAAATGTGTGGTTCTGCCTGCAGAACCACTATGGATCCGAACTGGAGAACGGGAACTCCTGAGAAGGAACAGGGCTGCGAAAGGAAATATGGGGCCTTGACAAATGTCTGATCAAAGCCCNAATCTTTATTGTCAGGACTGGCTTAAATACAAAGAAGGGTTCCCAGCATTCCCCTGAGTCCTTAGAAGTTGCCACGGCGCTCTCGCGATGATGGGCAGTCCTGGCAGTGGCGGGCAGGTGCCGCAATGGTGGGCAGGTCCGGGCAGCGGTGGGCGGTCCAGGCGACGGTGGGCGTTGACAGTGGGCGGTTCGAGGACGCTGTCCAGATCCAGGGTTCCAGGAAGAAACTCCCAACCTGTCTGCAAGAGGCGGAACACAAGGCTTAGAGGGAGGAGCCAACAGCCTTCCACGATTTTAGTACTTGTGGATTCAAGAGCCCATACTCTACTTGAAGCTGAGAGGCTTAAAAGTTTTTGACCCCCACCAACCACATGGTGGCACACAACCATCTGTAATGGGATCTGATGCCTTCTTCTGGTGTGTCTGAAGACAGCTACAGTTTACTCAAGTATAGTAAATAAATAAATAGTTTTAAAAAGTTTCTGACCCAATACTAATATTATATCTGGTCCTCCATCCTGGAGTGAAAAGTTTTGAGAGATAGAAGAGATCCTGAGAAAATTTGGAGACATGCTTGACAGTACTATCATAACTGAGTCATGTTCTTGAGCCATGTCCAGCAGCTTCTCCCATGTTCAATAAAGATTGTGAAAATTTTTTCACTTTGTCCTTGAAGTTTGTTGCCATTGACTTTATGTTGTACGAAGAAAAACTTTTCCTGGGGTGACACTACACACATGCCTACACACTGAAGATAAGAAATTTACCTCACTCTACAGCCATACCATGCTGAATGCACCTGATCTCAGCTGTTTTCGGAAGCTTAGCAGGGTCAGGATTGGTTAGCACTTGGATGGGAGACCACCTGGAATATTGGGTGCTGTAGGCTCAAAATGAAAAAAAAAAAGAAAAAGAAAAGAGAGAGAGAGAGAGAGAGAGAGAGAGAGAGAGAGAGAGAGAGA
>NC_034613.1:74014359-74032662 GCF_900095145.1 Mus pahari | reverse complement strand
AGACAGAGAGACAGAGAGAGACAGAGACAGAAAAAAAAAAAAAAAAAAAAAAAAAAAAAAAAAAAAAAAAAAAAAAACAAACAAAACAAAACAAAACAAAAAAACAAAGTACAGATGAGATAAGCATTTTCTTGGAAAGTTGGAATAATTTGGAAAGAGAGGTGACCCCTTCCCTCTGAATTGGTGCAGAACAAGCCTAGATACCAAATGCTTGGCACAAACAAGATTTATTACACCGGAGGGTCAAGCAGAGGTGAGGGTGGAGGCTGCAAAGGAAGAAATAGCAGCATCAAGCAAGAAAAGCAATATAAATAACAGAGGGTGTTTCTGCAGGAATGGGTTTTTAAGGGGAAAGGGAAACAGTCTATACTACAGTGAGCTGGTAAATCCTAATTGGACATATTAGCCAAATAATTAATTTTGATTGTTGCAACTTGGTGTTTTGTTTCAATAATGAATCAGTGGACAGGTAAGGGAATAGACCTTGGTGGCTAACTTTAGGAAGGTAATCTAACAGCTTACTAAGGTGGAGGAAATGGGGAAGAAAAGTAAGGCAAAACCAATCTGCAATGTTTGATGTGTTCAAGTCTGCTAGTGTCCCTTCAAATGCTACATTAAAAATAGCTGTGAATGGAGAAACAAAAATGCATGGAGAGGCCAAGTCTTTTTGTAAGGTGGGAGATGATATTGGCCCTGAGCTTAGGGTCTTACTCATGCTATGCGAACACCCTACAACTGAGTTATACCTCTAGTCCAATTTTAACTAATTTTTAGAAATAATTTGATGTCATGGATATCACTAGGTTGTCCAGAATAGCCTTGAACTTTTAATCCTTCTCCCTCAGCCTCCAAAGTAGCAGAGATGATAAACATGCATGACTAGGTCCACTTGACATGGTCAGTTAATTATTTACCTTATTCCATTTAGTGTTTCTGTTTGTAAATTAAAATATATGTAGGTACCTGAACTTATTGACTTTATTCCACAATGTAGAATAAATTAATCTGTAATCATCTTCATCTCTTGATCATTGGCTCATATTATCCTCAGGTTAACTAAGCATCTATTGTTTAGAGGAACTCTGAGTGGTAACCAACTCTGGAGAACACTTCCACATACATACACACACACATACACATACACATACACATACACATACACATACATATACAGCAACAGCATTAGCACTATCAACAATAAATCCTCTAATGGGGAAGCACTGGATATTCCTTTCTTAAGTAGCATCTCCTCTGTTTACAGTTTTTTTGCAGAGCATGTGGTCAGGTTCAAAAGACTAGTTAACAGCAGCAGTAAGCCTAGCTTCCCAATGTGAATTCTTCCTTAGTCTACACTATTCATTGCACACACTCTGCACCTAAGGCAAGGCTTACATCACTTAGTTCACATTTCTTTACAATATTCTCCAATACAGCTGCTCCATTATGGAGTATCCAGGGTCCTATGGGAAATTGGCAGTATTACTAAAAGCCATCAAGTTCTTACTTAATCTTAGGTCAAATATGTTTAAAAGATTCTGAATAATTCTTTTCATAAAGCATTATAGTACAAAGACAAAGGAATCCAAAATATTGCCATAAATAAAACTTTCAATAAAAGAGAAAAAAGATGATACCTTATGACAGTAGCAAAGTCACTTAGCAATGTCAAGAAATTGCAAATTTAGGGATAATACAAGCATTTAGCACAGATACTTTTCATGACTGATGTAATCCATCAAAACAGAGTACTACCAAACCTATACTAATTGGTATAAAAGAGTATGCATTGCCATCACTTTTCTCTGACACCCCAGTACCTGTGGCTTAGAGTGTGACACCTTACCTTAGAGTTAGTCCCACCTCACATCAAGCCCAGAATGCCAGCAGGCAACTTTATTGTGGGGACAGTATTCAAGAGGTTTCATGAACACCTCCTTTTCCAATAAATCTCCAAGACAAGGATAAAAATAATTCTATGTATGAATACTAACACTATACCATTGCACCTTAAAATTTTGGCCTCATTAAGCAATCCATCTAACCCTGCACCCTCAAATGCCTTAGGCAGGGCATTCAAACTAGGTATCCTCTCCCTTGAGCCGAAACAGAACATTGGCCTAAGGTATAACTACAGTTCAGCAGGGCTATGATCCTGAAGTTGTTAGATACCCAGTAAGAAAGCTAAAGGAACACTGTTTGGGAAAGATTAAAAGTGGGGTCCCTTGCAATAGTGACTCTACTATCTGCTCTCCTAAGAAACAAGCATCCCTAGACTCATTTGGCTTACCCAACAGGAGAACAGAGGGAAAGCAATCTTACCTGGAAAGATCTCACACCAGGAGCAATAAGCACATGGCCAGGTCCTGTTTTTAACTATGGGAGAACACAGAGGAAGCTATGAAACTGAGGTATGTCCTTGGATTTTTCTGCATGATGTCTGGGAATAATGAGAAAGATGTAAGAGAGTGAATTTGGCTCTTCACATACAAAAGGTCACAATATGGAGTCAAAGTGAGGAGACCCACCGGCACTCATCATAGGACACTCCTGAAAAGAATGGTATACTGAAAGCATCTGTTCTAAGATAGTCACACAATAAAAGGAAATGAATCTGGGAAATGGCCATAGAGGTAAGAGAGAGTTAAGGAACAGTAACCAGAATGCATTGTGTATGTGCATGAAATTGTGAAAGAACTAATTTAATTTTTAAAAAGGAGAGAAAGAAAGAAAATGAACAACAAGACCTCAGCATTTTGTCTTTATCTGTGAGAGCTGAGACACCAGTCTCACCTGAGGCCTTGCTTCCATTCATGACACTTGACCTTCATGTGGGTCCTGAAGAACTGGAATGGGGGCTATCTCAAAAGCTGTTGCCTGTCTATGGGATATGTTGTCTGTCTGGACTCAGTGAGGGAGGAAGTACCTAGCCTCACAGAGATTTGAAGTGAGGGAGGGGATACCCAGGGGAGTCCCCACTGGCTCAGAGGAGAAGGGGGGGAATGTGGTGAGTGGGAGGAGGCAATTATCAGGATGTAAAGTGAATAAGTAAGATAATTAAATTTAATTATAAGGAAAAAAGAATGTGTAGATGGGCTCAGAAAAGTAGAAGAAATTGCAGGATCCCCAGAATCCACTTTGTTCAGCCAGCACATAGTGTATGGGGTGTTCTCTATTTCTGCCCTGAAGGTCCTAGCAAGGCATCTAATGGGATGTAATGTGCAGGGCCTCAATTCCACAAGGGAGATTTCTAAGTGGGAATGAGAGGGACTGCCCTCAAACAGGGACTCAGAGTCCTGTTCTCTAACCTGAGAAACTCCAGCTGTACATTCATTCATGTAATGCTTGGCTGGATTACATACTCTGTGAACTAGTAAGGTATGGGGTTCGTATGGAGGCTGGAGGACTTCCAGAAGTATAGTGGGTCTGCTAGACCACTGTAGAAAGTAGGTGGACATCAGAAGACTTAACTTTCTTTCCATATCTGGAAGGCCAGAGTGAAAGCTGTAAAGCTTTCTGTCATCTCTAGACTCTAAGGATTAAGAAATAGGTCAGCAGGGCGGTAGTGGCCCACGCCTTTAATCCCAGCACTTGGCAGGCAGAGGCAGGCGGATTTCTGAGTTCAAGGCCAGCCTGGTCTACAGAGTGAGTTCCAGGACAGCCAGAGCTACACAGAGAAACCCTATCTCGAAAAACAAACAAAAAGAAAGAAAGAAAGAAAAAGAAAAAGAAAGAAAGAAAAAAAAAAAGAAAGAAAAGAAAAGAAATAGGAGGTCAATGTTTGCTGCTGGCATATTTGACTCAAAAGAAGAGAGGATCCTGGGACATGTAGAAACTGTTCCTGACTGGAATACACCATACAACATTGCAATCTTGTTATTCTTTCTCTGGGAAAGCAGAGATGTTTATCCAAAGCTGAGATGAAAGCCCCAAAGGAGGAAGAGACATACAATATAGGGTGACATACAAAATGAGGGTGTTCAGGAGGATTTAAGATGTAGAAGGATGCTTAGTGGGGAAAGTGGCGTCATAGGCTGCAATTGAGTTTTGGAGGCTTCCTCAAGTAGCTTTGTGTACCATGGACTGAGGAAAGTGTGAAAATTTGAGAAGGCTCTGTCACTTACCGGAGTACAGGGAAAAATTTCAGGTTACCTCCCAAATTGAACTGACCGTGTGTGGTTCCTTAGCAACCTGGATCTGCTGTCAATCTTCAGAGCCAGCCCCTCACCGGATGTGATCTACCTTCTCTTCCTGTAGGGCAGAAGGGGATAAACTGGGTTGTTGGCGCCCTTGGCAGAGGTGCTGTACGCCCTCCCATAGAACGGCTGCTGGCAAGTCCAAAAGGAGTCTTTGGTCAAGGTAAGGAGCCAGAATAGGTACTAAGAAGAGTCTACTTTTCTGATAATCACAGGGACTGCGATCAATTCCATCCCTAGGTCGCTGGGCTTGGTCTGAGAAAGCCGTGGGTTGAGAGATATCTTAGAAGGTCTCAGAACAGGGAGGGGACCTTGATCTTAGGAAGAAGCCCTGAAGATGGCGTGGGGATGTCCACAATTAAAGTCAAACTTTAAACCACGAGTGATAAGGAATACTCAACCTAAACAATTCTGCTTCCACACTCTGCCACCTTGGCACTGGGCTCGAAAAGATCCTGTGCAGATTAGGCAAGTAAACATGGGACAGATTTACTAAATCCTCAGGAGTTCGGGGGTCAAAGTGCTCCCTCACTTCCCAAAAAGAAGAAAGAAGACAAAATCCAAACAATAAAATTCAAAAGAAAACTTAAAAAAAAAAAAACAGAAGAAATAAACTAAAAAGGCCCAAGTAACTTCTATTTAGACAACCCGGGAGAGCATGTGGGGGGGATGATGCAGAGACGGGAGAAAATATTCTGAAAACAAGGCCATCCTGAATTGTATAGTGATACAATGTTTAAAGTGCAGGATGCAGAACAAAGAAAACACAGAAGGATTTAATCATATATGTAAGAACCACAGGCAATTTTAGATATGAGTGGTTAGTGAGAAACAACTGTCTCTGTTAAAAAGAAAAAAGAAGAAGAAGAAGAAGCAGGGAAAAGAGAGGACAATAGCAGAAGAATATGATCAAAATGCGAAATATATGTGTGTAAATTTTCATGAGGAAACACAGTATTTAGTACAGTCAAAATATGTAAAGGAGAAAAGCATTAAGAATGTTTAAGCACAGAAGTATGTTACATGAGCTGGAAACAAAATGAAATGTTGAAAGTAGTGTAGGACTTTTTAAGACTCTTGAGGGATGTGACAAAGTAAAGTGCGGTCTCATTTCCTTGAAAAGTAGCTTCACAAAATCAGCTACCTTGGGCCTGATTGGCCAAGTGGAGTAGATTCATGTAAGCCTTGGTGTGCAGGACCTGAAAGGGGTGAATTTGGAACAATGACCTATGGTGAGTCACCATTGTCAGGAAGAAGAGGCCCATTTAGAGCCCCAAATCTATTGAAAGTTATGAACATGGTAGCATTATTAGCAATAATCACCGTTCTGAGGACAGGCTCACCTTTAGAGAGCAAAGAGAAGAGCTGCCAATTTTAACACTTGTCTAGGTTCTTTGAGCTCAAAGAGTGAATATCCTCAGTCTAAAAGTTTAGAAGAGGGTGGTGCAAAAGTTACAGGGAGCCTAGGTAAGAAACCTGAAGGAAGACTGAAGACCCCAAAGTGCCCAAGCTGGAAATGGCTTTGCTAAATTCTTAGCACTCTGTGTGCCCAGTTAGTGCAGTGGAACTGAAACTCCCTGAAGCAGTCTCCCTCAGGGCTACAAGGAACCTTAGAGCTGTCAAATGAGAGCTTCAGAGAGGAGGGCCCAGAAGCTAAGAAGAATTAATATAATCCTAGAAGTGAGCTGTGATCACACACTGGAAGACAAGGAGCCTTGCTGATACTTGGCGGTACCTGCAGGCTGATCAGAACAAGAACCCTGTGGGTTTGGGGAAAGTTAAAGGAATATTGATAAAAGGCAATGTACTCAAAACACAATTAAGGTGCTCATATTATCTCACTCTCTTTGTCTAGGTATCCAAGTCACCTGCTCTGCTGTTTCTTCCTGCCGCTGTCACTGACCATATCCATCATGCCCAGGGGACAAAAGAGTAAGGTACGGGCTCGTGAGAAGCGCCGCCAGACCAAAATTGAGTTCCAGGAGCTTGCGGATACTGAGACCCTGGCACCAGAGGAGGAAGAGTCACCCTCTTCCTCTGCTCAGGCTTCTGGAGATGCTGTGCCAAGTACCTCTTCTGAAACCCTTGCCAAGTTGTTTCAAGAAATGCCTGGCACCACCACTTTTAGTATTTGCATTGCCTGCAAAAGGACTGATACAGGTGCCAAGAACCGACGGAAGAAAAATGTGAGTTCCTCTGAGACCCAGCAATCCAAGAAGAGCCCACAGAAAGATCTTCTAACAAGGAAGACTGGGATGCTAATGGAGTACATGCTCAGCAAGTACAAACAGAAAGAGCCCCTGCTGAAGGAAGAAATGCTGAATGTTGTCACTAAAAGTTTCAAGGAGCAGTTCCCGGAGATCCTTAAGAAAGCTTCCAACCGCATGGATCTGGTTTTTGGCCTTGAGTTGAAAGAAGTCCAGCCCCCTGGTCAAACCTACATTCTTGTGAGTAAGCTAGATTTCCAGGATGATGGAAGTGGGAGCAGTGAGCTGGGTATTCCTAATAGGGGCATTCTGATCCCTCTCCTAAGTGTGATCTATTTAAATGGTTACCGTGCCCTAGAGAAGGATGTCTGGCACTTCCTGAATATGTTAGGAGTCTATGATGGGGTCCCACACCTCATCTTTGGAAATGTCAGGAAGCTCATCACTGAAGATCTAGTGCAGGAAAAGTACCTAGAATACTGTCAGGTTCCTGATAGTGACCCTCCATGCTATGAGTTCCTGTGGGGTTCAAAAGCCTATGCTGAATCGAGCCGGGTAAAGGTGATGGAATTTTTGGCCCACATCAATGAAACTGGCTCCTCTACCTATCCATCTAATCATGAAGGATCTTTGAAGGAAAAAACTAGAGCCCAAGCTGGAGATGAAGCCCAGGGAAGCACTAAATCAAAGGCCAAGAAACGTTCTAAAGCCAAGTCCAGCCTCCCTAGACCTGCTAGTGATGTCTAAGGTAGTCTCTACTATGTGATTGAAAGGGCCTGCTAATCTTTGTTTTGTAATGCTCAGATTACTTGTTGATAAAACTGTGTAGTGTCTTTTATCATAGTGTTTACTTGCAGTCAGAAGTTACATAGAAATAATACAATAGATTATGCCTTCATTGCTGTTTACCAAGTTGAGGGCTGAAAGTTTGTTTTGATGAGAAATATTATTTGAAATTTCATAATTACCTTTGGCAATGTACCATAAGGCAACATGGGATTAGAATATAATTGTGCTCAGGAGTAGGAGAGAAAAGAATCGAGAGAAAAAGTAATAGACTTTAATTCATGTTGTTTTACTCCATATTTTCTTTCTTTTCAAACTTGTAAGAAACAAATATCTGCTTTGCTTATGCTATTAAAGGATACATAAGAAACAAAATCACAGTGAGTTGGATTTCTTGTTTAAGGTTTATCTTTTACCAAAACACTTAATTGAACATCTGTTCTTGGATAATCTTCCTGAAGCTGTTTAGCAAAATAATACGCAACAGCTACCTCTGCTGCAATGATAGATTCTAGAAGAAGCTTTTGTTATGGGTGTGGGTCAAATGAGGTCTGCTTCCTAAAGAAATGGGAATGTGTGCTTGATCAAAACACATTTTCCATGTCTCCTTGCCTTGTGACAGAATGTTTTTGTTGTTTTCACTCTCTGTTTGGGGCCCCCAGGACCATATATTTTATGGCATCTCTTAGGTTAAACATTAAAAACAAATCCTGGTAGATAGTAACAATGAAAATACTCACCTCAAAATACTCACCTTAGTGAACACCAGTCTTTAAGAAGTGAATACAGGATGAGTCAGATACCAAAGCCATGAATTCAACATGAATCTTTTAGTCCTTACGAAAAGGACTATTAAATTCACTTCTTCTTAGTGGAAAGTTCGAGAATTACAGAATATCCAAATATTCTGGACTTCATAGGGATACTAAGTAGCGGAGTTCATACTGGACCCCTCATCTAGATCCCACAGTACTTCACTCCTAAGCTGAAAACTAAAACTGAGGCTGTTATTTCAGTACTCCAATACACATCTTGGTAAATACTTAAAAGGTCCTTGGGCCCACATTATGGAGTTAGAAGCAAAAGAGAGAGTTCCAAAGTAGAACAGAGGGCCTAGCAGATAGCTCAGCGCCCGATACTATACCTGACAACCTCGGTTTTCTCTCTAGGATCCACATGGTGGAAGGACCAATTGTTGACTGACCTCCATTGCATGCTTTCTGATTCCCCAAATAAGTGTAATGAAAACTGTTTAAATAATTAAATCATAATTCATGAAAAAATCAATATTTAATGGCATTGTGCACATTTATATTTGCAGGGTTATATTACTTCAAGTGACTAGGTACTTAGGTCATGAAGGGGAATACATTATATTAGAACAGATGCCTAGCTGATATATAGCATTGTTTCACTCAACACTGCAATGGACATCTTACTTACTCTGGAAGTTAAGTCTCTCATGGCAGATGCTATTGTAGTTCTACCAGAAAAGAGAATAATCACTTGAACATATTTTTTTTTTCTGAAGCATCCTGGATCTGCTCTCCATCCCACATCACTCTGGGCACAGGAGGTCATTCTTAAGGTAAACTAGGTTGAGATTACTTTAGACTTACAAGTGTTGTACATTTCCTAGAATTATTTAATCTCATAGATAAAGTCAAAAGAAAGTCTGAAATAGAAACCTTTATAGAATTGTGGATAACAAAGTATCAGAATATAAGGTGTGTCACAGAGAGATCCACCCATTATTTCTGACAGAGCCTCAAATAAAGCTAGACCTGAAGTGCCTGTATGTGAGGATACTCAGAGGAGCCCCCATACACTCAGAGGAAAAAGAGGTGGGGGAAGGATTCTGGAAGGGGACTGGGAGGGGGCAGTGTGTGGGATGTAAAGTGAATAAGTAAAAACTAAATTTAAAAAAATCCTTGGTTTATATGCTTTTTAAAAAAATATTTAGGGCTGGTGAGATGGCTCAGCTGGTAAGAGCACCTGACTGCTCTTCTGAAGGTCCTGAGTTCAAATCCCAGCAACCACATGGTGGCTCACAACCATCCGTAACGAGATCTAATGCCTTCTTCTGGCGTGTCTGAAGACAGCTACAGTGTACTTACATATAATAAATAAATAAATAAATAAATAAATAAATAAATAAATAAATAAATCTTTAAAAGAATATTTATTTATTTCATGTATGTGAGTATGTCACTCTCCTCAGACATACCAGAAGAGGGCATCAGATCTCATTGTAGATGGTTGTGAGCCACCATGTGGTTGCTGGGAATTGAACTCAGGACCTCTGGAAAAGCAGCCACTGCCCTTAACCACTGAGCCATCTCTCCAGCCTGTATATGCTCTTTTAATGAGGGTTTATAATTAAGAGATTTTCTTGCATCTCAGAAAAGACTTTGAAATTTGAAACAACACTGAGACTGTGAAAGACTATGGGGACTCTTGACATTGTATTAAATGATTTTTGCATTATTGTATGGCTACATGCCTATGGGGGCCAAGGAGTAGAATATGGGGGCTTGAATAAGAGTATATAAGTTTATATATTTGTATGTTTGGTCCCTAGTTGTTGGCATTGTTTTGGAAAAGTTTAAGTGTGGCTTTATTGGAGGATGTGTGTCACGCAACCTCATTCCCTCAGCCTCCAACTTATAGATGAGATGTAAGCTTTCAGCTACTACTCCAGTGTCATGCCTGCCTGCTTGCTGCCTTGTTCTCTACCATGTTAGTCATGGACTCACCCTCTGAAACAGTAAGCAAGCCCATGATTAGATGCTTTCTTTTACAGTTATCTTTTACAGTTACATCTCTTCACTGTGATAGAAATGTCAGACAGTAACACAAAGCCAAATAGGACACTAGAGAATATATTCCCCACTTCTTCCTGCTGGGACTAAAGAAATGCAGGCCTCAGATAGAGGATATAATACGAAGTTCAAAAAAGGAGTTATCTCATTTGTATGATGGGATAAATCAGGTTACCTGGGTAAGGACCAAGCTGAGATTATACCTTTGAGTAGAAGAGACATAAAATTGTCATGCTCTGCCTTACATTATCACTCTGAAAAGGTTTTAGACTAGGGCTGTCAGATGAGACTCCCCCATTTTCTTTATATCCAGTGTAAGGTGATGAGGACTCACCGATTAAAGACTGAAGTCATCAGACAGTTGAAGGGAAGAAACTGAAATATGCTAGTCACTATACCAAGTACTTTATTCCTTTACCTATCTTCTACCAGTTGTGGAGGGCAAGACTTACCAAAACCATTTCAGAGAGTTGGAATCTGAAGCTCAAAGAATCTCTGAATTCATAAGTTCAGCAAGCTGGTTAAAAGACAAGATGGGTTTGTCTTTTAACCTGTGTGGGGGATAACTTAAAGCCATAACCTTCTTTTATCTAACCTGAAGCTTATATCTCTTAAGTCACTTTTTTTCTCAATGTGAATCTATCAAAACCAATAAAACCTCTTTACTCAAACTCCTGCATGTAATTAGAACAAGAGCAATAAGATCAGCAAAATCAATGTGAGGTTTTTATATTTGCTTGTCATTGAGACAGAATGTTACAATATAACCCAGGTTGCCCTGGAACTTTGATGTAGCCAAGGCTAGCCTCACAGATTGCCAATTCTCATTCCTGACTACAGGGATTACAAGTATGATCCAAACTTTCTGGCCAACTAAAGTATGCAGAAAGATAAAGAGAGTACATTTAGTTATAATAGGAATATACCTATTAATAGGATGAGGGGATCAAAATAGCTTTGGATTAAGCTATTTTTGAAATACTTCCAAAAAAACCTGATAAGTCAGGCCAGCAAAAGATAGAAGACATAATCATGAGTTTATTTTCTCCCTATTCATTTCTATGTATTTTTTCTCATCTTCTTCCCTATCCTAATTTTCTTATCCTCTTCTTCATCTGTTATGTTCAGGTCTAAACGTGGTATGAATTCATAGATAAAGCAGGACTGGAACTTATTTTGTAAAATAAGCTCCATTCTACTAGTCTTACAGACAGGGGTATCCTGCACATGATGTTTTGTCTTTGTTTAATTTTGTGTTTATATGATGTTTTGTAGTCCATCCTTTAATTTCAAACTCTTATTTTGTAGTGTCCTTTTTCCATATCAAACTTCTCAGTGACAGACCTCTTCTCTGGAACTTGAGAAGAAAAGAATTTGGTTATAGCTTCTGTGAGGCAATGTTTTTTGTTTTTTTAAGACATATTTATGATAAGATGAAAATTGCAATCATTCATTAAAAAATAATGAAAACATACACTCACCCCAAATGCACGACATAATTCAAACCTATTTATCATGCATATAACACTGCCAAACCATACTCTTGTTGTACATCCTTTATTTGTATCTATTAATATCATTTTCCTGCAGAAACCAACCTAAGTATAGCAGAGGTAGGGTCCTCACATTGGATAGTTACTCAGAGGGGGAATCTTGAACGAGGATTTTGGGGATATATTCATTGTTCTTTTTGCTAGAATTCTGATTGCACTGTGTGAGAAACATTGATCCTTATTTTATAATTAGAGCAGTGGAAACTCAGAGTAGCAAAAGTGAAACTATGATATGGCCTTGAAGGGCAAGTGTCTTAGCTCCCGTTCTATTGTGAAGAGACACTATGACCAAGGCAATTTTTGTAAAAGAAAGCATTTTATTGTGTGCTTGCTTACAGTTTCAGAGAGGGAGTTCATTATCATCATGGCAAGAAGCAGACAAGCAGGACACTGGAGCAATGTCCACAGGTAGCAGAGAGAGAGAGAGGAGGAGGAAGACAGAAAGAGGCAGAGAGAGACAGGCAGACACACAGAGACAGAGAAAGACAGAGACAGACAGACAGACAGAAAGACAGACAGACAGACAGCAGAGACAGAGATAAAAAACACATCTCTAGAGACACACCTTCTCCAATGAGGCCATACCCCCTAATCCCCCCTTAAACAGTTCATCAATGGGGGCAAAGCAGAAAAATATATGAGCCTGTGGGGCCTTTTTCATTCAAATCATAGCAGTGTGCAACACCCTGGAATGACAGATTCCCTGTGGAGCACAAAGGACAGATTGTTTGCCCACATACATGCCCCTTCCTCATTTTTCCTCATTGGGTGAGTGGTCAGGAAGATTTAGTCTTATCTTTCCCTCTAATGCTTTCATTTCTATTTTTCTCAATTAAAACTATCGCTACATTTCACAGACTATTTACTTTAAAGATTATTAGACACATGACCTTGTCATGTCTGTTGGACATTAGTCAAGCATAACTGTTAGTAATTTTCTACTGTATGGTTTTAGTATGAGTGGGAGGGAATAGCTAGACTCCCAGGCTCTAGAAGGGATGGATTATTTTATGATTACCTGCACTTGGACTTAAACTAGCCCAGGAAATTATTGAAATGGGCCTTTCAAAAATGGTATCCATAGCTGTGGGCTCAAAGTGGCCCCAAATATCCCTACCCTAATGTGCTCTACAGAAAATTATACCTGGAATAATTGAATGAGAAAAGAAGCCGATATAACAAGATACCATGCTAAAGAGGGTCAGTGCCATCTGTGTTTCTTGAGAAAGGAGGAAGTTATCTTACCATAAAAGATGGATCAACATGGATTAAAATACAGGACTGACAGGATGGCTCGGCTGCTAAAAGCAATTGATCCATAAGACTGACTACTTGAGTTCAATCCCTGGGTGCTACAATGGAATGAGAGGACTTAGTCCCGGGAACTGTCCTCTGACCTTTACTTACATGCCTCAAAACTCACATGCCCATGTACACAAATGTTATACACACACGAATACAAAGAAGAAAAATTAATTCAAGAAATTAATGATAGCAACACTAATGAAATGATACACTGAGAGCAAAGAGTTTATGAACTGACAGCTGCTATTAGGTTTATCTGAGCTGTGAGGATAAGCCTACTCTGATTTTTCTCTTGAAGGTCCCTGGGAGTGAGGGAAAATGCCCTGTAAGAGCCAGGAAGCTTGGCTTTAATGGGTACAAAGGAGGGAAGAAACCAGGAATGACCACAGGAGGACCAGTTACAAAAATAGTGCTACCTCAGAACCCTCAACCACTTTTCTGACTGGAGATGTGAGGGATGGGCAATGGGTCCTTATAGGCATGACTGCACTTCCACTTCAGGTAATGAGAGGAGGGAATTCTATGTTAGAAGCACATGGCCCAGGACCAATAGAAGGCAAGGTGCCAGGAAACCAGAAGCCATGCTGCTGATCAAGCAGACAGAGTTTGGGTTGCACCTCATCTCTCTCTCTGCAGTGCCACAGTCTATTAGGTTTTAAGGGGTGGAACCCCATTTCTGCAAGGCAAGTTCCTGCTCAAACCAAAGTCAAGCTGAGAGACCCTATGTGGAATGCAAGGAAGTGTCTATTAAGAGAAAGTGTGGGCTCATAATCCTGTCTCTGCTATCAGACCCCAGACACTCAAGCTTTGTGCACCATGTGAAGTTTGTCTAGATCATTTCCTCCAGGTCTCAAGAAGTCGTGGCTTACTATTTAGACTGGTCCTCAAACAGGTATTTCTTGGCTCTGAGAGTCCAGTCAGAGAAGAACACTCTGAAGCCCAGGACAAAGCTGCCAATCTTTGCATCTTGACTCCCAGTCAAAGGACTGAGAGGCAAGGGAGGGCTACCTCTGTAGCTGGTGGACTGGGGTGCATACAAGGCAGGAGCCCAAGATCACTGTTCCTGGTTGCGAGGTACTAGACCAGTGTTTCTCATCCTGTGGTTTGCGACCCTAGTGTTGGGGATCAAACAACCTTTTCATGGGGATTGCATATCAGATATCCTGCAGATGTTTAAACTAATATTCTTTTTGTTTTCCAGACGAGGTTTCTCTGTATAGCCCTGGCTGTCTTGGAACTCACTCTGTAGACCAGACTAGCCTCGAACTCAGAAATTTGCCTACCTCTGCCTCCCAAGTGCTGGGATTAAAGGCGTGTGCCACCATGCCTGGCTTAAACTAATATTCTTAACAGTTGCAAAATTTAGAGTTAAGAAGTAGTGACAAAATAATAGGTTCCTAAGCATAGCAAGGGTGTGAACCACTGTATTAGATAGAGGTTGTGACCTTGTAATCTTTACTTCCTGCAGCTTCTTCTCCCATAGGGGGAGGGGAGTTCTTGGAAAGCACAAGAGTATACCTGAAAGCTGAGAATTCAGCTCCAAATAGAAGAAGATTTGCATGCAACCTTGTGCAGGACATAGTATGTGTGTGTCAGGAGTCAAGGATAACAGGTGTTGTAAGGAAGGGGTGGAGGCATGGAATAGTTGATGACACATGAGTTACAGGGGTGGAGTAGTCTTCAGAGGTCCAGGCATTCTCTGTGTGCAATAGACTGAAGAAAGTGTGGGGGTTAGGGGAAGGCTAGCTGTCTTCAGGATGTATAGTGAGGAAATCAGATTTTTGCTTACTGCCTCCACAGCAGTGGGGTCCCATAACAAGACACTGATGTCAATCAATCATCAAAGCCTGCCTCTGACCAGTTGTGGTTTACTTTACCTTCTTTTCCTTTGATGGGGGGAAAGGAACTAGATTTTAATGCCATGGCACCAACACCCTACCTGGCAACTAGATGCCTGTAAGTTCTGAAAGAGGTCTGTGGTCAAGGTAAGGAACCTGAATGTGTACCGAAAAGTTCACACCCCTGGAATAACCACGGAAACTGCACTTGCTCTCAGCCATGGCTCAGAGGCTTGTCCTGAAAGTGTGAGCTGCCTTGTCGCTCTGCACATTTCTGGGATGAGTTGGGAACCTTAGTTTTAGAACGGAGTCTGACGGTGTAGAACATGGAGAAGCAGAACAGGATTAAAGACAAACTTTTGTCTATCAATGATGAGATGGTGGTTGTCCTACTACACATTTGTCATGTGACCTGCCAGGATACTTGATGTTTCTGATTTACTTCACCTAAGATAAATGGGTCTGCACCAGTTCATTTGGTTATATATTATAGCTTTCAATCTAACATTCTAATGGGACTGCGGAGTGTGTGAATGAGTGGGTCTCTGATTCTCGTGCCTTCTCTTGGGGCTCTTTTCCTTCTGCTAGTTTGCCTTGTCCAAATTTTATGTGATAGTTTCTATTTTATGCTATTATATTTTATTTTGTTGTTTTGCTATTATCTCTTAGAAGCATGGTTTTTTTTTTAATGAGACAGAAAGGATCCTACAGGATCCAAAAACCTATGCTGATATCAACAAGAAAAGGTGAAGGGGTCTGTGGACAGGATAAATGAAAATAGATCTAGTATCAGCTCATCTCAATATGATGAAACTTTGATGGACAGAAAACAGAAACAAACAACAACAACAAAGCCGAAATTGCAGCCAAGCCTGGAAGCAAGGGCAAAGGGCAAGGAACATTCTAAGAAAAAGGCCAGCCATCCTACTCAATAGTAAGATATAAGCCTCCACTAAGTTATTGGAACTTTCACTCAGCAATATTGAAAAGATAGAACTCACCATAGACTTCTGCTTTGATGCTGAAAATAAGCAGAAGTTATCTACAAATCTAATTCTGCCAATAAAATCGACCAATCATCTTGGTGGGGGGTGTTTTGTCGGTTGTTTTCTTAAGTATCTTGGGGTCACTCTCCTGGATTACAGCTTCTTTCTGTCTCATGGAAAACTTAGGACAGGGACCCAGTTTTATAAATGTTTTCAGAGGGGAAATTACTCTGTTTGGCGGGGTTTTTAGTAAGTATTTAGTCCCTGAGACAGAGTTTATGTGACTAGCCACATTAACAGAACATCAAACCAACTCCCAAATGTCTATAGTTATAGCCACAGAGAAATTCCTCTCGCAGCCTTATACTGAACACAGATAAATGTGAAGACTAGTGGCTGCACAATATAATAAGAATAAAAGTTCAGGTTAAGGGCTCAGCCCTAGCAAAGACATTCACACCACTCCTTAAGGCTCAGGAAACATTGCAGATAAGTGACAAACAAACAAATAAATAAAAAGGAAAAGAGAGGATTTAGAGGGCTACAACGTAACATCTTCTAAATAGGAAACATATCACAAACCCAACATCTGTGCATGCTGTCACTAGATTCACAAAAGTCAGGTCTTAGTAACTGCCAGTAATGGAGGAGAAGGGTCTCATGGGGACCTATTATATATTGCCGATCTGTTGGCAACTGATCAACCCCTGGATGGAAGAAGAAGACAGAGAAGGAGTAGAAGGACAGAGAAAGAGACAAAGACAGTGACAGACAGAGGGGAGAGTGAGATGGAGAGACAGAGAAAGAGAGCTAGAGACAGAGGGGTGGACTCCTGTTCTGTACCCAGTGAGTTCACTGAGCTCTGGTGGTTACTTCCTAAGTCAGTATTACACAGAAAGCCCTGTTGAAACTGTGGGACATTAAACAAAATCAAATTTATAAGGCAGAGTGGTGGGGAGATGGATACAAGCAGGAGGAATAGGGAAATATGGTGAGGAGGGACAAAAATATATAGTGAACATCCAAGCAATTTTAAAATAACAAAAACTACTAATAAAATTTAAAACAAAAAGCCTAGGATATGTGAACACATGAGAGGGTTGGGAAGACCAATAGCTCCAAATATGAAGTATACTACCAAGATGCCCACTTGAACAAGAAACTCCCACACAGAACTTTTAGTTTGTACAAAGTTGTTAAATACATTCTCTAATGTTATGAGAGATATCCTGTCACCAGGAGCAGCATTCTCATGTCATGTGAGAAAGGACTGCTGGGCTCTGATCAAAATAAGCTAATATTCCCCAATAGCATCATATAAATCGAAGTAGAACAGGGATATTTGAAAAGCCATATTCTGAACCCAAAGGTAAACAGAGCCTCATCTCTGTATCTCTGGGAGGCTCTGAAAACTGGCAGGTTGAAGTTACCCCTTTGTGTAGTACTTTGTGAAATGATTCTCAGAAGTGGGATCTCCTGGGATTGATAGGGATGGTCTCAACTGAAGAGAAAGTATGTGTGTGTGTGTGTGTGTGTGTGTGTGTGTGTGTGTGTGAGAGAGAGAGAGAGAGAGAGAGAGAGAGAGAGAGAGAGAGAGACTCCATAATAGGAGTCACTGTGATCTCAAGAGTAAATGAGGGAACAATACAGAAATACAGAAAGAATGGTGAGAGACATCACGTGAGTAAAGCATGCTCTCTTCCTCCTCGGGCATCACAAGGCCTTCCAGAACAATGAACTGTTTTCTGTCTAAGGTCAGCAGAGGCTGCCATTCACCTTGGGAGTGCTTGAGTAGTTGAGGACAGCAAGGCACATTTCACTTCTCCCTAGGGAGTATCTGAGATTTGAAACTGTTGGAATGAAACCACAGGTCCTACATGAAGTCAGGGAGGGTTGCCAGGCTGTCCTAAGGTTTGGATTGAGAGAAAAGGTATGTGCATGTTTATCTCATTTTGATGAGAGCCATACAGAAACCTCCCTATTTTCACTATATGGGACTTGAGGTAATGATGGGCAGAGATGTCTACCAGTTCCCACTCTAGGTGAGCAGAGTAGTGAAAGGCTTAATTCTAAGGTTTTCTAAGGTCATGTCTCCGAGCAACTGAAGTGAGAACATTAGGACAGCCAGTGGTTTGAAGTGACACTCGTCTGTTACCTTGTGTTAAACTACCAGCCAGAAAGCTCTGATCTTTCAGAGTTCAGATTCTAGTGATACCACTGACAAATATGTAGCTAGGAAATGTCCTCTTCACTTTCTCCTTCTGGGTTTTGAGGAGGCATAAGCCTCACAAAGAGAAGTTATCCTGAAATAGAAAAGGAGACCATAACTGGAGAGGTAGAATTGTTGTTAAATTGCTTGCAGGGCAGGAATGAGAACCTGAGATCAAACCATTCCTGCCACATGAAAAACTGAGTTTGGCTGCAGCTTGTGCACCTCTGACCCTAGCATTGATCAAAGAGTAGTCTAGAAGATGGCTGAGGTTTAATAAGGTTGTCAGCCTAGCTCCATGTTCAGTTGGGGACTCTGCCTCAAGGGACTAAGACACACACACACACACACACACACACACACACACACACACACAGAGAGAGAGAGAGAGAGAGAGAGAGACA
>NC_034613.1:73963834-74014022 GCF_900095145.1 Mus pahari | reverse complement strand
GGGAGGGGAGGGGGATGGGAGGGGGGCGAGGGAGAGAGAGAAACCTTCTGTTCTATCAAGAGATGAGTCATGGAACCGGAATAGGGACTAATATAATTATGTACTTTTGAGGAGAGGGAACAGAATAACTCCCATGTCTTTCATCTTCACACTAATAAGGATTCAGAATAGAACAGTCTTAGGGGGCTCCCTCTATCTTCTCATTGTAAGATCTAAAAGAGAGAAAAAACACGTGGTTGGAATGTGCTACTTTAAGAAAGCAGATCCAGTAATGCCATTTACTATGTCACCACATAATGATACATGCGTTTCATTCATTATCCAGCTCCCAGCATTCATAGGAGACATGGATTATGAAAATCATCTTATAGATGTGGACCTGAAGTTCAGTGTGTTTGATAATTTGCAGAGTTCACACAGCTGGTAATTGAGAGAGCTGGGACCACATCCATGATGTAAATAATCTAAAACCATAATTTTTCACTCCATTTAATCTAAGTTTTACCTTATGTCTCTAATTAACTGTTCTGTTCATTCTTGTGAATGTTTCATAATACTTAAAATACTTCATGTACTATGCAATGAAAGCAATAAGATCACTAAAATAATTACATTTTTTTTTAGTTTCTGTGTTTATTTTTGAGATAGGTTTGCACACTACATAGCCAAGGTTGCTCTGAATGAACATGGCCACGTAATTAAAACTGGCCCTCAGGTGTTAGAAATCTTCATTTTTCTTCCATTTTGATCAGAGATTGAAGGTATAAACTTAAACTCATATCCAACTGTGAGTGATAATGAAGACAAAAAGGCTACATTTGGTCGTGATTGGATTATGGGCTTATGTAAAGTCAAAAAGTGTCAAAAGCTTACAGGCTAGAGAAACTTTGCCTATACCATCTCTTCTTTAAAATAAGTATGTGCTGAGACATAAGCTATAAGCATGAGGGTTCTCTTTTTTCTGTATTGTTTCCTATTCTTTCTAGTTATTTTTGTTTGCTTACTGTTTTACCCTTTGATGTATAAATGAAGATGAATGTGGCCTCATAGAGGAGGCCTGAACTGAACTCCCCATACAACCTTGGCTTGACTTGAGCTCTCTCTCCTTCTGGTGTTACAGATGTGAACAACACTGGCTATGATCATCTTTTTTAGAGCCCATCTCTTACATTTAGGTACCTTGTTTGTCATGCCCATTTACTTATGTCAGACCATTTTAAATGACAGACATGCTCATGCCCTGGATGGTTAGCAGAGGAGGAACTTCCCAAGAGAATAGGGTCTATATTATTTCCCAGGAAGTCTTTAATTCAATTGAGAAGACTTTCTATGTGGGTATCACTAAACTAATGCTGAAAAATTAATACTGCAGAATAATGGGTGGGATAAACAGATTAGCATCTATCTATAACTAGAGCTACTACTGATCACCAACATATCAGAGAATCTTAACATTAGTCAATGATTGCTCTTATTTGCCACTATGATAAAATACGCAACAAAATGTTAGTTAAGACTCTCCCAAGTAGGACCAGTTGGAGGCCCCTGGTACATATATAGTCAAGGTCTGCCTGATCTGGCCTCAGTGAGTGGGAGAAGATGTGCTTAATCTTTTGTTTTTTTGTTTGTTTTGTTTTTGATGTGCTTAATCCTTGAGAGACTTAAGGCCCCAGGGAAGGGGAATGTCTGGTTGGGGAGGGGAGCACCCTCTCAGAGGCAAGGGAGAAAAGGAATAAGATGAATAGGATGAGGAACTGTGAGAGAGAGGATCAGGAAGGGGGCAAAGTCTGGGATGTAAATAAATAAAAAAAATTAAGAAAAGAATCATAATGTGAAAAGTAGCAGATAAGGAGGAAAACAGAGAAATATTGACTTCTGGACATGGCATAGCTGTGACTTGCATCAACTTATTGCAAATGTACTTACCTGTACAAGATCAAGCTGGACAAAATTCTAAGCTAGATTGGGGAGGGCCCAATTAGGTCCCAACCCTGTAGGAGGAGCTCTTGTCAGTTGCTGACTACTGAGAATAGGGGAGTCACTCCTTTAGGAATGTGGCCTCTGGTAGGTTGCTCAGGACCCAGTGGATGGACAACATAATAGCTTGCTTATGAATACCAATAAGTCAACTATGGGCTATTGACAACAAGAAATAAAAAGAGGACATGAAACTGAGAAGGAGGTGGGGCATGGAAACAATAGAGAGTCAAAAGTAGATAGTGGTGGGTGGATATGATAAAAAATACATTGTATAAATATATAGAACTTTCAATAATAAAAAATTGAAACAGAGAAGTATCTCAGTATGTGTTAAATATCAATATGAATTCAGCCCATTAAGTCAGATATTGAAGGCCTTGAATTTTATAGCCAGTTAAAGGAAGGAAAGACTTTTAACTTGAAGAAGAAAGAACTTGAAACAACATGCTTCTGCATTACCATGGCCCCATGAATCAAATTCTTCTGCAAGTACTGATGGTAGCGGTTAAATACTTCTACTTTAATAGAAGTTAATTTTACAGGTGATGAAGGACCAAGTTGAACAATGGCAACATATTGGTTTTCATTTTTATTCTTACTCTACCTGTATAATTGGAAGCTTTATTTTAAAATTCATTCAATCTAATAGAATTAATGAATTTTGCCATGTATAGTTTTGAAAATAAGAATCATATATTAACTTCTTTCAAAATATATGTTTACTATTTTAAATAAACTATTGGGACAAAAAGACATTTCCCATGAATAAAAATACTATTTATAATTTGTGAAGGTATACATGTGCTTTGATATGTGTATAAGTAAAAAATGATTTATATAGTTAAACAACCTATGACATTTTGTGGTAAGAGTACCGAAAGTCTACTGTATTAAGGAATATCAAATATACAGTGAAATAGTACAAACTAATTATATGAGCTTGGCTGTTCAGGGCTCAGAGGATTGAACCTATATAAAATCAAGGTGAGGACAACCAAGGGGACTTCTTAAAAGACTACTCCTGAAAACTGGTACCTCAGCCATAATCATGATATGTCAGGGCTCAGAAACTGTTCTTATTTGCAACGAATCTGTACTTCTCATTAAGTGAAGAAAGATAATGAGTTCTATGTTGTTGGCAGATGGTCTTAGTTCTATAGAGAGAGGAGTCCTAGGGTCCCCAGAATACTCTCTGATGATACATCAGAGAACATTTGAGAGCATCCCTTATCTCTGCATGGAATGTCTGACAAACAGCCTAACAGGGTCTAATGGACAGACACAATTTTGTAAGAGGCCTCTTGTTCAAAACAAAAGACAAGTTGAGAGACTTTTCTGAAAATGAGAGCTGTCTCCGAAGAGAAAGTGTGGCTTCACAGAAACCTGGTCCTGCTGTGAGGCCAAAGAAGCTCATGTTTTGTGTAGCATGTGAGGCTCTCCCTGATTACCTCCTCTGGGGCTCCTGAAGGTGTGGCTTCCCATGGAGACTGGTCTTTACACTGGGGAATTCCTTCTATGGTCAGTCTGGGGAACAGGAGGGTGTTAGAAGATTCTAGAAAAAAAAAAAGAAGAAGAAGATTCAAGGACCCTTCCAGCCCTTTGAGGTTCAGAACAAGATGTCAACCACTGTAATATATTTCGATTTCAGTACAAGGACTGTGCAAAAGGAGGAATGTTTGTCTCTGGAAGCAGAGGGAGGGATCTAAAGATTTCTTGTAATAAATACTGGTTGTGAAGTATCAGAAAGAGGTTGTAACCTTCTTATCCTTATCCTTTGCTGGGTTGGGTAGAGTGTTGTAGGAAAGCAGAGTACTGTTCCTGAAAGTTAAGAGATAGCCTCTAAGTGCAAAAGGATTTGCATACAATGTGGGTCAGGGCATGGCAAGTGTCAAGGGAGAGGGGAGTGGAAAGTGCAGGTGATATAAGGAGAGGATGGAGGTATGGCATACTGGATGGGGCATGAGTTACAGAGAGTGCTTCAGAGACTCAGGCATTCTCTGTGTGAGATAGAGTGAGGAAAGTGTTGAGGCTTGGAAAGGTGTCTTTGGGAAATATAGTGAGGAAATCAGACTCTTGCATATTGCCTTTATAGGAGTGGAGGGCCATAGCAATGTGGCCCTCGTGTCAATCATCAAAGCCCACCTCTGGCTGTGTTTTACCTTCTTTTCCTGTGAGAAGGGAAGGAACTTGGGCTTAGTACTTGTGGCACAGATGCCCTGTGCAACACCTAGCTGCCAGCAAGCTCTGATAGCAGTCTGTGACCAAGGTACTAACCCTGAATGTGAATAATAACCTCAGATAACACTCAAACCACAAGATCTGCAGTTGGTTCAACTAGTAGGTGGCAGGCTTGTCCTGGAAAGTATGGGCTACAATGTAATTTGCTATCTCAGAGAGGAGAGGGGTCCTTTTTTTTTAGAAAAGAGCCCTGATTCTGAAGATGCCATCATCACAAACCACAATTAAAATAAAATTTTGGGGCATCAGTGATAATGATAAACACTCCAATCAAATGTATATCCATATTAACAAGACCAAGCACTACACTTTGTGCAAGCAAATCTAGAGGGACATAACTTCATCCCTAAAAAATTAAGAAATTAAAGATAAAACCATGAAAAAAATAAAATGGCTGGAGAGATAATCCCTGAGCAAGGCACTTTCCATTGAAGCTTGAGGATCTGAGTTCATATCATTGAAACCCATGTAAATCTGGATATGAGCATGTCTGTAATCCCAGCATGCCTACCAATAATAAATGGAAGGTAGAAACAAGAAAATCCCTAGAAGCCAGGGGTTGAAGTTCCCTGTGTAGGAAGCATCACCCCCCCCACACACACACACACTACTAATTATTGATATGGTGAAACACTGTGACCATTGCAACTTTTATAAAGGAAAAAGATCTAATTGGGTCTTGCTTACAGATTCCGTGGTTTAGTACATTGTCATCAATGGCATGGAACATGTGGCATGTAGGCAAATGTAGTGCTTGAGAAGTAGCTGAGAGTTCTGCATCTAAATCTGCAGGCAGCAGGAAGAGAGAATGAATCACTAGGCCTGGTTTGAGCTTCTGAAACCTCAAAGCCAACTCTCAATGACATACTTCCTCCAACTAGGTCACACCTACCTCAACAGGACACACCTCCTAATCATGCCACTCCCTATGACCAAGTATTCAAATACATGAGCCTTTGGGGGACATTCCTATTGAAACCATCACACACACTACAGTGCAGAACTATGAAACATACACATGCACCCACAAGTATATACTGAAGGAGGGAAAGGGAGAAGTGATAGAAGGAAGGAAAAGTGTTCTGGCCTGCCTATGGGGCTTTTCTATAATCTTTGTATAAGATCTAGGGAAGAAAAAATATTTGACTGGAAAACAAAGCCACCAAAAGGATTTAGCATATGCCAATTACCATGCCAATTACTTTATTTAATTACATGCTTTCTATAGATTGTAGAGAATAACATAGCAAAATCATTTCATAGATGCAGAACCAGAACTTCAGAGAGTTTAATAATTCATATGGTTTACAGTTGGTTAAATGACTGCACTGAGATATCTCATATTGTGAAATAATGTAATGTTTTAGTTTTCTACTATCATCAGACTGAGAATCACCATATATACCCTTAATTCATTTTTCTTTTCATCTTTTATTAGTCTGTCACAATAGATAATATTTCCACACTAAAACTATGGCACACACTATGTGATGAAAGCAATAAAATCACCAAAATATACCATAGGGCATATTATTTGTTTGCCTTTAATTATGGTCATTAAACTATATCCCAGGATGCCCAGTAATTCAACATGTACCTGAGGCTGGCCTCAGACTTTTGACAAACCTTATGCCCTACCTGACGGGCGTAGATAAATGCAGAGATAGGCTGAGTTCAGAGATTACAATTGCGAACCAAAACTGGTTAATTGAGGACAAAAGAAAGAAACCAACAAAGAACACACACACACACACACACACACACACACACACGTTTGTACATGTGGTGTTGGATTGCCTGAAAACATTAGGGTATTCATTAAAAAGCTAAGATATCCATTTCATTTTATAATTAGTATTTGAAATGAAAACTACCAAAAAAAGTGGAGAAGACTGGAGATACAAATATATTTTTCTTGAGTTCTCTCTCTCTCTCTCTCTCTCTCTCTCTCTCTCTCTCTCTCTCTATCTATCTCTCTCCTCTCCTCTCCTCTCTCTATCTCTTTGCTCTTTTAATTTTTTTCTTATTTAAAATAGATTTTTTTCTCACAATATTTTTATTAGGGTTTCTCATCCACCAAATCCTCCCAATCGTCCTTACTTCACCACCCACCCAAATCCACACACTTTCTTTCTCCCTCTCATTAGAAAACAATCAGGCATCTAATAATAATAATTTTAAAAGATAAAATGAAAGAAAACAGAATAGGACAAAACAAACAAATGGAAAAAAGAGTCAAAGAAATAGCACAAGAAAATATACAATAGAGAGGAGACATACAGTTGAATATAAATATATAAAGATGTACTAATTTGGTGTTTTGGTCTAGACAGGGTGTTACTACATAGTTGAAGATGGCACTGAACTCACCAAATATCCTAGCATTGACATGAACTGTCCATCCTGACTTTACAAGCATGAGCAACTCTGCCCATGGTGTGTGTTTACATGTGTGTTCTTTTGTAGCCCACTTCTTTTTAAATTTTTTTCCTTTGTCTTGCAAAGATCATATGCCCCTATACAGGGGAATGGCAGGGCCAGGAACCCAGTGGGTGGGTTGGGGAGCAGTGTGTGTGTGTGTGGGGGGGAAGTATAGGGTGCTTTGGGGGTAGCATTTGAAATGTAAATGAAGAAAATATCTAATAAAAAATGAAAAAAAATTCATTTTAGTTTTTGAGATGATGATATAATTACATTATTTTCTGCTTCCCTTCCCTCCTTCCAAACCCTCTAATATACGCCTTCTTGATCTCTTTCAAATTCATGGTCTCCTATTTTATGAATTGTTATTACGGACATATATGTATACACACATGTTACTCATATGTATGTATTCAGGGCTGAGCACTTGGTATCGGACAGTTCTTCCCTGGGCAAGACTATTTTTCTCCTTCTCAGTATTCTTCAGTTGCCTGAAATTTTTTGTGTAGGGTTGAGCCTCATAGGCTTTTCTTTTTCCACTATGGCATGTCTATTGATGTCATTATTGTTCAGTTTTCTTAGGCAATTATGTTGTTGGGACTTTATGTGTGTGGCTTTTGATGACACAGTCTTATGGGAAACCCCTGATCCATTAGTTCTTACAATCTTTCTCCCCCCCCCCCCTTCCACAAATGATGCTTGAGGCTTAGATCCAAAAAGGATACTTGACCAACTGCAAACTGTATCAATTATGAGTTATGTTGTAGGCTGGGACTGCATTCTGTACCTCTGCATTTTGATTAGTGTGATTTTCTGTAACGGTCTTCTGCTGCAATGAGAAGTTTCCTTGATGTGTGCTGGTCAGAGTACTGCTCTACCATTTGGCAAGACCAGCTTAGGGAGATAAAATGCAGGGAGTTTGTATCTATCCCATGCTGCAGTAGGGTGGGTAATGGGCTTCAGGCTTCTGTCTACATAGCAGAATATCAATCATTAATAGTGTCATTAATAGTGTCGGGGTGGGCTGTCTCCCAGTGGGTGGGTCTCAGGTTAGGCCAGCAATTAGTTGGCCATTTCCTCAATTGCTGCTCCATTTTTATCCCTGCACATCTTGAAGGCAGCTTAACTTTTGGGGCAAGCCACAAGGAGCAAGCCAGAAAGCAACACATGGCCTTTGCATCAGCTCCTGCCTCCAGGTTGCAGCCCTGTTTGAGTTCCTGTCCTGACTTCCTTTGATGATGAACAGTACTGTGGAAGTATAAAATAAATAAACCCTTTCCTTTCCAACTTGCTTTTTGGTCATTATGTTTCATCACAGCAAGAATAGCACTAAGGGGGCAGGGCGCGGTGGCACACACCTTTAATCCCAGCACTTGGGAGGCAGAGGCAGGTGGATTTCTGAGTTCAAGGCCAGCCTAGTCTACAGAGTGATTGAGTTCCAGAACAGCCAGGGCTATGCAGAGAAACCCTGTCTAAAAAAAAAAAAAAAAGAATAGCACTAAGACAATTCTCCTTGAAGATCAGTGACTTTAAACTTTTAGAAGAGTCCCTGAACCACAGCAGCTGCCACAACTGCTATGGCTGTATAAACTGATAGTCATGCATCAGCTGAGTGATGAGACAGACATTTTACTATGATTGCCAGATGTTAACTTTCTAGGTATTGAAGGGCCAATTTGAACATGAGAGAAACATGTGAATTTTAATTTTTATTTTACTAGGAGAACTGGAATTTTTCTCTTTAAAATATAACCAATTTTTGTGTAAAGGAGGGATACTGATTTTTGTGGTAATTTTGTATCCAGCCACTTTGCTGAAGATGTTATTCATAATAGCCATGAACTGGAAACAACCCAGATTTCCCTTGATCAAAGAATGGATAACAAAAATGTGGTTCACACAATGGAATACTCCTCAGCTATTAAAATCAAGGACATCATGAAATTTGCAGGCAAATTGATGGAACTAGAAAATATCATTCTGATTGCAGTAACCCAGACCCAAAAAGACATGCATAGTATGTACTCACTTATAAGTGTATATTAGCCTTTAAGTACAGGATAACAATGTTACAATCACAGACCCTAATAAGCTAAGTAACAAGGAGGGCTCAAGGGAGGATGCTTGAATCTTACTGAAAAGGGGAAATAAAATAGGAATAGGAACAAAATAGGAACTAGATGGACAGAAGGAACTGGGTGGGAGAGGTGGTGGGGAGGGGAGTAAGGTGGGGATCAGATATAGGGAGAGCAGGGGCAGGGGTAAGAGGGCTGGAAAAGAGAAAGGAAATCAGTTGGGGGCATTTCTGGGATAAGCTGGAGACCTGGGATAGGGGAGACTCTTGGGAGGATATGGGGGTGACCCTAGCTGATACTCCTAACAGTGGGAATATGGAACCTGGAGTGGTCACCTCCTGTAGCTAGTCAAGATTTCCAGTGGAGGGAGGGAGACACCAACCCGCCCATAAAACCTTTGCCTCAAAAGTTGTCCTGCCTTCAAGATGTGCAGGGATAAAAATGGAGCAGCAATTGAAGAAATGGCCAACTAATGACTGGCCCAGCCTGAGACCCACCCCATGGGAGACAGCCCACCCAGCCACTATCAATGATATTCTGCTATGCTTGTAGATAGGATTCTGGCACAACTGTCATCTGAGAAATTTCACCCCACACCTGATGGAAACAGATGCAGAGACCTACAGCAAAACATTAAGTAGAGCTCTGGATGTCTTGTGGAAGAGTCAGGGGAAGGATTGAGGGAGAGAAGGAGGGGTTAAGGACAGCACAAGAAGTCTTACAAAGCCAACTAACCTGAGTCCATGTGGGCTCACAAAGACCAAACCAACAACAGAAGAGCATACACTGACTGGACCTATGCCTCCTCCACATACGTAGCAGATGTGCAGCTTGTTCTTCATGGGGATCCCTCAACAACTGGAGTGGGGGCTGTCTCTGACTCAGATCCTGTGGCCTGCCTTTGGGTCCTTTTCCCTAGCTAGGCTGCTTTGCCTGGCCTCAGTCGGAGAGGATGCACTTAGCCCTGATGAGATTTGATGTGCCGGGGTGGATTGCTACTGGGGAAAGGGTGCCCTGCTTCTCCACAAAGAAGGGGGAAGGGTAAATGGCAGAAAGTGTGTAGATAGATAGGACTTTGAGAAAAGGAGAGAGGGGCTACAATCCAGATGTTAAAATGGGTAAGTTAATGAAAAACACTAATCAATTTATATAGAATTATTTACTTTCAGTACTTGTGATTTTGAGAAATATGAATCATGCATTGACTGTTTTCCATTTGCATTGTCATGATACTATTTCTATCAACAAACTTGGACTGTTTGGATGTCTTTTTGTGGCCAAAGAGAAATATACTGTGTGAATAAGAATATTACTCCACTAGAATGGGTTGGGATCACTCAGCAGTTTGGGGCACCTGCTTCCAAGCCTGGTCCTCAGAGTTGGAGCCCTAGAATGCATAAGGGAGTAAGGTTACAGCTGTCATTGATTGTACCCTGACCTGTCCAAGCTCACTGCTGTGCCTGCTCTAAGTATATAGGTAGTTTTAAAAAAATAGTAAAAAGAAATGAAAAATACTACTTTTGAGGCAGACACTCTTGTCTTCCAAGCATAATGACCTGAATTCAAGAACCAAAGCCAATGAAAAGATAGAAGAGAAGCATTGACTCTACAGAGCTGCCTTCTGACTGCTGCATGGTTGTGTGATACACTGGTGCACGCGCGCGTGCACACACACACACACACACACCACAGACCATGTACCACACATGCTCTACATACACACAATCACAGAAATAACCACAAAAGACTTGTAATTTGTGAATTTAAGATACATGTCATCATATTTTGATATATCTATAGATAATAAATTATCTACATGAGTCAATCACTTAAGATATACATTCTTTTCCTTCTTTATGTGATATTTTTGTAGTAAGAGCACACAAAAATCTCTTCTCTTAAGGAATATCCAGAACAAACTGCCAAATCATTTATAATAAAGTAATCTTTACTCTTTAGAACCAGGAAGCTTGGTCCTACCTGGACACGAACTGTCAGAAATCGCTAGACAAAGAGTGCTGAGTAGAACACCAGCCCAGGAAAGAAACCTAAAGTGAAACTATGTTTCTTTTCTTGTAAGGATGCCAAGCTGATCCTAACAGAACACTTGAAGTTTTTGCTTGTAACAGATGGTCTCAGTTCAGTGGAAGGAGAAATCACAGGAACTGAGAATCCACTCTGTTATGCCAGCAAACAAGATGTGTCTTTGTTATGTCTGAAAGGTAATAGCAAGAAGTGTAGTACACTGTAATCGGTGGAAACCCAGTTATGCTAGGGAGAGTTCCAATTCAAAACCAAAGTCAAAATGAGGGATCTGTGTGGGAAGGTAAGAAGAATTTCCCCCCAAACAAGGAGGCTTCCAGTAAAGTCCTGGCCCTCCTGTCAGGGTTGAGAAATCAAGCTGTGGGCACCAAGAGAGGTTTACCCAGATCACCTGCCCAGCAACTGCTAGGGGACTTCTATCAGTACAGGGAAGGAACCAGAGCCTTTATGAGTTCATTCTCAAAAACAGGATATTAGCCTTGCCCTGCCTTTGTTGTTGTTCTTCTGCCCCCAGCCTGAATGGTCTGGTGGCTCATGATCACTGGCAAATCAGAACAAGCATGCAAGGAACTCCAGACAATTGCCTCCATCATTGGGAAGAAAGACATTGCACAAAATCTAAACACTGAGAAAAATAGCTAAAGTATATAAAATATGAATGTCTCCAAGAATTAAGAAAAATATCATGAGGTCCATGGCAAGAGCTGATGCTGGAGATCATGTGGAAGTGCTCCAGGCCTTGCTCCAGGAAGACGTGAATTCAACCAGAAAACATTTCAGAATAAAGAACATCATTATTAATGTCCCCCGCAAAGAAAATCCAAGGACATTTCCATACTGTGAAGTCCACGAAAAACTTGTCAACATTTATAGTGAATCTAGACTTCCTATCCAAGGGGTACGGAAGAAAGGGGCGATGCCTGTGGCTTATAGACTTGGGTTCATAGAGGGAGGGATCCAGGACGCATAGAAACTGCACCCAGCTGTGAGACACCAGGGGGAGACCTCATTACCCTCATTTTGCCCTGCAGAATCGAGAAGGGTAGAATATTGTGTGAAAGCTGAGGGTTAAGACCCACGGTGTCTGGGGAGTGTGACTGTGCGCCTGTGGGGGTGCATTTTGGGGGTGTGGTATACAAAAATGTGGAGGTGGATGAGTGTAAGAGACCCCCACCATGACATGATGGCTAGGCTATGTGCTACTGTCAGTCTTCAGAGGCAGGAAGGTCTGTGTGCAGTGGGTTGGGGAAGGGGTTGCAGTTGTGTAGGCTCTGAAGACTGACACATGTACAGTTGAGCTGTTTAGGCCTTTTGCGGCTCATCCTGGCCCTGCTGTCAATCTTCAGGGCCTGCCCTCCCCCCCCCCCCGGATGTGGATGTCGTTTTTTCCTTGCCCTGGAAAGTGGCATCTGTATCGGCACCCTCGGCACGGACGACCTTCTGGTACACATAGATCAGCACAGAACACTTCTCGAAGAGGTCTGCAGTCAAAGGTAAGAGCCCTGAGAAGACCCTAAGGACATACTGTAAAGCCGGGAGAAACGGACTGCACAGTCCTAGTGCAGGTCCACCGTTGGGCTCTGAATTATGGAGGGGACATCTAACTAAGGGAGTGACCACACAACCGCCTAGGATGCCTTAGGCCTGGAGTGTAAGGAAAGGCAAGGACCCAACTGCAGTCCTAGAGAAGCGGAGTCAGAGAACTCAAAATTCCATAAAAATAGGCTCTAGCAAAGGACAAGTGAAAAAGGCCTCGGTCCCTCGGTAGGTCGATCGGCTGGCCGTTAACCATTCCCAGCACATGCACATGGCCACAGAGCTAGAGACACCCCGATTCTGAATCTCGCGAGATTTGGCCAACTGTAATAAAACCCAAACGAGAACCAGAACAGAGCCCAGTAGGCGCAAGGCTTGGAGGGTGGGGGCTGCCTCAGACTCTCTTGAGGTGTCACTGTCACCCTAAAGCAAGTAAAGTACGAAGAAGAGAAGGCAAGTACAGTACGTCTGGGTGGTGTCGGTGGGGTGCCCTTCCCCGCCTCAGGATAGGATAGCATGAGGAGACCAGGCTTGGGTGACATCAAGGGACCCGCACAGTTTGCCCGTGGGGGGCAGGGTCAGGGTGCAGACTGCTGCTGCGGCCACAGATGTTGTGGGCTGTGGGCTCCTGATGTGTATGTGGCGGTCTAGAGGAAGAGGGGACCCCGGGGCGTGTGTATGTGTGTGTGTGTGTGTGTGTGTGTGTGGCGAGGGAGGACACTGCCTCACAACACAGGCGAGATTCGAGGGCCACACTTTAGAAAGGCCCAGCAGAGTCTGAGAGCTGTGGAGGGTGGGGTCGCCGCGGCAGGGCATGGAGAGGCTGAGCCTCACCAGGTGGAGGTGACCGGTTCGGGGCTGCAAGGGAAAGGGACGCCACAGTCTGCAGACAGCCCCGCCTCGTCTCGCGAGGTTTGGATGCAGGTGCAAAAGGATTAAACACTGTGTGGGCGTGGTCAGGCCCACCTCCAAATCTCCTCTCGCGAGGCTTGGGGGCCCTCTTTAAAGGACCCGCAGCACAGAACAGGCAGGACGGGGTTTGAAGGGGAAGAGTGGGGTCTCTGCCTCGCGAGATCACTAGATGTGCTCTCGCGAGGTTTGCGTGATGTGCTAGCTTTCTGGAGAAAAGGGAGCCCCCCCCCCCCGCAGTACGCAGGCAGGTTGGGGGCGGGGCTGGCTTAAAGGGACCACAATCTGCACTGTGTGAGTGGGCAGGCCTTGCCTCCGAGTATCGCGAGGTTTCAGTGCCCTTAAAAAAAACAAAACGAGACAAGCCCAGTATGTGAGAGGGAGAGCGGTTTGAGGACCCTCTTTAAAATAAGTGAATGAATATTTTTAAAAAGGACCCGCACACTATGTGAGTGGGAGGCCCATGGCGAAGACTATCATAACCTTAGGGGGCCATGTTTTTTAAAAAGGGACTAGTATAGTACAGTGCCCCTCAGGATATCTCAAGAATTGGGTACCCTCTTTTTCAAAAATTATGTATGTGTGAATGAGCAGTGCTGGCAACAGAATATCGCGAGGCTTGGGTGGCCTCGATTTTTTTTTTTTTAATTTTTGTACTGTCACAGAATATCGCGAGGTTTAGGTGGCCTTCTTTTTTTTTTTTTTTAAAGAAAGTACCAATACAATAGTGAGCTATCCTCTCACACTCTCACAGAATATTGCGAGGTTTGGGTGACCCCCCCCCTTTTTTTTTAAAAAAAAGAAAGGACCAATACAATAGTGAGCGGTCCTCTCACACTCTCACAGAATATGGCGAGGTTTGGGTCCCCCCCCCTCTTTTTTTTTTTTTTAAGAGAAAAAGGACCAATACAATAGTGAGCAGTACTGTCACAGAATATCATGAGATCTGGGTGTCCTCTTTAAAACACACACACACAAAGGCCTGCACAGTATGTGTGAGTGGGCAGTCCCTCAGTCCCTGCCTCGGAGTATCGCGAGGCTTGGGTGTCCTCTTTCAAACATCAACACAGTATGCACACAAGAGTGGAGGGACTGCTTCAGTATATTGCGAAGTTTGGATGCCTGTTTTAAAAGGAAAAAAAAATATACCCATATACCACAATAATAATGATAATAATAATATCAGTAAAACTAATGTGGGCAGAGTCAGGAAAACTAGCTCAGAGTTTCTGTAGGAGTCCTGGAGCCCTAGGTTGAATTCCCAGGGTGGGAAAAGCACAGGTTATTAAATGTATGGAAGTACATGAAGGAGTTAAAGCCTCTCTCCTAAACTGTCATGCCCTGTTAGAAATTAGAGCAGAGTGGGGAATTGACCAGGAGGAGGGGAAAGGAAGTGAGGAAACACAGCAATGGGAGAGGGAAGTGGGAGAGAGGATGATTAACTACAAGGATCCATGTGTGGAATTGGACAACAGTTGTCACGACTTAGTGAAATGAATGCAGACAATGAAAAGGTGTCAGTTTAAAATGTCTGGGCGGGATGCTAATGCCCTGGTTGAATGCAAACTGCAACCTGTTGCCTAGCATGGACATTTAAAGTGCTTGTGAATGAGGAGCTGGCAACATGAAAGCCCTGTCTGCTCCTCTGAGAGTGCTCTCTGAACAGGGACAGCCTAGGCCCAATAGAGGCCCACTTTACCCTTGGTATGTAGTTCCTAATTTCAGAGAAGACATATGAACATGGCGGTTCACTTCCAGAAATAGTGGGGCCACTTAAAGCCCAGGCCCTATAGTATGACCAGAATGTACAAGCCTGACCAGCTAGTCACTGTTCCCAGGGCATTTTCAGCCCTGTGGCAAGCCGCTGCATTCTGCCATTGCAAAATGGCGCCCGACCCGAAAGGGGGAAGGGAGAGAAAAAACAGCTTGCTAGGCGATGAGCCAGAACAGAGATGCTAATGAGGTTCGGAAGTAAGCACCAATCACAGGCAGACACGTTCCCCTTAGGGCTATATAAACCAGAGGGTTTCGGGCTCGGGGTCCTTTCGCTTTGGCAAGTAAGAGAATAAAGAAGTTGTGGAAGAATCTCTGCCTGTCGTAGTCCTTCTATCCTGCAGGCAGGAGCGATGGACACGACACAGCCCAAGAGGGCAAAGATTAGTTTTGGGACTTTCAGCATCTCCTTTGCATCCTTATTTGTTTTCTGCCATTGTGCAAGCTTGTAGAAACCAGAGGCCAAACAGGTGACTCACTGAGTTAGAGCTTTAAGTAGGTTAGCCTGACTTGTAGGTTCCATGGCGCTGCTTCTCTCTGCACTGAGCTTAGGAGTAGAAGACAGTGCATCCTCCCCCCCCCTTTTTTAGACAGGTTTTTCTGGCTGCCCTGGAGCTCCCAATGTAGACCACTAAGTCCTTGAACTTACAACCATCTGCCTTTTTCTCTGCCTCTTCAATGCTGTTGTGGTTTTTACTTTTGATTCTTTCTATTTCATTTATGTGCATTGTATTTATATCATTTCACCTCTCTCTCTCCAACTCCTTCCATATCTCCCCCACTCCCTTTCAAATTCATGGTCTATTTTCTCCAATTATTATTGTTACATGTATAACAATATATACATACATATATTTTATATATTATTATGTGTATTATAAGTAATAATTGTTATAATAAATAAAATACAAATTTATATTTATTATATAAATAGGTACAGCCTCTTGAATCCCTTTCATGTTGCTTCTCTGTAATTTTTGGACTGACTACTTGATATCAGAAAACCAATTAAAGCGATCGTAGCTGCAGAGGGCTGATTTTCCCTGTCTTAATGGCCATTGTCTCTAGTGCTTGACCTGGGGTAGGGTCTTGTGAGATATTCCCCATCCATGTTGGCATGGGAATTGGTGCTGTGTCACCTTTCAAGTCTTGTTTAAGCCGTCACATGATGATTGCGTGGATACAGATTCTTGATATATATGGCATAATCTTCATGTATAATCTTCATAGATCGAAGTCAGAATTTCAGTACTCATAATCTTGGTACTCTGTCTCTTACAGTCTTTCTTTCTTTCTTTCTTTCTTTCTTTCTTTCTTTCTTTCTTTCTTTCTTTCTTTCTTTCTTTGCCATCTTCTGAGATGTATATACCCTGAGCAGGGGTTGTGTTGTAGATTTATCAATTGGCACTCCATGGTCAATTTTCTTCTGTGTTTTGAGAAGTTGTGGCTTTTTGTAATAGTGTCTGTCTGTTTCAAAGAGAAGTTTCTTTGATGGGGGAATAAGAAATCTGCTTATCTGTAGGTATAAAGATATGTATTTAGAATGAAATAAAGTGTTAGACCGGGTTAGGGATGTGACAATAATATGTTCTTCTCTAAGGTCCTTGCTCTCACTAGCCACAGGTAGTTGAATATACTTATAATACCAGGTATGAATTTTTTACTACAGACAGGGAGTCTTAAGGCCAGTTACACAGGTGTTGGTTCCTGTCAAAATATCAGTGCCCCTGTTGCACTTTTGAGACTATTTACCTCAACAGTATGTGGAAGGTGAGCAGAAGGCAAGGAATACAGTGAGTTTGAGAACACTGAGGCCATCATACTCTGGGAGAAAGTGGGGAAGAATTGGCAAAAGCCAGAATGTTCTCAGCATGCTCAAAATACTCACAATACATTATTTTCCTGATTCAGGTCTCTCTGTCACCTGCTGTCCTACCCAGATTCTTTCCTGCTGTTCCTGACCACAGCCATCATGCCCAGGGGTCAGAAGAGTAAGGCCCGTGCTCGTGAAAAACGTCGTCAAGTCCAGGAAGCGGCCCAGGGGCTCAAGGATGCTCAAGCCAATGCTTCAGAGAAAGGAGAGTCATCTGCCTGCTCTGATCAGGCATCAGGAGATGCTAGGCCAAGCGCTTCTACAGCCGGCTTCCCACAGCACTCTCAAAGCTCAGCACCAAGCAACACTGGCAGCAAAGTCATGACCCACAGAAGGTCGGGTAAAGGAGACCAGATCCAAGAGGATGAAAATAAGAGTTTTTCCAGGGCCCCACTTGCCACTGGAAGCCCACAGATGGATCTTCTGACAAGGAAGACAGGAATGTTGATGGAGTACATGCTCTGCAAGTACAAAGTGAAGCAGCACATGAGGAAGGGAGAAATGCTCAAAGTTATCAACAGAAGGTTCAAGGAACACTTCCCTGAGATCCTCAAGAAAGCCTCCTATCGCTTGGATATGGTTTTTGGTCTTGAGTTGAAAGAAATCCAGCCCCATGGCCAATGCTATGAGCTTGTCAGTAAGCTAGATTTCCAGGATGATGGAAGTGGGAGCAGTGAGCTGGGTATTCCTAATAGGGGCATTCTGATCCCTCTCTTAAGTGTGATCTATTTAAATGGTTACTGTGCCCCAGAAGACAAGGTCTGGCACTTCCTGAATATGTTAGGAGTCTATGATGGGATCTCGCACCTCATCTTTGGGGATATCAGGAAGCTCATCACTGAAGATCTAGTGCAAGAAGGATACCTAGAGTACTCTCAGGTTCCTAACAGTGATCCTCCATGCTATGAGTTCCATTGGGGCCCAAGAGCCTATGCTGAAGCCAGCCATGTAAAAGTGATGGACTTTTTAGCGAAGGTCAATGAAACTATGCCTGGTGTTTATTCATCGCCTTATGAGCAGGCTTTGATTGAAGAGGAAGAGAAAGCCCAAGCTGAAGCTGCAGCCAAGGCTAGCACTAAGGGCAAAGCCAAGGGACACTCAAAGGCCAAGTCGGGCAAGTCTACTGGCTAGTGAGATATTAGGTAGCCTCTGCTATAAAGACTGAAAAGGTCTGTTCATCTTTTTGCATGTTATACTCAAGTAAATTGTTGGTAACTTTTGGGGTTCTTCGAGAAAAGTTCTAACTTAGAGTTCGAATGTATACAGATAATTTTTTTAGACTGAGACTTCACTGTGCTTTACCAACTTCAGTGCTCAAAATGTTAGAATTAATATGAATGTTCTAAGTATTTGATGATATTCAGTAAGATAATATGAATTAGATTAAGAAAAAGCTAGGAAATATGAAAGAAAGATATTCTAAAAATATTAAGCTTTCAATGAATGTTTTCATTTAGTTCTTGTCTTTTCAATGATGTCAGAGGTGTAACCTGTCTTTTGCTTATGGCATTAAAGTATGTATGAAAAATTAAATCATGGAGAAGTGGATATCTTTTTAAAAGTTCATGCTTTACACAAACACAATCTTAATAACTGCTCTAGAGGAATTATCACCCTTTTTACTGGAAATGTGTAGTGAAAAAAGCAGGAGATATGGCATATGCAGTGCTAGACTCTCTGAGAGACTCTCATTATTGCAGAGAGTACACTAAGGTCTCTGCTTCCTGAAGAAATAATAAATGGGTGATGTTTGGTTCAACAGAAATATTTTTCCTATATGCCTTGCTAATTATCTTCAGGTAAGGTCTTATTTTTTCTTTTTGTTCCTGACTTTGTGTAGATTGTTTTTAGGCAAAAAAAAATAGAGAAAAATATGGATAGTAATGAATCAGGTTAAAAGGTACACATTTATAAATGATACTTTCAGTATGAGAGAGATACAACAATAGACCTGTTGTATTATACACATGTATCTCCATCATACAAGAAAGAAATTATCAAAATCACTTCTTAATAGAAGAGGCTTACAAATCTAAATGATCCCCCATTTTTAGTGAAGTTCCCATGTAAGTTGACAGAGTTGAGGTTAGACATGTGCTTTAGAGTCTAAACTACTCCATTCCTCTTATGCTGAGACACTGTGTCTCTTATTTCATTTTCAGTATTAATAGCTTAATGCATCCTAATAGTTCATGCTGCCTCCAGTTCTATGGACTGTATGCCCTCTTCTGGGCTCTGCAAGCACCTATATATACAAGGCATACACATATGCCCTCACAAATTCTAAGGGATATCACGGCCCCAGGAGCAGCATTCTCATGTCATGTGAGAAAGGTTTGCTGGGCTCTGATCAGAATAAGCTAATATTCCCCAATAGCTTCATGCAAATCCAAGTAGAACAGAAACGATATTTGAAAAGCCATATTCTGGATCCAAAGGTAAACAGAGAAGGAAGGTTATCTTACAGAGCCTCATCTCTGTATCTCTGGGAGACCCTGAAAACTGCCAGGTTGAAGTTACCCCTTTGTGTAGTACTTTGTGAAATGATTCTCGGCAGTGAGATCTGGGATTGATAGGGATGGTCTCAACTGAAGAGAAAGTAAGTTTGTGTGTGTGTGTGTGTGTGTGTGTGTGTGTGTGTGAGAGAGAGAGAGAGAGAGAGAGAGAGAGAGAGAGAGAGAGAGAGAGAGACTCCCTAGTAGGAGTCACTATGATCTCAAGTTTAAATGAGGGACCAATACAGAAATACAGAAAGAATGGTGAGAGACATGGTGTGAGTGAAGAATGTTCTCTTTCTTCCTCGGGCATCATAAGGCCTTCCAGAACAATGAAATGTGTTCTGTCTCAGGTCAGCAGAGGCTAGGTTTCTAGTTTGTACCAGGAACCTGATAACTTCCTACACATATTTCTTTGGCTGCCATTCACCTTGGGAGTGCTTGAATAGTTGAGGACAGCAAGGCACATTTCACTTCTCCCTAGGGATTATCTGAGATTTGAAACTGTTGGAATGAAACCACAGGTCTTACATGAAGTGAGAGTATAGCAGAATATCATTAGGAATTGTTTCATTGAACTTTTTTTCCAGTCATATTTGGTTCTTCCCTATGTCTCTGGGCTAACCAGCCTCTGGTTCCTGGCCTTCCAAGCAGTGTAGGGCATGTGTTCCTCATTACACATGTCTCAAGTTAAACCAAACCTCGGTTGGCCACACACACACATTCTGTGCCCCTGTTGCCCCAGCACATCTTGCAGACAGGGCAAATTGTAGTTGTAGGTCGAGGGTTTTATGGCTGGGTTGGTCTCTAAGTTTATCTTTCTGTAGCCTGTGGAGTAGCTTCTCTCCACTGGCATGTCCAGTCATCAGATTGGCTTCCTCTGGCAGCATATGTGAGTAGGTGCAGAGACCCAGAGCCAGACATTATGCAGAGAGAAAGAGAGAGAGGCTAAATTGGAGGTCCCCTTCCTTCAGAAATTGGAGACAAGGACTAGGGGGAGGAAAGATTTAGGAGTCAGAGGGGACAGAGCATGCCAGGAGCTTGTGGCCCACTGAATCAACTAAGCTCACATGAGCTCACAGAAAAGGAAGAGGCAAGCATGTGGCCTTCACCAGGTCCTCTGTATATTGTTATTATGGATGTTAACTTGGTGTTTTTTGTGGGACTCCTAACTTGTCCTCAGTGGAACCCGGGGTGCCATGGGTCTCTGGTCCAGTTGGAAATGGCCAAAGTGTTATAGCTCTTAGAAGGGAAACCTGCACAAGGTCAGTAGCTGGGGTCCCAGATCTTGCCAGCTACTGCTGCAGCGCCAATGTCAGCACAGGGATGGTGACTGGTTCAGGCAGCAGTGGCAATAGGCTGGTGACTGCAGTAGTAGGACAGGAGGGACAATGGGCATGAGCCCAGCCTGCCAGGTGGGGCTAAGTTTCAGGGATGAATGCTTTGGGAGAGAAAACTCTTCCACAAAGTGTTCCAACACAGTAAAACAGCCACTCTCAGATGCTCCTTGGTGAAATAGCTTGTGCACTTTATTCCTTGTGGATAGAGACTTTATAAACACTGAAGAGTAGGGTGGATCGAGGCATAGATGTTTCGCATTAGCTCAGTTTGAGATGCCAGTGATGCACTATTAGCATGGGGAAGGACTACAAGTGTTTCCCCTGGACCATGAGTGACAATCATGGTCCTTTCTCCAGGGTGTCATGGTTGCATGTTCCAGAACAGGTAGAGTTTGGCGGGGAACTGGCCCCACTCTTACCTTACTCAATTCTGAGTCTCACTGGGTTTAGGCTCACTCATCCTTACCAGTTCTTCTGTCTGGTTGCATGGTCCACTTACCCCACACTAACAGTGGGAACATATGAGTTGCTGACATTTTGCTGGATCTTGGGAAACTTTTCTGCCTATTGGTTTACCTTGGCCAGCCTCAACATGAGGGATTTTGCCTTATATTATTGTATCTTGTCCTGTTTGACTGTTGGCTCTCAGAGGCCTGCTCTTTTCTGAAGAGAAAAATGGAGGGGGAGTGGATTTGGGCAGAGGGGACTAGGCAGATAGCTTGGGGGAGTGAAGAGAGGGAAAACTGCAGTTGGAATGTATTGTATGAGAGAAGAATCTATTTTCAATGAAAGAAAGGAGGGGGGAGGAAAAAAAGAGCTATTCTAATCCAGTTGCACTAGAATTTTTTTCCAAAGGAAAAAAATTAGTAGATAAAAAACTATGAAATAAAACTAATATACAAATTTCTTATAAACAACTACAAAAAAAAGAATAAAAATACTTAAAGTCATTTCATAAAGTCAGGGAAGGTTGCCAGACTGTATCAGGGGTTGGGTCAGGTTGAGAAAAATCTGAATGTGTGGAAATTTATTTCATTTTGGTGAGTGCTACACTTAAACCTCTACTGTCACCATTTGGAACACAGGATTCCAAATGACAGAGATGCCAATCACCTCACTTTAGGTGAACTGACAGTTCAAGTCTAGAGTTGTATCACACAGCACCTGAATTGTGACTATTAGGACTGGTCATACTTTGGATGGAGGACATTCTCTAGTTCACCTGTGATGAGCAACCAGCCATAAAGCCTTGATACAGTTTTCACAAATTTCTTTGGGGTATGTAACCAGGAACTATCTTTCTTTCCTTGTTTCTGCTGGGTCTCAGGGAGACACGCTTCATGTAGAGGGCATGCTTTAATGTCCAGAAGGAAGGGAGCTCGTGGATGGAGATGGATTAGTTGATAAAATTCTCATGGCCCAGGCAAGAGTACCTGAGTTCAATCTGTAAGCTCTCCTTTTCAAAAGCAGCTGCTGATTGTTGGGTGTCCTGACACCACTGAGCTGGACTGCTGGTATCCTGACAAATGGAGTTTGGAATCACCCCCATAGACCTTCTTCTAAACAGGTCCATATCTCCTTTTCCTATTTACCATCTTTTTCTCCCCTACTTCTGTATGGTGGGCTAGAAGAGGGGTCGAAGTGTTTGAGAACCCTTATTAAAAGTATGTTTTTAAAAATCTAAGCCTGAGCCGGACGTGGTGGCACATGCCTTTAATCCTAGCACTCAGGAGGCAGAGGCAGGCGGATTTCTGAGTGCTAGTCTACAGAGTGAGTTTCAGGAGAGCCAGGGCTACACAGAGAAACCCTGTCTCTCAAAAAAAAAATCTAAGCCTGCTTAGATTTTTTATCTAAATCCTCTATTTAAATTTTTATCTCACTTCAGAACTTGAAAGATGGACTTGAGGGATTTACTGGATCTCTTTATCCTCCTCTGTTTCTCAGTCTGCTTTCTACTTTTAATTTGACTATTTTGTGGAAATGTTATAAGATATGACTTGGCATGAGATGTAACCTCAGATTAACTCCTCTAAATTAGTCTGGGACACAATAAAAATTCCCTACCTAAGTACTTTAGAGACAGAGAGAAAGCAAGAGGAATTACTTTCTCTATAGGATAAACTTCACTTTTTGATTTTTGTGTTACTAAGGCTTTCTCATTTCTAAAAGACATAGGATAAACGTTCTAACTTTTTAAACTCATTTTTCTTATGTCTATGATAATTTTTTTATATTTTTAGTTGTTTTCATATTATTTGTGTCAAAAAATTTTGGCACACTCTGGTGACTTCAGTTCTCTTTTTAAATTCAGTTTTGTTATGTGCTAAAAGTATTCTTTTGGCATGCACAATTAAAATGATGTGCATATTAAAATTTAAATATTTTATCATAGGTATGTGAGGGGGCTGGAGTGCCCAATCTATGCCAGGTGGAGTTGCAGACCTGAAGGAAGATGTGATTCCAGCAGGGTAGATAAGTTCTGCATCTGCAGAGCTCTGTGGGAGTCCCAGCTAGGGCAGGTATTGGGGCGAGGGTCTCACTTGTGACCCTGGTTATGACAGACCTCCTGGGAGTCAGGCTGTCTCTGACTGTGGGAGGGGGTGAAGCACCTAATCTACCCCAGGTGGAGACACTAAACCCAAATACTATTGCTGATACCAAGATGTGCTTGCAGACAGGAGCCTGGCATGGCTGACCTCTGAGAGGCTCTGCCAGCACCTGACTAAGACAGATGCAGATGCTCATAGCCAATCACTGGACTGAGCACAGGGACCCCAATGGAAGAGTTAGGGAAAGGACTGAAGGAGCTGAAGGGGATTGCAACCCCATAGGAAGAACAACGAATCAGCTAAGCAGACCCCCCCTCAAAGCTCCCAGGGACTAAACCACCAACCAAGGAGTACACAAGGCCAGTCCATGGCTCCCACTACATATGTAGCAGAGGATTGCCTTATCTGGCCTCAATAGGAGGTGGGGCACTTGGCCCTAAGGAAATTTGATGCCTAAGAGAAGGGAGATGCTAGAGGGGTGAGGTAAGAGTGTGTGAGTTGGTGGGGAAGCACCCTTTTAGAGGCAAAGGGGATGGGGATGGGGTGAGGATTTCATGGAGGGTGGAATATGAAAGGACATAACACTTGAAATATAAACAAGTAAAATAATGAAAATAAATAAATATTTTATCATATAGTAAGTTGATCATATAGTAAAATTTATCATGTCATATGTAAAAGTACGTATGCTAACATCTCAACATATATTAAAACTATATCTTTGTGAATATTAAATGTTTCATAAATCTTTAATGTTATATACATAGATTTTGATAAGGCTTTCCTTCCAAAACAAATTCTAGTTTATATAATGTATAACAGAAAATGCATGTGATTTCTTCAAAATAAAAATATAAAACTGTTAAATGTAAGATTCTTATTAAGGTTAGATTATATAAGTTAGTAGATTTATAAGTTTACTAAAGATCTCTACATTAAGTTTCCTTTTCACAATTAGCATTATAGAAAATATAATCCAGAAAAAAAGTAACATTCAAAATCATGGTTTATTAAAATATATTTTATGTATGGTTATGCATATAAACTGTCTATACTCAGTTACAGTTTATTTTTACATAATGTACGTATTACCACATTGGTTTATAAGTACATAGTTATGTAAACTAAAGTTGTTTGTGATAGTTCAAGACAATGCAGAGGTTCCTCCATCTCATATTCCTGCTGAGGCCATTTCAAGTTTAACTAGAATTTAACCTCCTTTATTGAGAATCCCATGGAAAATGCCCAGTTCTATTATAGGATCCAAGACCAAGACATCCCAGCTCACTTATCCTAGTTTCTGTTAACCAACCTGATTTGCAAACCTCCTCCAACCTATCTTAGCTTCTGTTAAACTGCTTGCTAGTGCAACCTACCCCTGCAACTTCAGAGCCAAATAGAAGAATGTAGGGTTTGTTTTTATAAGCCCTGTGTTCTAAATCAGTTGTTCTCAACTTTCACAATGTTTTGACCCTTTAATACAGTTCGTCATATTGTGGTAATCCCCAACCATAAAATTATTTTCATTGCTACTTGCTAACTGTAAGTTTACTACTGCTATAAATCATAATGTAAATGTCTGGGGTTTTTCTCCTGTGATCTTAGGCAACTCCTGTGAAAGTGTCATTCAACTCCACAAAGGGATTTCAACCCACAGGTTGAGAACCACCACTCTAAATGTTTGGGGCTATGCTTAGGTCTCAAATACCTGAGTAGGTCCACCTAGGAGGAATAACTTACTTTGAATTTACTGTAAATTGTGTCTGAGTGATCAGCTCAATGGGCTCCCTGAAACAGGTTCAGCTTCATTTTGGCTCATCGTGAACTGAAACTTTAAAAAACAAAGGTAAAAGACAAAGATACATGTAATCAATATAACCACTTAGATAAAAATTTGAGATTGGTAATCCTCCTAAAGCTTGCTTTGGGACAGTTAACATGAGTTTTTAAATCTAAAATGTTTAAATCTGCTTTTAAGGACAAGACATACATAATCATGCAACACTGGTCAAGAGGGTATCCTCTTTATCCTTATCTGAACTCTGGTTCTACACTGTGGTCTCTACTACTTGAGGGCATACTATTTAATAAATTGTCCATAGAACCTGCATGCACAAACTTTGATGCTTGACTAACAAGGGGAACATAAATGTTAACTTCTGAGAAGAAGCTGTGTCTGGCTGTGAAAGATGCATTCCTCAAAAGAAACTGTCTGCAGAGACTGATTAACTGATTAAAATTTCAGTCCTATGGAGAGATTGGAATGTTGCAGGTCCAGAGGCTAATTACCTTATCTTAGGCAAGTTCCATTCCTCTCTAATATCGGTCGATTCCTCTCTTTCATATGTGTCTGAACTAACAACTTGTGACTAATGGAAACCTTTTGGAATCTATTAACTAAAAGTCCACTAACTTCCACTAACCCAAAGCTAAGAATACCATCAAATAGTTTCTTGAGCATATAGGAAAGATCCTCCCATTCTGCTACTGTACCTGCCTCTCTGATGTTCCCACCAACACCTTTTAAAAACTTCATGAAACTTCTTTCACACAAGAACATAGAATTTGGGGCAGCCCAAGTCCCCGTTTCCAGGTTATGGACACTCAAGGTCGCTCCAAAATAAATTATCTTGTTCCCTTAAAAATATTTTCTGAATTTTAGGTATATGAGTATTTTGCCGGCACATATGTAATGTGGAGGTTGGAAATTAAACCCAGATCCTCTGCAGGAGCAGCAGGTGCTTCTTTGTTGCTGAACTATCTCTCCAGTCCTTCAGTTCTCTTTTTTGTTAATGTAGCAGCATCATTGCACGTAAACCTGTAGTGTATCTCAAAATACTGGTAGTAATAAACAGTGAGATAAATGAGATCACCAAAATAATTGTGAAGACATCTTATTTGTTGGTGTGCCTTAGAGAAAATTTTGCACCACAATGCAGACTACCCCAGGACTTACTGTGGAGCAGAGGGTGAGCCTGTAGTCTTGGCAATCATCTTATCTCTCCTTCTTGAGTGCAATGATTAAAGGTATGATCCAAAATATCTAGCTAAATATATGGTGTGAAAATAGAAAAAGAAAGAATGTGTTTGATGATGATAGGATTGTCTATTTATGTGATGTTAGCTTCAAAAGAAAAGGTTTAAAAAACCTGATTGAGCAATGCAACTTCTTAAAAATAAAAGTTTAAAAAGCAACCCTAGTAAATCAGGCTGGCATGAAATGAAGGTATAAAGATGACATTTTCACATTTTCTGTATTCTGTAGTTTTTCTTTTTATTTATTATTCATTTTTTTCTTTAGGAGTTTGATCTAGTCCAGCTTTCTCAAATGAGGCTGACGTTGAAATTATATTTTACTTTAGTCTTGACTCGAACTTTCCATTTTCCTGAATTAATAGTAATAAATTATCCTATCAAGTGTTATACCTATATTTGCATATAAATAATAAAAAAGGGTGATTTGCACACCGCCTACTAATTTTGAACCCTTTTTTTATGGTGTGCATTTACTTATGTTTTTAAAATATGCGAAAAATATTATCTTTGCGTGAATTATTACTGAAAATATACACACACTGTAGCTACATTAAGACATCTACCCAAACCCAAACAATACAAGAGGGTTTGGTCTAGACCAGGCGATCTCAGATGACTCTGGCATTGAACTTATTATGCAAGATTTGCTTTACCTGAACTTTCCATTCCTCTGGCTTAGTAGAAATAAGTTACTCTGCCTATAGGGTGTTTTATTATGTGCACAAGCATTTACAACATAGGTGGTTTGCAGATCACCTCGGAAGTTTGAATCCTTGCCTGTGTTGTCTGTTTCCTGACAGGAAATCCTACTCTGTGACAGACCATAGAAGTTAGCAGTGAAAGTATACTTTCTAGGAAAGTTTTAAGACATGGCAGAAAAGCGTTACCCTTACATGATTTATTACTGAGAATATCCGCTCACCATGAATTTTCAAGGAAGGAAGCAGTATGAGTAAATAGCACACCAGGGCTGAGGTAATGAGGGTTTTTTGAATGATAAAGTGATAGTTATTTTAAACCATAAACATGGGACTGGAATAATATATACTATATACATGATTAATATAAATACATGTGAATATCTATTTATTTTTCCTCTTTTGAAAAGTGTATTATTTTCTGCAGTACCTGATATCAATGGAAATGGAGGGAGGCTTGATGCCCAGTGAATAGGTAGATTAGTTTAGAGGGGTGAGGCTGGAGTGGGTGAATGGGTGCAGGAGCACCCTCATAGAGGCAAAGGGGAAGAGGAGAAAGGGGAGGAGGTAGGGGTGTGTGGAGGGGTAAACAGGAAAGGATATCAATTGAAATGCAAATGAATAAAAATGATTAATAAAAATATAAAAAGTTTATTATTTCTCATATATTACATCCTGACCACTTACCCGTCCTTCCTCCACTCCCAGGCCATTCTTCCTTCCATGTACCCAAATCCACCGCTCGTCCATATCCTTTCAGTAAAAGTCAGGTTTCCCATGTATAGCAACCAAATGTGATGTGACATACCAAGGTCCAGTAATACTAGCTGCCTCCTCTAGTATGAAGGCTGGAAAAAAACAACCCCCTAGGAAGAAAAAGGGTCCCAAAAGCAGTCAAAAGAGCCTGAGGCAGCCCCCATGCCCACTGTTGGGTGTCCCACAAGAAGACCAAGATACACGAAGAGCAAAGAGTTTATGAACTGACAGCTGCTATTAGGTTTATCTGAGATGCGAGGATAAGCCTACACTGATTTTATTCCTGAAGGATGCTGGGAGTGAGAGACCATGCCCTGTAAGAGCCAGGAGGCTTGGATTTAATGGGTACAAAGGAGAGAAGAAACCAGGAATGACCACAGGAGGACCAGTTGCAAAAATAGTGCTTCCTCAAAACCCTCAACCACCTTTCTGGCTGGAAATGTGAGGGATGGGCAATGGGTCCTTATAGGCATGACTGGACTTCCACTTCAGCTATTGAGAGGAGGGAATTCTATGTTAGAAGCACATGGCCCAGGACCAATAGAAGACAAGGTGCCAGCCACCCAGAAGCCAAGCCGCTGATCCAGCAGACAGAGTTTGGGTTGCACCTCATCTCTCTCTGCAGTGTCACAGCAAGCAGTCTAATAGGTTTTAAGGGGTGGGACCCCGGTTATGCAAGGCAAGTTCATATTCAAAGCCAAAGTCAAGCTAAGAGACACTCTGTGGAATGCAAGGAAGTGTCTACTAAGAGAAAGTGAGCCAGGCGTGGTGGAGAATGCCTTTAATCCCAGCACTTGGGAGGCAGAGGCAGGCAGATTTCTGAGTTCAAGGCCAGCCTGGTCTACAGACTGAGTTTCAGGACAGCCATGGTGATACAGAGAAAACTTGTCTCAAAAAAACTAAGAGAGAGAGAGAGAGAGAGAGAGACAGAGACAGAGACAGAGACAGAGACAGAGACAGAGACAGAGACAGAGACTGGACTCAGAACCCTGTCTCTGCTATCAGACCCCAGACACTCAAGCTTTGTGCACCATGTGAAGTTTGTCTAGATCATTTCCTCCAGGTCTCAAGAAGTCGTGGCTTACTATTTAGACTGGTCCTCAAACAGGTATTTCTTGGCTCTGAGAGTCCAGTCAGAGAAGAACACTCTGAGGCCCAGGACAAAGCTGCCAATCTTTGCATCTTGACTCCCAGTCAAAGGACTGAGAGGCAAGGGAGGGCTACCTCTGTAGCTGGCGGACTGGGGTGCATACAAGGCAGGAGCCCAAGATCACTGTTCCCTGTTGCGAGGTACTAGACCAGTGTTTCTCATCCCGTGGGTCGCGACCCCAGTGTGGGGAATCAAACAACCTTTTCATGGGGATTGCATATCAGATATCCTGCAGATGCTTAAGCTAAGATTCTTAACAGTTACAAACTTTACAGCTAAGAAGTAGAGACAAAATAATTTTATGATTGGGGTAAATACAACATGAGAAAGTGCATTAAGGTGAGGGGTTCACAGCAGTAGGAAGGTTGTGAACCACTGGACTAGTAGTTGTGACATTGTAATCTTTACTTCTTGCAGATCCTTTCTCCATGCTGGAGAGGAGTTCTTGGAAAGCTCAAAAGTGTACCTGAAAGCTGAAAATTAAGCTCCAAGTTAAAGATTTGCATACAAGCTTGGACAGGATATGCCAAGTATGTGTCCAGCGCAGAGGGGGTCAGGTGATACTGAGGGTATGGGCGTATGGCATTTTGGATGGAGCATGAGTTACAGGGAGTACTTCTGAGACTGGGGCATTCCCTGTGAATAGCAGAGTGAGCGAAGTGTTGGAGTTGGGGAAGACTGGGTGTCTTCGGGAAGTATAGGAAGGAAATTACACTCTGGCATACTGCCTCTACAGGAGTGGAGGGCCATAGCAGTATGGCCTTGCTGTCAATCATCAGAGCCTGCCTCTGACCGGATGTGGTTTATCCTTGCTTCCTGTGAGGTGGGGAGTAACTGGGTCTTAGTGCCCGTGCCACAGAAGCCTGCCCTGTTTGCTGCTCTCAAGTTGCTGCTGACCAGTACCAGAAAAGTTCTGCGGCCAAGGTAAGGACCCTGAAGGTGTACTGAAGAGGGCGCACCCCTGGAATAACCGAGGAAGGTGCATTTGTGGTGGAAAAGCTCAGGCTGACTTACAGGGTGGCAAGTTTTTGGGAGGGCCTGCTCTTAGAAAGTAACCGTGATTCTGAAGGTCGTGGCTTCCTAGATCACAGTTAAAGCAAAGCTGTGGGTTCTAAATGGTAAGAGAACCTTGAAACAAGTCCAAGTCTGTACTGGTCTTTAGTGCCACCGGACTCTAAAATGCCCCCGGCATTGTGCACAGCCAAAGGAGCTAAAACACTTGTAAAATAGAGAGGATTTTTTTTTAAAAAAAAATAAGTGTAAACTTTACAAAGTGTTTTCAAAACAGCTCTTATCAATGAGGTAAATTAGAAAAGGATTCGCCACTAAATCCAAAATGTGAGTTGGGTTCTTAAAGCATGTGTGGATGGCACAAGAGAACTGACCCCTGCTGGTTCTCTTTCTGTTTCTAAAAGCCTGAGATAGCTCTTGCAACCTCCATTTGAGAAAAATAAACTCCAAAAAGCCCTGAAAGGCACGGGCTTTGCGAGGTCCAACACAGGGTGGTGGGAGGTCTCAGAGAGACTTAAAAGAGAAGATACTTTGAGGTTGAGGGCAGCCACGCCCAGCCCGTGGGAGTGGGAAGATACAGAGGGAGGAACCCTGAGGTTTAGGGTAGCCACCCCCAGCCCGTGGGAGTGGGAGGATACAGAGGGAGGAACCCTGAGGTTTAAAGTAGCCGCACAGAGCACTAGGGAAGAGGGAAGAACCAGGAAGTTTAGGGTAGCCAACCCAGCACTTGAGAGTCAGACAGAGGTACCAGGAGGTTCAGGTTAGCTGTGACACACAGCGGGTGAAAGTCCGCAGAAGCATAATTTCAGGGAGCCATGCCCAGCCCTCTGGAGTCAGAGGATAAGTAGGAGATACCATGAGGGTTAGGGACTTGGGAGTCAGGGAACCTTAGTGAGGTACTATGAGGCTTAAGACTGGTTGGGCCTGAGGGAGTTCGATGCCCCAGTGTAGGGGAATGCCAGGGCTGGAAGGTAGGTGTGTGTGGGTGAGCACCCTCATAGAAGTAGGGGAAGGGAGGGATGGGATAGGGGGTTTCCAGAGGGGACACCTAGAAAGGGGATAATATTTGAAACGTAAATAAAGAAAATATCCAATAAAAGAAAAAACATTAAAAAGAACCACGCCTAGCAGGTGGGAGTGGAAGTGAGCCTTAAGAAGAGCCCTTTGGTCTTGTAAACTTTATATGCCCCATACAGAGGAACGCCAGGGCCAAGAAGTGGGAGTGGGTGGTTAGGGGAGTAGGGCAGGGGGAGGGTATAGGGGACATTCGGGATAGCATTTGAAATGTAAATGAAGAAAATATCTAATAAAATAAGTTAAAAAAAAGAAGACAACCAGAAAAAAAAAAAGAAGAGGTACCTTGAGATTTAACTACACCCAGTTCGTGAGATTCAGGAGTCCATAAGAGGCATGGGGGTTCAGGGTAGCCACTCCCAGCATATGGGAGTCAGAGGGAGCCTTAGAATGGAGGTACTATGAGGCTCTAGATAGCCATGCCAGTGGGTGACATTCAGAGAGAGAAAAGGGAGGAAGGAACCATGGCATTTAGGGGACCCAGGTCCAGCATATGGGAGTCAGAGTAGCCATAAGAAGAAGGTACCAGGAGGTTTAGGGTAGCCATGCCCAACAAGTAGGAGTAGGAGGGATACATAGAGGTACACTAACGTTTAGGGCTGCTGCGACCAGCCCGTGGGATTCTAAAGGAGCCTGAAGAGGAAGCTACCAAAATCTTTAGGGTAGCCATTCCCACCCCTTGAGAGTCAGAAGGATGTCCCAGGAGGTTTAAGGTAGCCAGACCCAGCAGGTGGAGGACCAAGGAAGCATAATTTCAGATTGTTGCAACAAGCACTTGGGAGTCTGAGGTTAAACTGGAGATGTCATGAGACTTATGGTAGCTAACACTTGGGAGTCAGAGGGAACCTTTAGAATGGAGGTACTATGAGGCTTTAGATAGCCATGCCAGCACGTGACATTCAGAGGGAGAAAAGGGAGGAAGGAACCATGGCATTTAGGGGACCCAGGTCCAGCATATGGGAGTCAGAAGTAGCCATAAGAGGAAGGTCCAGCAGGTTTAGAGTAGCCATGCATAGCAGGTGGGGGTCAGATGAATGATAATTTAGAGTAGCCTTTGCCAGCCTTTGGGAGTCAGAAGGAACCTTAATAGGCAGAGACTATGAAACTTACATTAGCCATACCTATCAAGTGGGAGTCAGAGGGATGTACCATGAGATTTGGCAGCCATGACCAGCAGTTTGGGGATCCAGGCTCTGGGGAATTAGAGGATAGGGTAGCTCTCCCTGGTGCTTGGGAGTGAGAGGGAGGTATGGGATGTGGAACAGTCAGGGGTGGATGGCAGGGGGTGGGGTGACAAAATCTGTAGTGTAAAAAAAAATACCAACCTTATAACTTATAACTGTATAAATAGTGTAATTTAAGTAACTTAGTTTTTACTAGACTAAGGTACTGTTCATGTATTTTTAACTAGACCAGGATAATAAACATGAACATTAATATTTTCAGAGAGAGGCAGACAGAGACTTATTCTGGCCAAACTGAGAAAATGGGTTTCAGGAGATATAAGAGGAAGGTACCAGCCAGGCATGGTGGCACACGCCTTTAATCCCAGCACCCGGGAGACAGAGGCAGGCAGATTTCTGAGTTCGAGGCCAGCCTGGTCTACAAAGTGAGTTCCAGGACAGCCAGGGCTGCACAGAGAAACCCTGTCTGGAAAAAAAAAAAACAACAACAACAAAGGACCATGACACTTAGGGTAGCCAGGCAAAGCACATGGCAGTCAAAGGGAGCCATAACCTGGAGGTACCAGGAGGTTTAGAGTAATCATGCCCAGCAGGTGGAGGTCAGACGAACAGCAATTTCGAGCAACCATGAGCAGCCCTTGGCAGTCTGGGGATGAGCAAGAGATCTCATGAGATTTATGGTAGCGATGCCTAGCACTTGGGAGATGAAGGAAACCTTGAGAGGGAGGTACTATGTGGCTTAAGGAGCTATGTCCAGCAGGTTGAATTCAGAGGGAGCCATAAGGGGGGGCATAGGAAGAGATTTGGGGTAGGCTAGCCCAGCAGGTAGGGGTCCAAGAGAGCATAATTTCAGGTAGCCATGCTGAGTGCTTTGGAGACAGGGTATAACCAGGAGACTCCATGAAACTTGGGGTAGCCATACCTAGTATTTAGGAGTCAGGGGGAGCCTTAAATGGGAAGTACTATGAGTCTTAAGAATGCCACTCCCAGCAGGTGGAATGCAGAGGGAGCCTTAAGAGGGAGGTACCAAGAGGCTTTGATTAACCATGCATGTGACAGTCAGAGAGATCCATAAGAGGGAGATGGTATGACTTTAGGGCAGCTTTGCCCACCATGTAGAGGTCTAAGGAAGCATGATTTCAGGTAGCTATGCCCCGTACTTAGGAGTCAGAAGGTAAATTGTAGATGCCTTGATATTTAGGGTAGGCATGCCTAGCATTTGGGAGTCAGAGGGAAACTTAGAGGAAGGTAACTACTAGGCTTAAGATAGCCATGCTTAGAATATAGTGTCCAGAGAGAGCCATAGAGGGACGTACCAGGAGATTCAGGGTAGCCTTGCCCAACAGGTAAGTATCCAAGGAAGCATAATTTCAGGTAGCCAGTCCCAGTGTTTGGGAATCAAAGGGTAAGCAAGAGATACCATGAAACTTAGGGAAGCCTTGCCTTGTACATAGTAGTCAGAGGAAACCTTAAGAGGGACTTACTATGAGGCTTAAGTTAGCATGGCTAGAACCTGGGATTCAGTGGAAGCCTTAAAAGGAGGTACCATGAGGTTTAGTGTAACCATGTCCAGTATGTGGCAGATAGAGGAAGCCTTAAGCAGGTATATAAGGAAAGGCTTAATGTAGTATTGCCCAAGCCTTTGGAGTCAGGGCCATAAGAGAGAGGTAGCATGCCATTTACAGTTACAATGTCCAGCAGTTAGGGGTTAGAGGACCCAGCACTTGGGAACCTGAGGGTAAACTGGAGATGCCATGAGACTTAGGGTAGCCATACCTAGCACATGGTAGTCAGAAGGAACCTTGAAAGGAGAGGTACTAGGAAGCTTAAGATATGCACACCCAGCATGTGACATTCAGAGGGATATAGAAGCAGACAGGACCATGACATTTAGAGTAGCCAGACCCAGCGAGTTGGATGGAGCCATAAGAGGGAGGTGCCATGAGGTTTAAAATAGCCACACACAGCATGTGGGTGTCTAAGGGAGATGTAAGAAGGAGGTGCCAGGAGGTTTAGGGTAGCCTCTCACAGCAGATAGGGGTACAAGAAAGCCCACAATTTCAGGTAGCCATGCCAAGTACTTGGGATTCGGAGAGAAACTTAAGGAGGGACTATGAGACTATAAGACAAGATGAGTAAGTGGGAGTCACAGGGATGGACCTTGAGATTTAGCATAGCCATGCTCAGGAGGTGCGCGTCTAAGGAAGTATAATTTTGGGTAGGTCAGAGGGAACTATAAGGGGGGGGGGTTACTATGAGGCTTAAGATAGCCATGCCCAGCAGGAAACAGAAGGGCTCCAGAGTGAGTTAAGATGAGGTTTAGCATAGCCATGCCCCATCAGGTAGGTGTTTAAAGAAGTATTACTTTGAGTAGCCAGGCCTAGCTCATGGAACTCAAAGGGTAAACATGAGCCATAAGATGGAGGTAACATGAGGTTTAGGGCTGCAATGCCAAGCAGGTAGGAGTCCAAGGAAGCTTAATTTCAGGTCACTATGCCCAGCATTCAGGGGTCAGAGGATAAACTGTTAATGCCATAAAGTAAATGGTAGCCATTCCTAGCACATACAGGGAGGTACTATGAGACTTGTGATGGCCACAATCAACATGTGACATTCAGAGGGAGATATAAGAGGAAGGGACCATGACTTTTAGGGTAGTCAGCTCCAGCATGTGAGAGTTGGAGGGAGGCATAAGAGGGAGGAAAGAGGAGCTTTAGAGTAGCCATGCACAGCAGGTGGGGATCAGAAAATGGTAATTTTAAGTAGCTACTCTCAGTCCTTGGTAGTCAGAGAATAAGCAGGAGATACCATGAACCTTAGATTACCCATCCATGGCACTTGGGAGCCAGAGGGAACCTTAAAAGGGAGAGACCATGAGACTTAATTTAGCCAAGCCCAGTAAGCAAAAGTCAGAGGGAGATATCATGAGATTTAGCATAGCCATGCCCAGCAGGTAAGGATCCAAGGAAGCATAACTTTGAGGAGCTATGCCCAGCTCTGGGATTCAGAGGATAAACAGGTGGTACCATGAGACTTAGGGTAGCAGTCCTTAGTGCTTGAGAGTCAGAGGGTACCATAAGAAAGACATAAATTAGACAAGCTGAGCAACAGGGAGTCAGAAGGAGATATAAGGGGAAAGTGCCATGACAGTGAGGGTAGTTAGAAAAGGGAGCCAGAAAAGGGAAGTACTATGAAGCTTAAGATATACAAGACCAGAATATGGGATTAGGAGATAACCATAAGGGGTAGGTTAGAGGAGATTTAAAATAGACATACCCAGCCGGTAGGGTTCCAAGGAAGCATTAGGGAGTAGCCAGGGCCAGCCCTTGTGAGTCAGAGTATGAGTTGGCGATACCCTGAGATACAGAATACCCATGCCTAGTACTTGGGAGTCAGAGCTAGTCTTCAGAAGGAAAGGCTGTGAGACTAAGTAGCCAAGTCCAGCAAGTGGAAGTCAGAAGGAGGCACTATGAGATTTTCCATAGCACTTCTCAGCACGTGGGGTTGAGAAGAACAATATTTTTAAGTGGCCAACCTTTCCCTTGGGAGTCAGAACATACTGAGGATATCATGAGATTTATGGTAGACATGCCTTCTCTTACTTTGGAGTCAGACAAAACCTTAATAGGGAGGTACTATGAGATTTAAAATCACTATGCCAGGCTTGTGGGATGCAGAGGGAGCCTTAAGGGGAGGTAACCAGGAGGTTTGTGGTAACCTCACCCAGTATGTGGCAGTCAGAGAGCCATAAGCTAGGATATAAGGAGAGGCTTAATGAATAATTTCATGTCACCGAGCCCAGCACTTCGGAGACCTAGGATAAGATGGAGATACCATGAAACTTAGGGTAACCGTACCTAGCACTTGGGAGTCAGAGAGAATCTTAATAAGGAGATAATATGAAGCTTAAGATGGTCTCACCCACATTTGGCATTTAGTGGGAGATATAAGAGGAAGGGGCCATGACATTTAAGGAAGCCAGGTCCAGCATGTTGCAGTCAGAGGGACCCATAAGAATGAGATACCAGAAGATCTGAAATAGCTATGGCCAGCAGGTTGGGGTCAGACAAATGATAATTTAGAGTAGCCATCTCCAGCCCTTAATAGGGGATAAGCAGGAGATATCATGAATTTAAGGGTAGCCATGCCTTACACTTGGGAATCAGAGAGAACATTGAGTGCTTTGTGTCCTATGCCCATAATGTAGGAGACACAGGAAGCCATAAGAGGGAGGTACTATAAGGTTTAGGGTAACAATGGTCAGTATGTGGCAGTCAGTGGGAGGCATAAGGCAGGGGAGATAAGGAGAAGCTTAGGGTAGCCAAGCTCAGTCCTTGGATGTCAGAAGGAACCATAATAGGAAAGTAGTATAAGGTTTCGTGCAGCCATTTCCAGCAAGTAGGTGTTGAATAAGGCATAATTTCAGGTAGCCCTGCCCAGCACTTGGGAGCCATAAGGGGGATGTAATGTGAGGCTTAGTCAGTCCCTGCACTTGAACTTCAGAGGGAACCTTCAGTGAGAAGCACTATGCAGCTTAGGGTAGCCATGCCCAACACACGGGAGTCAGAGGGTTCCATGAGGATGAGTTACTTGGAGGTTGAGAGGAGCTAAGGCCAGTGCTTGCAAATCAGTGAGAGCCTTAAAATGCTGTGATGCTTAGAGTAGCTAAGCCCAGCATTTGGGAATCAGAGCAAGCCATATGAAGGAGGTACCTGGAGATTTAAGGTAGCCCTCTAACAAGTGGAAGTAAGAAGGAACCATAGCCTGAGGCTTTTATATTCTCCAAAACTTTTAAAATCAGAAAGTGGGGGGAAATATGTTGTACAGCTAGGCACTGCAGTTTCTGTAGGAGTCCTGGAGCCCTAGGTTGAATTCCCAGGGTGGGAAAAGCACAGGTTATTAAATGTATGGAAGTACATGAAGGAGTTAAAGCCTCTCTCCTAAACTGTCATGCCCTGTTAGAAATTAGAGCAGAGTGGGGAATTGACCAGGAGGAGGGNAAAGGAAGTGAGGAAACACAGCAATGGNAGAGGGAAGTGGGAGAGAGGATGATTAACTACAAGGATCCATGTGTGGAATTGGACAACAGTTGTCACGACTTAGTGAAATGAATGCAGACAATGAAAAGGTGTCAGTTTAAAATGTCTGGGNGGGATGCTAATGCCCTGGTTGAATGCAAACTGCAACCTGTTGCCTAGCATGGACATTTAAAGTGCTTGTGAATGAGGAGCTGGCAACATGAAAGCCCTGTCTGCTCCTCTGAGAGTGCTCTCTGAANAGGGACAGCCTAGGCCCAATAGAGGCCCACTTTACCCTTGGTATGTAGTTCCTAATTTCAGAGAAGACATATGAACATGGCGGTTCACTTCCAGAAATAGTGGGGCCACTTAAAGCCCAGGCCCTATAGTATGACCAGAATGTACAAGCCTGACCAGCTAGTCACTGTTCCCAGGGCATTTTCAGCCCAGGAGGACAAAGATTAGAGTTGGGGCTTTTATTTTCCCAACTTCCATGTTTGTGTTGTAAAAGAAATATATGTTTTGTCTGCGTGCACATGTATATGTGTGTCCTAGTGCATGAGTTCATGTTTGTGGAAACCAGAGGCCAAAGTAAGGTACGTTTGCTCCAGAGCTATCTGTGTGTTTGAGATGGTGTTCTCTTCATGGCCTGCCTCTGGCAAGTAGGGTAGCTTTCCTGGTTGCTGGGCCCCAGGGATCCTTCTGTCTCCACCCTACCACTGATATTACAAGTGCAATCCATCACACTTTGCTTTGCTTTTAAAACATGGATTATAAGTTTAAAACTCAAGATCTTATGTTTGCTGTTTGCAAGGCAAGCTCATTATGGATTGAGCTACCATCCCAGTCCATCAGCATGTATTTCATTGACCCTAGAGGTAAAACTCTTTGTCTGATATTGGAGGGCCTTTAAAAAACAGGAGAGCAATAGTTCTATGCTTAACAGCGAGCCCAGAGAAGCAATCTGAAGAAAAGTTGATACCAGAGCGTCTTAGATAGAGCGTTACAGAATTCTCAGCACTCTGTACCCGGTTATTTGAGTAGACTGAGCTCTCTGAAGATTTTATCCAGGCCCTAGGTATTTTCCTAGAGCCAGGAGAGTAGAATATGAAAAGAACTAAGAGTATTTAGATACCTCAGTAAGTCAGATTTAATAGCAGCTGGTTTGAACAGAATCCCTGTGCATTCTCACAACAGTGATCTCAAACTGTGGGAAAAGAAATATTAGAGAAAGTCAAGATGTTTGGCATCTCCAAAAAGTGCTTATGGTATATTATTTTCCTGATCAAGGTCACAAGATCACCTGTTCTTTTACCCAAACTACTGCTTTCTATTCCTGACCACAGCCATCATGCCCAGAGGAAAGAAGAGTAAGGCCCGTGCTCGTGAGAAACGCCGCCAGGTCCAGGAAGAGGCCCAGCTGCTTACAGATGCTCACGCCAAGGCAGAAGAGAAAGGAGAGTCACCTGCCTGCTCTGATCATGAGTTTGGAGATGCTGTTGCAAGCACCTCTCCTGCTGGCTTCCAAAAGGGCAGGGTATCTACCACCTCTGCTGGTAAAGGCATGGCCCGTAAAAGGTCTGGAAAAGGTGCAAAAGGCCCAGAAGAAAAAAATAGTAGTTCTTGTAGGGCCCTACTTGCCTCCAGAGGCAAACGGATGGATCTTCTATCAAGGAAAGCAGGAATGCTGGTAGAGTACATGCTCTACAAGTACAAAATTAAAGAGCCTGCAAGGAGGGGAGAAATGCTCCAAGTTGTCAACAAAAGGTTCAAGGAGCAGTTCTCTGATATCTTCAAAAAAGCCTCCTATCGATTAGATATGGTTTTTGGCCTTGAGTTGAAAGAAGTCCAGCCCCATGGTCAAACCTACATTCTTGTCAGTAAGCTAGATTTCCAGGATGATGGAAGTGGGAGCAGTCGTCTGGGTATTCCTAATAGGGGCATTCTGACCCCTCTCCTAAGTGTGATCTATTTAAATGGTTACCGTGCCCTAGAGAAGGATGTCTGGCACTTCCTGAATATGTTAGGAGTCTATGATGGGGTCCCACACCTCATCTTTGGGAATGTCAGGAAGCTCATCACTGAAGATCTAGTGCAGGAAAAGTACCTAGAATACCGTCAGATTCCTGATAGTGATCCTCCATGCTATGAGTTTCTGTGGGGTCCAAGAGGCTATGCTGAAACCAGCAAGAGGAAAGTGATAGACTTTTTATGTAAGGTCGGTGAAACCATGCCCAGTGCTTACTCATCTTGTTATGAGCAGGCTTTGATTGAAGAGGAAGAGAAAGCCCAAGCTGAAGCTGCAGCCAAGACTGGCACTAAGGGCAAAGCCAAGGGACACTCAAAGGCCAAGTCGGGCAAGTCCACTGGCTAGTGAGATAATAGGTAGCCTCTGCTATAAAGACTGAAAAGGTCTTTTTGCAAAAAAAAAAAAAAAAAGTTGTTGATAAAGTTGTAAGGGTTTTTTTTAAGCAAAATATTAACTTGGAATTAGAATGTAGATGGATAACTCTTGTAGACTGTGCCTGGTTTCTGTTTATCAAGCTGAATGTTCAAACTTTGTATTAACTTGAAATACAAATTAGAACATGGCATTTATACAGGAACAATGTTGTAGACTGAAAAATCTGTAGAAAAATATTTGAGAATGGCCAATAGTAACATTTGGTCATTTGTTGGTTTGTTAACTGAAGTTATTGTTTTTGAACTTACATATGTATGCTTCCATTTGTTTTTGATATTATAGAATGCATGAGAAATTCAATCACAATGACTCAGATGTTTGTTTGTTTCCAAGGCTTGTGCTCTGCGTAAACATTAAACATCCACTCTTGCGAAGTCTTCAAACTTTACTGAAGTTATTTATTATAAGTAGATCTAGCACCTGCCCATGCAGTGGCAGATTCTTGGAGAAGCTCTATTTATTCATGAGCCTGAAATGGCATCCCCTTACCAATGAAATAAGTAGGATTTTGTGGCATTTGGACAGAAGACATTTTTAAACAACTTTTTGAAAGAAAAATCTCTAATTATTTTATTGCAAATACAATGCTGTATACTCTGCAGTATCAAATTTAAAAGTAGAAAAAAGGTATCAGGTGAATAGATACCAATGAATCAAATCAAAATGTTTACATTATTGATTGCCACATTTTATGACAGTTGTACAAGTCAGCTAAATGCACAAATGCTGCACATTGAGTCCTCTTTTTCAGTCCTACAAGATGAAACCTCTCAAACTCATTTCTCAGTATTGTGCCACGATATGTTCTTCCCATGGTTATATAATACATGCCTATTCACCCAGATAAGGAGCTTACAACAGTCCCAAGTACAGATAATGCCTATTTCCAACTTGGGGAACCATGAATTTTATTGAGCTTAATTACAGGAATATGGCTGAGGGATTATTTACAGGAGCAAAAATGGTTAAAATGGTTCAAAGATAGCTGCTTCTCAAAAAAAAAAAAAAAACCCACCCCATGGGTGACTGGTCAAAATACCTGTGAAGCTAGACCACACTGCATAGCCTGCAGGCAGGTCAACAGGCTGGAGAGCATCCTTTTCAGGTGCTTCAGTTGGTCTAATCCCCTTCCAAGCAGCTTTTCTGGTCTCTTCTTCTTCTAGGTAGCTATTCTGATCTCAGAGTCATCTCAGAACCTCTTCTCTGAGTGTCTTTGCAGCACAGCTTGTCTGAGTCTTGGTAGTTTAACTTGTCTTAAGAGTCTTAACTGCAGCCCTGCTTCATTTTGCCCTGAGAGGGACTCTCAGCTTTTATTGGTTTACACTGAAAGGGGAGGGGCCTGTCAAATCTGTTTAGTTTCAGGGACTTGTTGAAGCTTTTTTGTTTACCTCCATTTTGAAGGAGCTTCCTGAAGCTATTTGGAGCTGTTTACCTTCCTGCATAAGGAACTTCATGTAGAATGGAATGTTTAAATCCTCCAATCTTTACTTAGGGTAAATTGTTGCACAACACTGAAGATAAAGAGAAGCTTAGAATGATTTTTAATATTTCACAGGGCTAGTAAGTTATGAGTTGATAGTATATCCCTTTTCTAGGGTCTATATTGTTCCATTCCTCCTAAATTGAAGTATATGCTGTGACTCTTATTGCAGTATTCTCAATATACCAGCATGTGTCTGATGTAAAGGAGTGACCTTTAGATCAAAATACCGAATTAAAATACATAGAGCAACAAGAATTTCAAAATGTGTTCCAGGCATGGTGGCACATGACTTTAATCCCAGCACTTGGGAAGCAGAGGCAGGCAGATTTCTGAGTTCGAGGNCAGCCTGATCTACAAAGTGAGTTCCAGGACTGCCAGGGCTATACAGAGAAACCCTGTCTCGAAAAATAAATAAATAAATAAATAAATAAGATTTTCAAAATGTATAAGCAAAGACAAAATAGACTATTCAGTGACATACTTCTATTTTCAGTTATATACCTTCAACTGATAAGGTACATCAGGTCAGGATGTGGAGGATAGCTTTATCCTAGAGCTATATGCTATCTTATATGTTCCCTCAACTATACTGCAAAAACATTTGCTACCATGGACACCTGTTTCATGGTGGGGAATAATGCACAACAGAAGTTACACCCAAATCGAATTCTGCTATTATAGGGATTTATCATTTTTCCCTTATATATGCTTTGCTATTGTCCAGTGCTATAGTTTCACCATTTCATAAAATTCATAGGACAGCTACTCTTAGTGGATACTGAAGATAGACCATCTGAGAGGCCTGAATAAGCAATATAGAACCTTTCTTCTCTACCAATGGGGCTGTCCTGTGCATCGGGGCACAAAAGAGCCTGACTTCCAATTTTCTTTTGCCTTTAAAAGCAAAACCTGTAATTCTGTATCATACAGAATGCCAGCTGTGGACATCTGCAGGAAGCAAGCTGGAATTGTTTGCAGAAGACAGAAGTTAGCAGCTAAATGGTCAGGCTATTCTCATAACCTTGAAATCAGGAACACATTGTGTAGAAATTTAAGTGACCAGTGACCAGTGATCAGTTTTTCTCAGATAATTTTATCACTTAAAATTTTTCTTAAGAATGGTTTCACAAGATGGTGTTACTAGTTCAGTAGCCCACTACATTCCGAACCACTGGTACTAGGAGAATATGTTAAATTGTCAAGTCATAGCTTGTATAATTTAATTTTAGGGCTCCTTGTATCTAAAGTGTCTTTTCATTTGATTGGGAGGCAGAAGGGTAAATATTGACATATAAAAGAGCCAGAGAAGTAAACATCTGCTTTACCAGGGTAAAATTTTGCTAACCATGAAGTGAGCCATCCAGTCAGAACCCAGACCCTATTTTTTCTTAATTTTAATTATTTGCATTCCAAATGTTGCCCCCCTCCTATCCCCCTCTCAGAGTTCTTCACATTGTCTCCCCCCCTCCTCTTAGCCTCTGACAGGGTGCTTCCCCCATCTGCAAGCACCCCCATTCCCTGGGGCATCAAGTCTCTACAGGATTATGCAATCCTCTCCCACTAAAGCAAGACAAGGCCATCAGTCCTCTGCTACATATGCCCAGCACCCATCTTAAGTAACCCTTTCTGTAAGTTTTTATAACTCGCTGATTTTTTTTTGTTTCATTAATTGAATTGCTACTGTCAGAGAGAGTAAAACAGCAGTTTCCTAATTTCTTGCCATTGTTGATGGTGCAGTAGCAGTAGGTAATCAATAATGGCCCTGTTATCTATTATAGCCTGTCAATGTACTTTTTGTACTTTGTTTAATAAACCATGGAGGTATAGTTTAAACCTTCAGCTATTTTACTGGCCATCCAGCTAAGCTGTTCATCAGTGTTTGTTTGTTTGTTTGTTTGTTATAGAATTGGGCAGTCCAGGCAGGGAAGACTCAGTAGAAAGATGTGATAGTATTAGGGCATTTTTATGATTTATCTGGAAATTGTGGACCTGGATCCACCTCTGACAGTCTTGTGAATTTAACCTTTAAAAGATCCACCGGATGAGTGATGGTCCACTACTCAGAAGTGTCTGTTGCCTGCTGGCACTGGGAATGAGGAATCCAGGGAGCAATCCCAGCAACCTTAACAGTGGGAGGTGTAATGAAGACCATGGGAAATGGTCTCTTCCAATGAGGTTCAAGTGTCTTTGGATAATGTCTCTTTGTTTAAAAGATTTATTTATTATTATACATAAGTATACTGTTGCTATCTCCAGACACACCAGAAGAGGGCATCAGATCTCATTACGGGTGGTTGTGAGCCACCATGTGGTTGTTGGGATGTTAATTCAGGACCTTCGGAAAAGCAGTAGTTGCTCTTAACCGCTGAGTCATTTTGCCAGCCTCCAGCTAATGTCTCTTAATCTAGACAGTGAGTGTCACTAAACTGGTAAGTGTGGGGAGTCAAACTAGAGTCTCTTGGCTGGGGGTCTCTCAGTTTTGTGGACACGTTGAAGAGCCTGTTGCAGAGCCTGATGAGAGTGGAGAAGGCAATGGTTAGAAATTTCAGCTAAGTGTACATCTTGTAGTCTGGGTAGGGGAAGAAGAGGTCTGCCAGAAAAGAATTTCAAATGGACAAAGTCTCCTCTCTAAGGAGTACATCGAGCCATAAGAGGGCAAAGTTAAGAAAGCTCACCAAACCTTTGCTAGGGACAAATTGCTGCAAAACCTTCTTTAGAATAACCTGTGCTATTTACAATCAGGTAGGAGATGCCTCTACCCAACACAAGAAGATATCTACAAATAAAAGGAGGTGCTTTATACCCATTTTTGAATTGTTTTCCCTGAGTAAATTCCACCTCCCAGTGTTTTCCAGGCATCTTGCTCAGGATCTGACTCATGGGTATAGCGAATGGTGGCCCAGTGGTTGTTTGGACACAACTTGGGTTTTTTGGGGGGGAGGGGTACCAAGAGCTATGGTTTTAGAACTGTGGGATAGTTTTGACCCATTCCCTTAAACCTTCAACAGGCCTTTAATCATTAGTGCTGGGTTTTGAGACTGGAAGGAGAAGGATGTTCCAAGGTGGTTGGTAAGGAACTAAAATACTAGCTTTCCTGAGTCTCGGGATGTAAAGTGCAATCACCCCTGTTTTCCTTTCTTCAATTGCCATGAGCATTGTTTATTTTTGCCCTGTCTCAGAAAATTTCACTTGTAACAGAGCCAGATGTGGGGTTGATTCCAGCTGAACTGGGGATGGCTCAGATACTAACTAGTGTTCTGCAACTGGACAAGTACCTGGATTTTAGAGGGGAGCTTGTAGTCTAATTCTGTCATGTCTTCCTTGAAGGGGATAGTGGCTTGTAGTTTCTGTAACAGATCTTGCTTGGCTCAGTGGAGGATAGGGCCATTCAAGCATTATCAGGGACATATGTGCATCTTTCTAAGTCCACAACCCCATCAGTTGTCCAAGAATAGGCTGCAGAATCCCCTGTTGCACCTTTATCACTTTTGCAAGGGGTCTGTACGGTTTCTTTAGGATTGAAAAAGTTACTCCAGTGTTTATCAGGCAACTGACTATCTTGTTCCCCTCTTTCAAGGTAAGCGCAGGCTTTTGAGGAGCTGATGCAATTGAGCCCTGCCCCAATCAGGCAGCTTCAGTTTCTAATTGGAGCACTTTTGCTTTGGGTGTTTCAGCCCACTAGTTCAGTCATTCATTTTTCCAATGTCTGTTTTTTTTTTTTTTTTTTACAATAACCACATAAATTTCAGGCTAGAGGAGGTTTGGGTAGTCTTGGTACAGTCCTGGTTGCTTCCAAAAGCTTTGTTCATTACCTTCTGGTGGACCATCCGTCCCTGTTTCTCCCAGTACTAGCACTCTCTTTCCTAACCTTTTTGCCTTGGTATCTTCTAGCAAGTCTCTATTATTAAAGACTCTGAGATACTTCCACTAAGTCTGACTGTATCTTTCCTTCAAATCCTACTAGCCTCTGGAGGGTCTTTTAAATATCCTGGGTCAACTAAGACAAAGATTATATTTATAGCTCTTCTATTTTCTGCTGCTTCTGGGCCAATGGGTGTATAGGTCCAGAAGTATGACAGGTGTCACAGCTGGTCCTTGCAAAACTTTATTAACCTTAGACAAATTTATGGGCTTCCGTGCAGCATTCCAGAGACCATTTATCAGAGTCAGGCATTAGGTATAAAGAGCCCCTTTAACTTGTTCAATGTTAAAGTCCTATTGAGGTCTAGTAGAAGGGAAACAGTTTCCCAAACAGAGGCTATGGACTTCCTTGCTGCCCTCCGGATGCTCTTTCCTCTGAGGCATCCCAGATAGTCTGATAAATGTAAAACACTGTCTCAAAAAGAGAAATTTTGACAAAATCTTGAGGTTTGTCAGAGAAGGAGGGGTTGATTTTCCCAGTTATAAAGATCAATGGTGGAAAAGGAAACAAGTCATGAATGGAACCATCAGAGGAGTAACATCATTGCTTGTGTCTTCTGGGATGGAGGTTGAGCAACTCTGCAGGGAATCCCTCATAGAACGGAGAGTAGGGAGCTAGGTCTTAGGAGTACCTACTGCAGGTGTGGGAAGGACTACAAAGAGTCAGAAGTGGTAGGTTCTAGAGGAGTCACAGACAGGGGATAGTCTGGCAGTGGAAACACAGGATTGGATTTGAGTCCTCTAGCAATATGCAACACTTTTACTCCTGCATTCCTAAGATCTGGAACCAATGTTTGTGGCACTCCGGCTGCCAGGAAGGTTGTATTTCCAGCATATCCAGCCACATTTGAACGTAGGAATACTGATCCAGGTGTCCAGGTCTTCTTAAGACCGAAGGCTGAACTCTGACGGCAACTTGGATGATCTGGTATTAGGCCAACCCACACAGAAAACTAGCCAATCCAGTTCACAAAGCAAATGGACAGTTCCCTTGAAGAAGTGGACTCCAGATTGATTCCTGTGCTTTGAAAACTAATTTAAAGTTCTGTAAAATGCATTCCTAGGGGAGGTTGAGAACATCAACAAGGTTTGGGTTTCCCATATCTTTCTCTAACTGGAAAGGATTAATGGAAGCACATCAATGCAAAGAATAGAGACAATGGAAATGAAACAACAGACACGGGATGCATGTGTGATCCAGACCCTGAAGTAGTATCCCAGCTACAACCCAGTCCTGGGAAGTTTTACTCGACATCCATCTTTTCCACAGGTACCCAGGTTCACACCCGAGACTGACCAGACACTGGAAACCTAGGTTTATGTTACCTTCAGGGGTTTTGAATGCAAGTATGCAGGTAGAATCCTTTGGAAAGTTTCAGATGGAAAGTTGGTGAGGGGCACTTGATTTCTGGGGCCAAGGAAGGGCTTCTCAGTGACCTTCCCTAGGACTGACAGCCATTACTCTTGCCTAGAAGGAGCCCTAACTCCTTGAAGTAAACCTTGGAGATTTACTTCAGGGATCTTGGTGGAACCTCCAAAACATTATGGGGTAACTGGAGACCACCTGAGAGGCCTGAATAGTAAAATTCCAGCCTTTAGTCTCTGTTGGCTGGAATGTCCTATACAGACTAGCAGGGAGCAGCCCCAACAGTTTGCTTGAGCTTTTAAAGGCAAAGCCCATAATTATGTGACATTTACAAAAATCCAGCTATAGATATGTTCGGGAAGCAAACAAGCATTGTTTACAGAAATGGAAAGGTAGCAGTTGAGAGTCATACTGTCCTCATAATCTTGAGGTCAGGAACATGTGAAAAATAATATGCCTGTGTATGTGATTAATGACTAGTTTACACAAGATAATTGTATCACTTAAAGATTTCTTGAGAATGCTTTCATGAGGTGGCATATAGCTTAATTTATCTGTCTGTCTGATGTATACACACATATCACTATGCTACTAATTTTAAAGTGTTAGTAAATTAACAATATACCTACCTTTTAATAGAGGAGACAAAAAAAAGATTCCTGGCTTTCATTATCACACTGAAAAGGCTTGCTGACTACAATGTTTACTCCACTTTAGGCAGGGTTGGGTACTTCCCAGAACTATGCATGGAAGAACTGTAGAGACCAACACCTCAGAATGAGGTGTTTTACAGAAAGAAGTGCTCCCTGCCAAGAAATTTCTGGCAAAATTGCCAGACCTAGCAATATTGCCACAATACTTCTTTAAGATTCTGGGGGATCTAAATGTACCTGGGAGCACTGTCCTGTCAAACAAGAAAGGATTTTCAGTCTTTGATTGGAATCAGGTAATGAACCAGAATGAGAATGATATGTAAGACCCAAGCAGAATAAGAGTGCTTAAGAAAAAAGTGAGTGAGCAAAAGCAACATTAAGAACCTAAAGAAGCCAGGCATGGTCGCCCATGCCTTTAATCCCAGCACTTGGGAGGCAGAGGCAGGTGGATTTCTGAGTTCGAGGACAGCCTGGTCTACAGAGTGAGTTCCAGGACAGCCAGGGCTACACAGAGAAACCCTGTCTCGAAAAAACAAAAAACAAACAAACAAACAAAAAACAAAAAACAAAACAAAACAAAACCCTAAAGGCAGAAAAGGCCTTTAGAAAGTCTCACTTCCTTATCCCTGGGAGGGCACTAGCTAAGGTTAGGATGAACTCAGCCCTTTGTGGAATGGGAAAAGGGCCACACCTTGTTGAGACAACAAATTCTATTGTATTAAATCAGCAGAGAATTATTTTCAAGCTTGTATTAGGATGTCAAAAATGTCCAGCCCATAATCGGGGTGACAGTACATTCCTTCCGTAACTATTAATATACAGAGAATTTGAGCAGTTGAAGGTAATTAAGCAATTTGAATTTTTCTTAAAATGTATCCAATAACTGAGGGCCCTAAGACAATGAATATGGGTCTCAAGGATGGAGACATAAGCTCAGAGGTTAAGAGCACTGACTGCTCTTCCAGAGGTCCCGAGTTCAATTCCCACCAACCACGTGGTGGCTCACAATCATCTGTAGTGAGATTCGATGCCCTCTTCTGGTGTGTCTGAAGACAGCTACTGTGTACTCATATACATAAAATATATAAATCTTTAAAAAAGGAACATGAGTCTCAAGTAAAGTCATGGAAGACTACCAAGTTGTATCAGATCAGAGAAAATATGTGGATCATATGCTCCATATCTGTGGGTACATAGTCTTTCTAGGGATGCTATTATGAACCCCAGGAAATAATGACAGTTGAGAGATGCCTCTGAATTTCCACTCTGGGTTATTTTATCATGGAAGCCTGAGGCTGTGTTCCCCTGTATTCAATTACCAGTCATCGAACTCCGCTCTGTATGGTAGCACTTTTGTTATGATGAGACCATTGGCAAGTGTTTAGCTAGCAGTGTTCTCCTTGCTTTCCTCTCCTGGGGCTCATGGAGGCACACATCCCACATAGTGGACATGATCTGGTCAAAAGGAAGGAAGCCTCCTTATCTATGTCTACCCAGATCCTATCAACTGAGGGAAGTGTAAATTTTGTTTAGGAGGTGTGTGATTCAGATCAGTACTCAGAGGGAGGATGCTCTCTAAAAGTGAAGGGTGGGTGTGGAGGCTTATCAAAAAACTCAACTTTCTTTCCATTTGGGTGTTGACCATTTAGTTTCTACAGGTCCAGACTTCTGGTTGAGAACTAAACAAGGTGGGCGTTACTCAGGGCAGCAGCCTTGAGTCAGTAGAAGGAGGATTCTTGCTCCACTGAATCCACTCCTGTCCATGAACAGGAGTTCATGATGCTCCTCATTTCTGCCTTGAAGGTCAAAGTGAACCCCCTAATAGAATACAATGGGTGGGGACCCCAGTTCTGGTATGGGAGTTCTTGTTGAAAACTAAGGTAAAGCTGACAGGTACGTGTAAGAGTAAGAATTGTTTCCTAAACAACAATTTTCACAAATTTCTGCCCATGTCCCCATGTCTTCCCCACGCCCTGCCCGTGTCTTGTGTACCACCACCCAACCCCATGAATCCTGCCTACATTACTTGTTGGGAAGCCTACGACTGTCTTTGGTGAGTGAGGGCACTTCAGTCAGTACAATTTGTATCTGCCAGTCCACTCCTTAAGAGAGGAGATGTCAAAAGACTTAGCCTCATTTCTAGTCCAGTAAGGGCCCAGAGAAAAGCTGTTATCCATTATACTGTACCTACATTTTCACTCTAAGGACCAAGGAAGGAAAGGAACATGTTTGTAGCTAGTAAACTTGTGTGGGGAGAAGAAGGGACCCTAGAATGCAGAGAAAGCATTCAATTGACAGAATTCCATAGCTGGAATGTCCCTCATTTGTGCCTGGAAAGTCACAGAATGCACCATACGTGGAAACAATGGGCAGGCTACCATTTCAGCAAGGGAGTGTCTTGGTCAAAATCAGTTGAGAGACTCTGAGTGGTGATTAAAGGAAATATCCCTCAAATATGTAGTCTCAGAGAGTTCTCTATTGCCTGTAACATCTGAGAAACTTTATAGGAGCCCATTGAAGCTTGAAATGATTACTTCAAAGGTGAGTGAAGAAGGTCTAGGTTTCATACAAAGTTTGTGTTACTTGTATCAGAATAGCACAGAGATCCTGACTCCACTTGATATGCTGAGGGCCTAAAAAGCATGGATTCTGTAATAGTGATATTCCTTAGCAACACACCCTAGTTGTCAGTATGGAGAGACTCTGGGCAATAGTAGCAATATAGCTCATCCTCATTTCCCCTGCGATGGGAAGAAAGCCTTGGAAGAAAGACTGACTCAGCATCTGTCGAATCAATTGAATGTGAATTTCTAAAAGTCATCTGGGTTTAAGTTTAAGACCCTGAATTTGGATTAAGGAGAGCATTTGCAGTCTCACAATCTACAGGGTCCCACTGAATCTATCCCCTAGGGGATTTTCCTAGCCCTGTGTGACCCCAGGAAACCTGCTGTATTAAGTTTTGCACAGAAAGTTGTGTAACCACTCTGGAAATCAGTCTGGCGGTTCCTCAGAAAATTGGACATAGTACTACCTGAGGACCCAGCAATAACTCTTCTGGGCATATACCCAGAAGATCTTCCAACTGGTAATAAGGACACATGCTCCACTATGTTCATAGCAGCCTTATTTATAATAGCCAGAA
>NC_034613.1:73934034-73963069 GCF_900095145.1 Mus pahari | reverse complement strand
ATAGGAAACTTTTGGGATAGCATTTGAAATGTAAATAAAGAAAATAATAATAATAATAATAATAATAATAATAATAATAATAATAATAATAAAAGTAAGTCCCAGAGAGGGAGGTGTTATCTAACAGAGGCGCAGATTCAGTGGGCAGAATATTTCTGGACATGAATTCTCAGTGAGCCCATGTCAGCTCTTAGAACTGAATAAACCATGAAAAGTGTTGAGGGTTCTGGTATTCTTTCCTTTCATCGTAAGGACCCATGGAAGGAAATGAGAGCATTAGATGGAGTTATCCAAAATGAGAGCTGCACAAGGAAGAGGCCCAGGTTTACTAACAATTTGATATGATAATGGCACTGGCTTAGAAGCTAGGAAATCTTCCTATCTCAGAAAGAAGGGGATCCATCGGAATTAAGCCTTCCAACACCACTTACATTCCCAAATGGGTTGGCAGGCTACAGTCTAAAGCACACTTTAATTAGTTCTGTAGGGTTATCAGAGGGCAGACTGGTCAGAACAAGGGCACAGTGGGTTCTTAGAGCAGTACTTTTACCACATCCTGTAAAGGTGGGCTCCTTAGAGCCAAAAGTTATCTCTCCATTGAAGGTACTTACACAATCTCAGTCTCTCTCCAGGTAACAGAATCACTGGTTTGCTAGCTCACACTGAACAAGATCAGTATGCCTCGGGGTCAAAAGGAAAAGCTCCATGCTGGAGGAAAATGCCACCAGGCTCAAGGTGAGACCCAGGATCTCCAGGGTGCTCAGGCCCCTGCAACAGAGGAGAAAAGCCATCCCCCTCCATCTTCTCCTCATTTGGGGATTACTACCCATACAAAATCTACTTCTAAATTACAAAGCACCTCCAAGGCGCCCCAGAAAGCCCTTAAAGGAGCTAAGGGCAAAATTAAGAGAAAACAAAGTTCTCCCAAGGCCTCACCCTCTACTGTGAAGCGCCCTAAAAAGTCTCTCATTGGTGCAGTCCGCCTGGTGGTGAGCTACATGATGCAAATGTGTAGAATGAAAAGGCCCATTCTGAAAGCAGATTTGTTGAAGGTGATCACCAAAACCCATAGAGAACACTTTAATGAGATTTTCACAAGAGCTTCGTTCAACTTAGAGGTGGTTCTTGGTGTAGACATAAAGGAAGTAGACTCTATGAAGAATTCCTACACCCTTGTTAGCAAAATGAATCTCCCTAACAATGGTGTTGTGACTAAAGGAAGGGGATTTCCCAAGACTGGCCTGCTCATGAATATCCTAGGGGTGATCTTCCTGAAAGGAAACCGTGCCACTGAGGACAAGATCTGGGAATTCCTGAATAAGATGAAAATATACGATGGAAAGAAGCATTTCATTTTTGGGGAACCCAGGAAGCTTATCACTCAAGATTTAGTGAAGCTTAAATACCTGGAGTATCAGCCAGTGCCTAACAGAGATCCAGCAAGCTATGAATTTCTGTGGGGTCCCAGGTCTCATGCTGAGACAAGCAAGATGAAAATCCTGGAATTTTTGGCTAAGATCAACCACACAGTTCCGAGTGTCTTCCAGGCTCGGTACGATGAGGCTTTGAAAGATGAAGAAAGAGCTGGAGCTGCAGCTGCAGCTGTAGTCAGTGAAACCCCCGATACCAATTAAAGGTCCCACAGCCATGTCAAACAGGTCCTCTCACACCTAGTGACATTAAGAGTTTTTGATTTGACCTTGTAGTTCAAGAGGACAATTCAAGAAAGGGCTGATGATGGACAGTTTTCAACTAGAGGAAGTAGAGTGAATAGCTTTGCGTTTCTGTTCTCTATGGGCAATTTGGAAAGTTATCTGCATTTTTGTTTCGTTCAGTTTTTCAAATGTTCTTTCTGTGTATCAATATGATTAGCTCAATATACTGTGTTGTTCATTCAAATTCATCGGTATGCAGAATAAGTTTCTTTATAAAAGAAATTTTAAACAATTCATCATTAAATATATGATGAGATGGAGAAAGAGAAAAATGGTAATTTGGTTAATATTTGCATTAAAACTTTTCTCTTTATATGATGAAATAAAAATATATAAATGTCTTTGCTTCATTTATCTGGGTGGAGTTGAATAGGGGAAACAATGTTATCAAAATTTATTGTATGAAAATTTTCAATTAAAAATTGTGCATGTAAGTAATATTCAGTTAGGCCCAAATGCTCATAGACTTAATTGTTCCCTAAACATAATTTGACCATCTACTCTTAGCGCTTCCGTGCTAATGCTGGAGGGCTAAGATAACGAAGATGTAGTAAATAACCATGCAATTAATTATAATGTCCAGAAAAAGGAAACGAAGGAAGAGGATTTTACAAGAATGTAATCAACTAGCAATTATTTGATTAATACAAAGTTGGGTTTTAGGAAGCCTCAGGGCTTTCAGTGGGAAAGAATTTAAATGTGGCTACCAGATAGAATTAGAGTAGGATGTTCGAGTGAGACCGTCAGTGTTATGTAAATAAAGAAAATATCAAATGAAAAATAAAAGAAATGAAGAATGGGGAACTGGGAGAGAACTGGCAGGACTAGAATGTATCCGTAAGGCTGTGCCAGAAGTTAAAGATCACTGAATACCCTGGGTGTTGTATATACTCATAATCTGAAAAAGGAGCCATTGCTCAAGGAAAGTGAGACACCTAGAAAATACTGTGCTGGCACTCTTTGTCATGGACTGGGACATCCAGAGGGTGCTCCTTTAAAGGACACTCATCAGGTTACACTGTGTGTGATTTGACAACTTTCAAATAGTTCCAGTAGAGGTTAGAGAGAGAAAAGTGGAAGTGGCTTAAGTTGAATGCCAACTCAAGAGAAGGGAAGTTTCAAGGTACCTGAAGTATGTATTTTAAAAATTGTGCTGTTCTGGGCAGTGGTGGCACATGCCTTTAATCTTAGCACTGTTAAGGCAAAGACAGGCATATCTCTGAGTTCAAGGCCAGCCCTGTCTACAGAGAAAGTTCAAGCATTGCCAAGGCTGCACTGAAACACACTCTCCAAAACAAAGCAACAAAACAAATGAACAACAGCAAAAAATTATGTTGTATCAACTGAGGAAGTCAACCTCACACTGAAATTGATTTTTCATAAGGAAAAAAAAATAGTACTTGGTTTCTCTTGGTAAGCTTCACTTTATCTGAGAGGGTTTTCTTTAATTTTCAATATAGTTCCTAGCTTTAAAAATAGTGTGTTTTACTGCAATATGGAAGGAAAATGAGTCATAACAAGATTTTGTATTTTAAAAAAATTAGTCCCATAATTTTACATATTTAATACATACTTAGGCATTCTTGAAAGACAAGGCTTTTCATAATCACTTCACATATGAAAGGCCTGAAGCTCACAGATTTTGGTAATGTGCAGTTTCACACAACTGATAAACTACAAGGCTTGAACAAAGGCCAATGTCTGATGTAGTAGGAGATACTAGGAGAGCAACCTCTCCTGTGCCCGTTGGATTGTCCATCCATTCACTTTATGACAGTGCTGGGCCTTATATTTAATACTCCAGGTTTTCTTGTAGACAAAAGATAGAGGAATTTCTTTTCCTAGTCTATTCAGCCACCCCACTTTTTTTCCTATGAAATGGTTTATTTTTCCAAATTAATAGTGGTTTGATATTGGTTTACAAGGAGACCTAAGAATACATATTATTTAACTTTTTCTTAGTTTTCCAAAACCATTTATTTACCAAAGTGTATATTTGCCAAATAGTAACAAATAATAACTTCAGCTTTACAAGATTTACATATTGGTGATGCCAACTCTTTCCCAAACAATATAAAAATTCACTACTTCTCAGTTTTCCCACTCTACATGGTGTCATCCTCAAGCTAGGATTCATGCAGATCCTATGGAGTGAACTAAATTGTTCTCCTTTCCTCCTTTTTACTGTGAGTTTAAGGATCCAATTTTGTATGTGCTTCAACTTGACTTTTCTGTGGTGACTGAAATGATTCTGTCCAGCTTTCCATGGTATTCTTGTGCACTGCAGTGACATCTCCCCATCCCCTTGTATCCCACTCCATCCTTGAACCTCTCCCCTAAAATAAAATTAACACACACACACACACACACACACACACACACACACACACACAGAAAATATATCATCATGGAAGATGTAGTGTGGAAGATGTAGTATGTCACAGTTTGTACCACAGTACACACATCTTCATTTGCAAATGTCTGTTAAAATGAGTCATTGTTCTGATTTGAGGTCTCTGGCTTTTGTGAAACCATCAATATTGAATCCACACCAGGATTCCTCCTGGTTATCCTATTGTTGTCCTGTGTCATTGAGATCCTACAGCTTTGGGTCAGCTGGACTGGCCCTTTCACTACCCCCAACTGTTCACAAAGGATGTAGATTTGGGGATGAGCCACCATGTGGTTGCTGGCAATTGAACTCAGGACCTCAGGAAGAGCAGTAGATGCTCTTAAGTGCTGAGCCATCCCTCTAGCCAGATCGTGATTTTTTTTTTAAGGAGATATTTTGCGTCTAATCCACTAGATTAAAATACATTACCAGAACAATAATCAGTCTGAAAGGCAGAGAAAAGAATGGAGGAAAGAGAGAAAATACTAGTCAAATGGTGATTACGTGTGCAAATCAGATTAACTCAAAAGCTAATGTCTTCATATACCATCTTTCTGCACAATTTCCTTTTAAAAAATTATAGCCTTTTCAATGTAAATATGTGAGGCCAAATCTTACTTTTAATGAAAAAAATAGAATAATCTTGTGTTTTTCTAAAGAAATGTCTGTCCAAGGTCTCTGCCTTGTGTCATGATTTCACTATAATAAAGGGTAATTGATCATATAATTTAGTGTTTCCCAATGGTTCTGTGAACCAGGAATGTGAATGAAATGAAAGCGATTCCTAAAAGAGGAGAAGATAGAAAGCATGTCAGGCAGGTATGTCCGCTGGAGCTTCTCCTACCCTAATAATTACTAAAGGTTCCCAGGGTCTGCCTTACCCGAAGGAGACTTGCCTCACATCAGTGGAGGTAGACTGAAATCTATGAGAAACTGAAGACCCTGATGCAAGGTCAGATGAACCCCAGAAGTACTCACCCAGAGCCAAGTGATGCATAGTATCCCGTCACTGTGGTCAGGTCACAGAGTTCACAGACAGCCTTCATTGAGTGGGGCTAATTCCTCCATTGGAATTCTCTGGAAAATCAATACCTTGGTCTCAGGTCTGGCTGACTCCAGCCTTGAGATGGAGGCTTTTCTATGTATGATAGGTACAAAGTAAACACTCTGAAAAGTGCTAAAACTACAACGCCCCTCTCAGTGAGACCCTTATATTATTCTCTGTCAAACATAGAGATTTCAGGTATAAATATAACACAAAACAACTTTCATACCCTGCTTAGCAGAAGGAAGATCCTACTGCGAGTTAGACTTAGAACCCTGAGTCAGGACTCCCAATGAGAATTCCCACACAAAACAGCAATCTCTCTGACACTTCTGGAGTGGAGACAGGTGGGTGAAGAGGTCAGAGGTCAACTGTGGTTGTTATTTGCTGTCAGGAGCCACTTTTTTTTTTTTTTTTTTTTTTTGTCCTCAGGCCTTTTTCCCGGTCTAGTACTTGGCCAGCAAGCCCCTGGGAGCTGCTTCTGTCTGCCAGCCCAGCACTGGGATGACACATCACAGTCAGCTTCTGGGAACTGAGCTCAGGTTCAAAGTTTTAAGGTATATGCTTTGCTGACTGAGATGTCTTTTCAGTTCTTGTAGGCCACATCTTAGAAATGAAGGAGATTTGTGGAAAGATAAAATCCGTAACCTTCAATCCCATTAATAAGAACTACACCAAAGGTAGAGTTTTTAAAATTAAGTTATTTATTTACTTTACACTCCAATCCAAGCTTCCCCTCCACCCTCTCCTCTCCCCCCTCCACCTAGTCACTCCCTCTCACCTCACCTCCAACCTCTTCATCCCTCCTCCCCTTCTCCTGAGAAAAGGGGAGGGCTCCCATAGATATCAACCAGCCTTGGCAAATAAAGATTCAGTAAAAATAGGAGTCTCTTCTACTGAGGCTAGACAAGGCAGCCCAGTTAGGGGAAAGGGATCCAAAGGCAGGTGATAGAGTCAGAGACAGCCCCTGCTTCTGCTGTTAGGGATCCCACATGAAGACAAGGCTACACAACTGTTACATATGGGTAGGGGGGGATAGGTCTGTCCCATGTATTCGCTCTGGTTGGCAGCTCAGTTTTTATGTTCTTGTAGACAGAACAAACTGTAGATGGGAGATTTTGTGGCTAGATTGGTGTCCCAGTCTGGCTATTGGAAGTCTTGCCTGGTTACAGGAGATGGTAGGTTTGAGCTCCATATTCCCCATTACTGGAAGTCTTAGCTCAGGTCACACTTAAACATTCCTGGGAGTTTCCATCGTCTTATGTTTCTAGCTCGTCACAGAGATGCCACTTCTTAATCCTGTTGTCTTTCTGAGTACTCTCTCTCTCTATCCTCTCTCATCTTGTTCCTCCTACTACCATCCCCACTGCTCCCCTCCCATGACCCCTCTGCCCCATACCCCCCAAGTCTAATCTAGTTACCCTTCTCATTGAAATTCAAGCACCCCTTACTTTGGGCCCTCCTTGTTTTATATATGTATGGAAGACTTTAGGTTAAGAGGAAGTCTCTAAGATCATAACCTACAAATGAATATAGGAAAAAACAAATGGCCTGGCCCCTTGATCCCTTTTATTCGGTCCTTAAATTAAGGAGAAAAGAACAAGGCAGAAGCTTTCATATGGTATTAAAGAACTGACTTTATTTTAGAGCAGTTTTAAGTTTACAAACATCTGAACAGAATGTAGAAGGTTCCTATGCAACTTGAGTTTCTAGACATACACAACTTCCCTGCTACCAGCATCCCATAGTATAGTGGTACATTTCTTATACATTAGCAAATTTGTATTTTCATGTCATTACATCAGATTCTAAAGTCCATAGTTTATGTTAGACTTCACTTGTGGTGTTGTATATTGTGTGGGGGTTTGATAAATTTCATAATTTATATTCACTGTTAAAGCATCACTTTATATGTAATATAAAGTAATATGTGCATAAGTTTCTTTTGTATCTTTTCATGGATTAATAACTCATTTTTTTGAAGAAAAGTTAGTTGTGGAGCCTTTAACATACAATATTTGTTCAAGTTGTGTCCGTTTGAAGTAGTTAAGTCACAACTAGAGGACAAGTCTCAATTTTTTTAATGACATATTCCAAATGTACCACCAATCTATCAGATCGCAAACTGACAAACATTATGATTGCTACCAGTTTGGGTAACTACAAATAAAATTGTCATAAATCAGCCTGGAGCAATGGCTCAGAGGTAAAGGCACTGACTGCTCTTCTGAAGGTCTTGAGTTCAAATCCCAGCAACCACATGGTGACTCACAACCACCGGTATCTGAAGACAGCTATAGTGTACTTAGATAATAATGAATAAATATTTGGGTTGGAGTGAGCAGAGGTCCTGAATTCAATTCCCAGCAATCACAAGATGGCTCACAACCATCTATACAGCTAAGTGTATTCATATACACAAAATAAATAAATAAATCTTTAAAAAAATTGTCATAAATCATTCTGTGCAGACTATTTCATAGGTGTTAAGTTTGTTGGTGGTTTTTGTTTTTGTTTTTGTTTACTTATTTGGGTAAATATCAAGTAGCATAATGGTTGTAGTCTATGGTAGAAGTCTGTGTGGTTTTGTAGGAAACCCTCCAAATTGTTTTCCAATCTAATTGTATGATTTTCCATCCTCACCAGGGATGAATGAGGGCTTTTATTGCACAGTATTTAGGTGCCCGCATCACTTGCACTTCATTTCACACTCTCGTCATTTGTCTCAAACTAGTCACCATGTCTCAAGATGAGAAGGACCATGTCCATGCCTGTGAGAAACACTACTGAGCTCAAGCTGAAATCCAGTATCTCCAAGTTGTGCCCAACTCCTACTCTTTCCTACCTTTCTTCTTTGGGGAATATTTCCAGAGCAGAGCTGTCGCTGCCAGTCTCTAGCATCCTCAGAAACTTCCGCTTACCACCAAGATGTTCTGTCATCAATGTTTTGGATTTGGGCTCTTCTAATAGATGTAGAGTAGTATTGCATTTTTTATTTTACTTTCCAATTGTCTAGAGCTTATAATGTTAGGACATACATATTTATATTCTGTATCTTTGGGGGAAGCATCTTTTCAGATCTTTTCTACATTTTATATTGAATTTTGTATTTATCATTGAGTTGTAGATACTCTTGAATATCATGAAACAGCCCTTTATCAAGTAGTTCTTGATACAAAAGTTTTATTTCTCCAAGTTTGTGAGGTTTCTTCTTATTCTCTTTATGTTATTTTTGCTAGGGAAGGGATGTGTTTTAATTCTGTGAAGGCAAATATATCATATGGTTCATGGATGCCCATTGTTTTTTGCCTCGGGTTTAGAGGAAATGAGACCATTAGTCTTAATGTGCAGTCACCAGTGAACAAGGAGGACAATGGCCCTGCAGGGATCTTAGATGAGAACACAGAGTAAAGACTTAGGGCCCAAGGAGCTCAAGACAGGCAGGGTCTACTGAGCTATCATCACTGCATGTTCCTTGGCAGGGATGGTTGAATGAGTCACCCTTACACTTCCTTGTATGGGTCCCAGAAAGTATCTTTTCTCTGGAAGAAAGACAGTGAGAATGATACTCCCTTTATTTACTTCTTATTAGTAGTACATAGTATGGTACATAATAGTAGTTTCAACATAATATTTTATACACGTATTAAATATACATCAATCTCGCGTGTCCTGCATTCATCGGCTCTTATCCCACTCATCATCCTAATGATCTCCTTTGCCCCCAATATTTCCCTTTCTACTTTCATGTCTTTTCTTTTTTGTCTAGATATTTTTTCAGCACCCCACTCCTTTATTTCCTCCCTTGTAAAGGAAACTTCAGTTCAGGAGCTCTCCTTTCCAGCCCTCAAGTCCCCAAGAGACAAGGGACCACAGGCACCAGATCTTTGGTGAGACAGTACAGGTCTCAGACACTTGCCTCCAGCCCTGAGGTTCTGGCTGTTTGTGTCAGTGAGTCAGTAGTACCCTTCCAAAGGAGGGACCAGGGTCAGTTCTGAGTGGCAAACATCTTGAGGCAAGAGGCCACCTTAACTAGGCCTGAGGCGAACCCACCACAGCAAAGGTCACCTCTGTCTGAAGAGAGACTAAGCCAGTGCGGGACAGCCAGTTCAGTTACCTCAAGGGGAACACAGTCCTTCATTGAGAAGGACACGATCCACCTGGATGGATACTCTCGCACACATCAAGGCAACTTGCCCCTTTCATGGCCCATGTGGCTGCAGCTGGCAGCAGACACAGCATACTTCTAGATGGATGAAGGGAGATGGCCTAGATTCTAGCCATAGGAGCTTATTGCAGCAGGCTTCCAGGAGGGGAGCTCAATCCCGAGGACAGTTGACCATGACTTCACCCAGGGCCTCCAACACCTCTTGCTTGTAGTCATCAAAGTCACTGTTGATTTGACTGACACCCTGCTCCTCCACCACCCACAACTAGCAGTTGGTGTCTGTGATGAGGCATGCATCATGGCTGACAGGGAGCCCCTCGTAGTCATTGATGGCCTCCCCCAGGGCGTCGATGGACTCTATGTCCAAGTTATTGGTTGGTGCATCCAAGATCCAGGCTCCCAACAGGCCAGCTCCACAAACACATAACTCAGGCTTTCTGCCCACCAGAGAGTTTGCAGATCTGGATGGTGTGGGCGTGGCTCTTCAGACCAAAAAGGCCCAAGTACTTTCGGGCATCCTGGTAGGGCAGATTGAAGCTCCGCTGCAGGTACTCAGTGGGCTTCTCCATGTGCAGCTGCTCTGCGTACTGCTGGTTAAAGAAGCTGATTTTCAGTCGATGGCTCTTCTTCACTTCCCTATTGGTTGGTGTGAGCTTGCCTGTTAGCAGCAGAAGTAGTGTGCTCTTCCCCACACCATTGGGACCCACAAAGCAAATTCGGGAGTCCTTGTCGATGCTGAAATCTAGATTCTTAAAGAGTGGCTTCTGCCCCTCATAGCCAAACGTCACACCGTGCAGGCCCAGCACAGTTGGACCGAGAGGCGGGGTGGATCTGGGAAGGTGAAGCACACAGCGTACTCTACTCCTTGGGATGTTTCAGGAGCTCAGGGGGCTCCTGAGACTCTTCATCCTGGTTTTTCAGGCGGCACCTCTGCTGTTTTCCAGTTAGGACTTCCTTTGTTTGCTTTTCTGCTTGCCTGGTGGACTTGCCCCCAGCCTTCAGCTTCTTCTCCTGCTTCTCATACTGTTTTAGCAGTTCTTTCTGCTTCTGCTGGTACATCTTCTTGAAGGTCATGTAATTGCCCCTGTAGTAATGGAGCCGCTGGGTGTCCAGGTGGATGCTATTTGTGCAAATGTCATCCAGAAAGCCACTGGTCATGGGAGACAATCAGCAACGTCTTTCTCCAGCCCTGAAGGTAGTTATTGAGCCAGATGATGGTGTTGAGGTCCAGGTGGTTAGAGTGCTCATACAGCATCAGCAGCGTTGATTCCATGAACAGTGCCCTGGCTGGGGAGACACACATTCTCCAACCCCTAGAGAACGTCTGTGTGGGCCGATTCTGCATCTCAGGGTTGAAGCCCAAGCCAGCCAGGGTCAGCTGTGACTTGACCTCCACAGCTGCTGCCCCAGTAGCTCACAGTTCCTCATACACCTTTTCTAGTTTCTCAGCAGCAGTGGCATCCCCCTGCTCCAGCTGTGCCTGAAGCTGTCACTCCTCCTCCAGCATCCTTAGTCTTGGAATCTTCGCGAAGAACAGCTTGCACAGCTGGTGTTTCATTAGCCACCACCTCCTGCTCATACAGCAGCACATCAATGTTAGGGGGGATGCTCAGGGCATGGTTGGCAATGTGCTTCAGCCGCATGGTTTTGCCTTTGCCATTGGGTCCCACCAGCCCATAGTGGCGGCCGGCCACTCAGGTCAGCATTGATAAACAGCTCCTTGCCATGGATGGAGATGCTGAACTTGTTGTCAGATGCATTTTCTAACATTGCCTGGCAGGAAGACACCTCTGCCTGGGACACAGAGAAGTCGTTTTCTGCAGCATTAGCTGCTTTTAATGACTCCACCTGTCATTCATAATCCATCTGTTTCTTCAGCTTTTTCTTTTCCTTTTTGCTAAGGTTGGCGTAGGGATCATTTGCCTTCAACTCCCCTTCTTTCTCTTCTTTCTCTTCCCCTGAACCCTGCTTGGCCTCCTTTTTTGTCTTTGTCCTTCCCTTGGTGAGGAGGCTCCTTTTCTTTAGCTGTGTCTTCCTCATCCTCCCCTTCACTGTCTGCAGCAGCAGGCTTATCCTTGGCTTTCCCTTTTGATTTCTCCTCCTTGTCCTTTTTACTCCTGAGCCGTGGCTCCTCAGCCACGGCTTTATTGATGCGATTCTTCTCTGGCTTTTCTTCCTCCTCTTCCTCCTCATTCTCGTGCTGAATCAGGGCTTCAAAAACATTTCCACCCTTGGTCTTCTTCCATCCTAGGGGTATGGGGGGCAAGTACCTCATCTTCCTCATCACTGGCTGGCACAGACAGCTGTTTAAATCACTCCATGAGCACTCTCTCATCACTATCATCGTCCACATCCTTCTTCCAATGGCCTTTCCTGGTGTCTCGCTTTTTCTTCTGTTGCTGCTGTTGCTGTTGCTGCTCCTTCTCCTTCTGCAATTTTTCCTCTTCCCTAGCTTGTTTGTCCTCTACTGCCAGCTCCTCAAAGAAAGTCTTTTTGGTCTTCTTGTCCTTTTTGCCTTTCTTCACTACTTTGTCCGCGGGGCTCGTGCCCTGGCCGCTGTCCTCTCGCCGCCATCCCCAAGCCACTCAGGCTCGGGCGGCTTCTGCTTGGGACCCTTCTGCATTGCTTTGGCAGTTACAAGTAGTCTAAATATTTTTGATGAAAGGAAATACTACGTGTTTGTCTTTCTGACTTTGACATACCTTTTAAGATTTTGATCCATCAGTGCACTTTGTAGGGTGTTCTTGTTGTTGTTTGCAACAGTAAGGAATCACCCTAGAATCCATACACTAAGTAAACCACTGAGCTCTCAGGAATTCTCTAAGGAACTTTTAAGCATGAACTTCAGAGCCAGGCACAGTAGCGCATACTTGTAATCCCAACACTTGGGAGACTAGTGTAGGATATCTGCAAATTTGATGCCAAATTGGGCTACCTAGTGAGAGTCATCTCAACTAAATAAACAACCCACAAAAATAAAGTGTAAATCTCAGGAAGATCTGTGATGGAAAGGAGGGCCAGATCCTGTCAAGGGTTAACATGAAAATACTGAAGTCCAACTTAAAGAAACATCTGCACTCTTCAACAGAGGCTGTGTCCTGCTGTCTCTCAGGTTAAATATAGGTACAGTATTTTTCATCTGGGTATATGCCCAGGAATGTATTGCTGGGTCCTCAGGTGGTACTGTGTCCAATTTTCTAAGGAGCCATCAAACTGGGTTATATTTTTAAAGATAAGAATAATGACTTATTGCAGACATTCCTACTATGTGGACCAGTGTTGAGACTTGTATTAGAAGAAAGCCTATGAAGACAAATGGGAAGCAAAAACCTAGTAGATGTATAAACTATACAGGCATCACTTATTGTAGAGCACAAAGCCCGTTGCCTGGACTTCTGGCACTCACCCATTAGTTCAAGTCAAATTGCTCATATTTTCTACAAGCCTGCAAGTTTCATAACTCCAATTGAGGGTGTTGTGCTCTTGCTAGTCTAGAGCCTCAGGTCACATCCTATGAGCCTGTCCTTCCAGGCTCAGCCAACAGCTCCTTAGGCAGATCCTGGTTGACCTGTTCTGTCAAGTGGCTTTGGATATCAAAAATCTCCTTTACCTAGAAGTCCTTGGGGTGGAGAATAGCTGAATGGTGTCTAAGACTCTGAGGGCACTGAGATCCAGGTCTCCTTCCTTTGGTACTAGCCAAATAAGTATCTCTTGCTTCCCTCTAATCATTGACAGATATACTCTAGTTTAAGAGCATTCTTCCCAAAGTCTGGTCACAGAAATATGCCTGCTTCATCTTGCAGGAACCAGTTGAAAGGGAAGATATGGAACAGCCAGGTTCCTTTAGGTCTCTCCATGCTCAGTCAGTGTTTCAGGTAGTGTCCAAGTTTAACCAGGAAAAAACCACATGGCAAATTGATGTCATTCTTCTGTTCAGCAGCTGCAGTGGCCTTTGATGGCATGGAGCTATCCACAGACATCCCATGAGTCTAGCTGAAAGCTTTGTTCACTAAGCATAGCATTTTGGATCTACAGCCTCCATAAAATGATGGCATTAATAGAGACATTCTCTGGGGCTGCCCAGGCTGGGTTAACAATGGGAATCAGAATGCAGGTTCACCAATCTCCTTCTCACCGGGTATCTAGGGATTTTCCATCCAGTAGATTTTGGTGATATCAGGTGGAAGGGACAATGTCCACCCAGGCCATCACTGGTTCTACTACATTGGTCAAAAGGGTTACTCTGCCGGTCTGCACCTCTACCCGTACCTGTGGCAGAAGAGCATGCCTGTTACCTGACCCCACAGACCTGCAAGTATCCCAGGAAGTCTGCTCTAACTAGGGACACAGGTGAGACCCCTTCCCCAATATCCACACCAACTGGAAACCTCACAGAGCTCATCAGGCATGGGATATGTCCTGCCCTGCCAGAGCTCTATCACCCTTCTGTTTAGCACCTCAGTATGCACCTTGAGCAGATCAACATGCATGCTTCCTGACCTCACAGCCCTACCTGTCTCCCAGGAGGTCTACCTTAACCAGGGACACATGACACCAGCTCTAACCAAGGGCACAGGAAGCCATCTGAAATCAGAAACCCAGCTTTGCCTGCCTCCCAGGAGGCCTAATCTAACCTGACACAGTTCAACCTGCCTCCAAGGAGGTCTGCTCCAACCTTAGACACCCAGCCCAGTTAACACCAGCGATAACCAAAAGGCAAAATGCCAAGTGCACGAACATAGTCAACAGACACCAATGCAGTTTGGCACCATCAGAACCCAGCTTTCCAACCACAACAAGCCCTGGATACCCTAATACACCTGAACAGCAAGATTGGAGGGGACTGGGAGGGAGCAACATTTGGAATGTACATAAAATAATGAATTAGTAATAAAAAATGAAATTGGGGGAAAATGAACCTCAAGAAACTGAAGAAAAACAAGGGTTACTCTGGATTATGGCCACGGCATTGGGATTGCTGGTCCAGAGTTAACCTTCACTGTCAAACTGCATCTAGGTGCTTTCATCTGCCATCTTCTACTTTCCTGCTTGGTGAGGCAGGCTGCACCATAGGCAGATTGGTCCTGACATAGGCACTGGGGAACACAGCTGCCACATTACACTTCTTTCCCTCTCCTATTTCAGGTGATGTTTCCAGAGTATATCTAGTGATTGCATTTCAAGGATCCTCTTAAAGCTCCACTCGCTATCATGATTGCTGCAGATGCTTCATGTCTAGGATTTGATGAATGTGTTAAGAGCCAACGTGGTGAAAGTGTGAGTTCCTTTAAGGTCCTGACTTTCACTGAGAGCTCACACAAAGGTCTTTCTAGGTAGGAAAGCAAAAATATTTATGAAGTGTCTGCCATAAAAGTATAAAATAAAATGCTGATTATAAAAACATCAATGATAGAGACTTTCAATGAAAAAAAATGCAAAGAGCATCATATTAGTCTCTTTTCTGTTATAGTAAAGTACCCAAACCTATGTACATCATAAATAAAAGATAGGTGGTAAATATAGCATTTTCTTCAGCACCTTGGAAGGGTACCATGGATAATTACAATAAAAGAAATGGAAAGGGAATTATCAATGTAAAAAAAAAAAACAAGAATGTGGGTGAGAGGATTGCCTCATTTTATAGTCTACTTACACAAAAGCTAATTCAAACAATGAGCATCATTTGACCCGTGTAAAGGTAATTCATTAATGACTGAATTAGTTGCTGCTAGATCTAATTTCTCAAAGGTTCCACCATCTTAATGATGCCATACTGGGGACACTTTCATTATGTAAACTTTGGTGAATATTTTTCAACCACATCAAAGCCATAGTGAACATGACTCTGAGATTCACAGTAGAACATTTGAAAACATAGGACTAGTATTTGGTCTTTAATTTAAGGAAGTCAGCTCCTTCCTGCAAACTTGTCACTAAGCTGAACTTTATCAGTTATGAGAGTCTTATCAGTGGCTTGGGATTTCTCAAGGAGATGTGTGTACGTGTGTGTGTGTGTGTGTGTGTGTGTGTGTGTGTGTGTGTGCTGGGGAAGGCAGGTAGCAAAGTCAGTAAAGTACTTGCTAAACAAGCATGGTGATCTGTGTTTGTTTCACAGTATCCATTTTAAAAAAAATATAAAAACATACTTGTAATGTCAGTACTGAGAATGCAGAGAGATAAGGACCCTTCCCTAAGGCAAGCCCTTCTTTCCCCCCTTCTATTCGGGTACTTTATTTATATCAGACAGACCATCCCTACATTACACAATAGTCAATCTAGGGTAGAAGAATAGAACTAAGTAATCCAAAGGGCCAAGATTCCTTTTAGTCTGGCAACATGTTAGTCTATCCATCTCATCATGAGGAGACTTCACAGGATGATGGAGAGAAACCAGAACCAGAGTTTAAGCCGAAGCTTCTCACTTCTGCCAGAACTAGGGTCATTCCACTATAATGGCTGTGGGATCCTTCCAGTCCCAGTGAAGTATGAAGCAAGGTATTCTGTTTTTGATAATGAAAGCCGGTAAGCTTATAACTAGTGGAAGGTCCAAGTGAAGCTGTTGAAAACAAAGGCTATAATGGGTTTGTGTTTGTGTAAAATATAAGTGAATTGGATATTTAGGGTTTTTTAAATAGTGTTAAGAGCTCTTTATTTTAGTTGAAATTTTATTTTTACAATTCAAGTTTATGGATGGTACTGATAACACATTTATTGGAATCTATCAGGTTGAAGAGTAAAAAATTTGATATTGTATAAAACAATTCAAACATATTTATGTATATGTGATCCAAAAAAGAATGTGGCATCAGAATAATGATTTTATGAAAAAAAAAGAAAACCTGTTCTTCAATAAAGTTAAGCATAACAGGAGGCAGTAAAAAGAAATATAAAATGGTACTAATCGTGGCTTTTTGTTTTATTACGTTTAGTCTTTTTTTTCTATGAAACTAATTACATGTATGCAGATATATGCAGATTGTGTTGGCTGTTTTAGGAATGTAAGAAAAAAAGTCACAAATTTTTCTTAGTGCATATTTGCTCTTTGGATACCTGAATATTAAATGAGCAGCTATTCTGTGAAAGGATATTGGCAAGCACAAAAGAAGCAGAACAAAAAGACTCAACTCTTGTATATCAAATGTTAGAGTTTAAAGAGTGTCCATCATACAGGTGGGTATAATGTTAGCACTGGAGAAGTAAAGACTGACCTCTGGCACCTACTAGCCAGTCACTCACACAGTGAACTCCGGGCCAATGAAAGACCCTGTCTCAAAAAAATCAAGTTTGACAGTGCATAAGGATTGACACTTGAGGTTGACCACTGGCATCTACATATGTGCATGTGCCTTCATACAGACTCACATCTGAACACACAGAGCAAGAGAGAGAGAGAGAGAGAGAGAGAGAGAGAAAGAGAGAGAGAGAGAGAGACAGAGACAGAGACAGAAACAGAGAGACAGAGACAGAGACAGAAACAGAGAGACAGAGACAGAGAGACAGAGAGAGACAGGCAGAGAATCAGAGATAGACAGAGACAGAGGCACTCACAGAGAGACAGAGACACAGAGATACACAGAAACAGAGACACATAGAGAGACACACAGAAATCTATAGAAGGAAGGTGATCAGATACTTTCTTTTTTAAGGCATTTTTTTAGATATTGTCTTCATTTACATTTCAAATGCTATCCTCAGAGCCCCCTCTACCCTCCTCCACCCTGCTCCCCAACCCACCCACTCCTGCTTCCTGGCCCTGGCATTCCTCTGTACTGAGGCATATGATTTTCGAAATACCAAGGGCCTCTCCTCCCATTGATGGCCGACTAGGCCATGCTCTGCTACATATGCAACTAAAGACAGAGAAGCTAAAGAGGAGAAAATATGAGGGGATCCAAATGAGGATGCCTAGTATAACCTTTCCTCGATAAGGTAATATTAACATGGGACAGCTGCAGATCCCTCAGTGACAGGTACATTTAAGTTAACTGCATGACAGCTAGATGAGAATGTAAATAGATGTTCAGAGCTGAGATTCTACATGTAGATCAGAGAGAATCTCCTTCTGGGGTACACAGAGAGAATGTCCTGTGCTCTTTGAGGTTAGAAACTCAGAAGCCACCAGGACAGCACTTTTTGTTATATTCACTAAAAGGATATTTAAATTTTTGTTTTCACGCATGCACGTGTGTGTGTGTGTGTGTGTGTGTGTGTGTGTGTGTGTGTGTGTGTGCAAGCAAAGCAGATATGGATTTTTTAAAGAAATGGTTAAATAAATGAACTTAGGAACAGCTTTAGGTGTATTCAAACCATAGCCAGAGGGTTGCATCGACCCCAGGATATCTCTGAATGGGGCCCAGAACACTTACAGATTACAACACCATACTGCAATATCAAAAGGTTGGTCGACTGGGATAGAAAGTCAGATCCGGTCTTTAAATAGAATCCTAGAAGATTTATCTTGGTTACACCTCTACTGAAAACATGATTTAATGAGGAAACTGGTTCTCAAATTTTCATTGTAAGTAGCATTTTGAGCTGATTTGTTGCCTCATGTCCTAGAGTGTTAAAACTTTTTTTTAATCTTCTAGATTAAAAAAATCATCAGTGTGGAATGGTATCCTCTGTGGCTAAAACAACTGTAATAATGGTAGTAATGGTAGACATCTCTTAAAGTCTCAGTGCATGGAAGGCATGGTGCCAGGGGCTTCGCATACACTAACTGCACACTACTAATATTATAAGATAGATCATATGACTTGATCTTGCAGATGCATTGCCTGAAGCTCATAGAGTTTGGTAATGTACTCAAACTCACCCATCTGTTAAATGAATAATTTGGGCCTAAATTCTGAGTCTCAAGTACTCTAAGAGCCCACTTTACCCAACTTTCCCCAAATTGATGCTGATCAGGAACTGAACCATAATTTTCTATCCCCTACTATTCCAAAATGGAGTTCAGATGACTGAAAAGAAGGACTTTAACACAAATCCTGAATTAGAACACAAAATCAAATCAATAAAAATGTAAAATGAACTGAGAAGAGTGAATAAAAGAGAAAAACAGGTAATATGGACTCTAAAGACCCAAGGCTCAGAAAATCATCTGGCTATATTCTTCTGTGAGGAAAGCAAGTGTCTTAGAAGGGGCCTTTATCTGATTGGCAAAAAATGTTTAAATGATCAGTGTGTTCTCTGATATGACAATATTTATCTTGAGGTGCCTGTCATAAAAAAATGTTTTATTTAGAGCCCAGGAACACGGGCAAAGATGAAGACATCTTAGTGTATTGTAAAATATTAGTTAATACCAAAATAAAAATAAACCAATAGAATATACTATTAAGAACAAACAGTTCATCATATTGTTAAAAAGATTAATTGGTAGCTGGCCAAGATTATTTGGTTAATATATTTTAACACTATTTTCTTCCATTTCAATTCAGTTTTTATCAGTTATCAGATTGTTATCATATCAGCTTTAAGACTGTGTTTATTAATTTTCAGAGACTTTTTACTTAGTTTTATTTTATGTGTATGGGTGTTTTGTCTGCGTGTATATTTGTGCACTTTGTGTATGCCTTGTGAATCTGGGGACTAGAAGGGGGCATTAGACTCCCTTGAACTGGAGTTTCAGCTTGTCCTGAGCCACTATGTAGGTGCTGGAAAGAAAACTCATATCTGATGGAAGAACAAGTGGTCTTAGCCATTGAGCCATCTCTCTAGAACCTAAAGGTATTTTTAACATCATTTGGTGCCATCACTTAGAAGTTACTTGGGAAGAAAAGTGTGAATTTATCAATTAAGTTACTGTGTGTCCTTTCTTTCATTGAAATTTCTCAACTTCACATTCCTGGGAAAGGGACTTCTCCTCAAGGTTTGCAATCAACAAACTGGTCATGTTTCCTCAGGGATATGTAATTTTCCTCAAAGCCTTTAAACAATAGACAGCAGTCAAGATTAACAAGGAGTGAAGAGACAGTCATACCACAATCAATTGGAAACTTAAGGAAGATGACAATGTATAAAATGTGATAAGCTAACTACTGGAGGTCTCTTTAAATTCCATTTCTCCACTGTTGGACATTTTGGCTAAGGTCACTCCCATTGAGTCCTGGGAACCTCTCATATCCCATGTCTTTGGGACTTCCTAGATGTTCCCCTCCCCAGCAGCTGCATATTTCTAGTCATTCTCCTGGTCCTCTGGGCTTCTCTCCTATTTCCCGCCCCCCTCCATATCTGATCCTGCTTCTTTTCCTCTTCCCTCCCCTCTCCTATCCAGGTCTTTCCCTCCCTCTGCCTCCCATGATTATTTTCTTCTATATTCTATGTGGGACTAAAGCATCCTCAATTGGGCCTTCCTTCTTGTTTAACTTCTTAGGGTCTGTGGTGTGTATAACAGGTATTCTGTACTTTTTGGCTAATATCTACTTATCAGTGAGTACATAACATGCATGTCCTCTTGGGTCTGGATTGCCTCACTCAGGAGGATATTTTCTTGTTCCATCCATTTGCCTACAAATTTCATGATGTTGTTGGGTTTTTTTGTTGTTGTTTGTTTTGTTTTTTGTTTTGCTTTGTTTTTTGAGACAGGTTTTCTCTGTTTAGCCTTGGCTGTCCTGGAACTCACTCTGTAGACCAGGCTGACCTCGAACTCAGATCCAGCTGCCTCTGCCTCCCAAGTGCTAGGATTAAAGGCATGTACCACCACTGGCTGGCTGGATTGCTTCCTATTAAGAATGAGCCTACTATGAACATAGTGGAGCATGTACCCTGTGATATAATGGAGCACCTTATGTGTATAGGTCCAGAATTTACCAGACTTACCAGGTCTTCAGGTAGATCTATTTCCAATTTTCTGAGAAAACTGCCAGGTCGATTTCCAGAGTGGTTGTACCAATTTACAATCCCACCAGCAGTGGAGGAGTGTTCCACTTTCTCCACATCCTCTCCAGCTTCTACTGTCACCTGAATTTTTTTCACTTTTCTAAAGATTTGTTACAAAAGACAAAATTATAATGTGAAATAGCAATAATATGTCATGAGTTAGAGAAGAAAATCACATTTACTCATAACTTTCTTAAACCTCACATATACCAACTTTCAAACTTGCATAAATATTCAGCTAGATATCAAATTGTAACTGGAAGGAAATGATAAATATCATTTATTCACCCCACTATATTAATTATTCTATAGCCTCAGGGAAAACATGCAGCATAATCTTCAGGATTTTCCTTGTCTTTTTCATTCTCCTCTCTTTTTGTTCATTTTTTGATTCTTTCTTTATTTACATTTTAAATATTTTCCCCTTTCCGGGTCTCCCCTTCAGAAATGACCTATCCCACCCCCTCCCTCTGCCTCTATGAGGATGCTCCCCCACCAACCCATCCACTCCCATTTTCCATCCCTGGCATTCTCTTACACTGGGGAATCAAACACCCTCAGGACCAAGGGGCCCTCCTCCCACTGATGTCCAACAAGGCAATCCTCTGCTACATATGCCACTGGAGCCATGGGTCCTTCTATGTGTATTCTTTGGTTGGTGGTCCAGTCCCCGGGAGCTTGGGTGTCTGGCCTGTTGTCACTGTTGTTCCATCCATGGGGCTACAAATACCCTCAGTTCCTCCAGTCCCTTCTCCAACTCCTCTATCAGGGACCTCACACACTCAGTCCAATGGTTGACTGTGAGCATCTGCCTCTGTATTTGTCAGGCTCTGGCAGAGCCTCTCAGGAGACAGCCATATCAGGCTTCCATCAACAAGCACTTCCTAGCTTCCACAGTAGTGTCTGGGTTTGGTGACTGTATATGGGATGGGTCATTAGGTGGGGCAGTCTCTGGATGGCCTTTCCTTCAGTCTCTGATCCATACTTAGTCTCCATATTTCCTCCTGTGAGTATTTTGTTCACCTTTCTAAGAAGCACTGAAACATCCACACTTTGGTCTTCCTTCTTAGGCTTCATATGGTCTGTGAATTGAATCCTTGGTATTATGAAAATGTGGGCCAGTATCCACTTGTCAGTGAGTACACTCCATATGTGTGTGGTTTTTTTTGTTTTTTGTTTTGTTTGTGTGTGTGTGTGTGTGTGTGTGTGTGTGTGTGTGTGTGTGTGACTGAATTACGTCACTCCACCTGAGGGGTTTTTTTTGGTTTTGGTTTTTTGTTTGTTTGTTTTGTTTTGTTTTTTATTTTAGCCATTCTGATTGGTGTAAGGTGGAATCTGAGGGTTGTTTTGATTTGTATTTCCCTGATGACTAAGGATGATGACCTTTAAAATGCTTCTTGGCCATTTGAGATTCTTCTGTTGAGAATTCCCTTTTTAGCTCTGTACCCCAATCTTTAAATAGGTTATTTGATCTTTTTGAAGTCAATTGTCTTGAGTTCTTTATATATTTTGGACATTAGTCCTCTATTGGAATATAGAGTAGGTGAAGATCTTTTCCCCATGTGTGGCTCATAAGTTTGTCCTATTGACACTGTCCTTTGCCTTACAGAAGCTTTTCAGTTTCAAGAGGTCCCATTTATTAATTATTGATCTTAGCACCTGAGCCGTTGGTGTTCAGGAAAATTTCCCCTGTGCCAATGATTTTGAGGCTATTTCCTACTTTCTCTTCTATTAGATTCAGTGTGTCTGATTTTATATTGAGGTTCTTGATCCACTTGGACTTGAGTTTTGTGTAGGGTGATAAATATGGATCAATTTGCATTCTACATGCAGACTGCCAGTTAGACCAGCACCGTTTATTGAAGATGCTTTCTTTTTTCTACTGTATGGTTTTGGCCCCAGTGGAGGGATGTGGACAACAACCCACGTTCAAATATTTTGACCCAGAATTATTCCTGTCTAAAAGAAATGCAGGGACAAAAAATTGGATCAGATACTGAAGGACCAGCCACCAACTTGATATCCATCTGACGGGTGGGCATCAAACCCTGACACTATTACTGATGCTATGCTGTGCTTTTGTAGATAGGAGCCTAAGCATAGTTGTTTTTTGTTTTTGTTTTTGTTTTTGTTTTGTTGAGTGGCTCTACCAGAAGCTGACTGAGACATGCAAATACCCACAGCCAACCACTGGACTGAGGTCTGGGACCCCTATGGAAGAGTTAGGGGAAGGATAGAAAGAGCTAAAGGGGATTGCAATCTCATAGAAAGACCAAAAATGTTAAAGAACCTGTACCCCTGGGAGCTCTCAGAGACTTAGTCACCACACAATGGGCATATATGATCTGGCACATATGTAGCAGAGGCCTGCCTTGTTTGGCCTCAGTGGGAGAGGATGTACCTAATCCTGTAAAGATTTGATGGCCCGGGTAAGGGGGATGTCTGAAGTGGGAGGAGGACCCTCTCAGAGGTGAAGGAGGGGGATGGGGTGAAGAACTCTGGGAGGGGGACTGGAGGGGAAGCAACATTTGGGATGTAAATAAATAAAATAATTGAAAAAGAAACTATCCTGCAAATAAATATTTTGAAATGTGATAAGCATAAATCAGGACTATTAGAAAGATACATGGGCTGGGCATGGTGGTGCACTCCTTTAATCCCAGCACTCCGGAGGCAGAGGAAGGCAAATTTCTGAGTTCGAGGCCAGCCTGGTCTACAAAGTGAGTTCCAGGACAGCCAGGGCTATACAGAGAAACAGTGTCTCGAAAAAACAAATCAAAACATAAAAAAAAGAGAAAGATACATAGGACACTGTGGGATCATACAGTGATGTGTCCTTGTTATCCATTCTTGACCTGAACAAAAGGACTTTCCCAATTTTAACTTAGAACTCTTAGGGAGAAACGTTTAATAGGAAAGGCAGAGAAGTCCCAAAACAGACCATTTGTCCGGGTCAGCATCTGACTGTGAACTGCATGTAGTGTGCATTCGAGAAGAGCTCCCTCGGGTAGATACTACAAAATGTTCAGCTCTGTATTCCCTAGGAAGTCCCGGTTAGAACAATACATTAAGCTTGATTTCTTCCTAGAAAATTTCAGGCAAGTGAGGTCACAGTGGAATGAGAGCAGCCTTAAATTTTGCTAGAAGAGAAATTCTAGTGCCTAATGAGAATGTAAAGACTTGCTGGGTGTGGTGGCGCACGCCTTTAATCCCAGCACTCGGGAGGCAGAGGCAGGCGGATTTCTGAGTTCGAGGCCAGCCTGGTCTACATAGTGAGTTCCAGGACAGCCAGAGCTACACAGAGAAACCCTGTCTCAAAAAAAAAAAATGTAAAGACTTTAAATGTTATAGGGTTGTGCTTTTAAAAAAAAAAATGTGTGTGGGCGGGGTGGCCGGTCACATAACAATTCCCCACCTGATTTTCGATTTTCCATACTACTCAGGCAATCCTATGTCTGACCTGAAATATCTCCAAAAGAAAAGTAGTGATTTCTAGTTGGTAGAGCCCTAGTTCAACCAAGGAAGAATTTTGGAGAAAGTCTGAATACGAGAGAAGATCTGTATAGGCCATTCTCAGGGTCGGCTCCGCAAACGGAGTTCCGAGTCTTTCTCGCGGCGCTATGCACACGGGTTCCTGCAGAAGGCGTTCTCTGAGGGTTTGCCTCCATTGCCTATGCGGGGGCTGTGGAAGGTTTATTTGGGCTTGGTGGAGAGACTTGAGCGACTTGGGTGAAGACAGTGAGGCTTTTCCAGCCCTTCCGTCTATCAATGGATACTGAGGAACTCTGACTCTGAAGCCCTGTGGTCCCTAAGCAACGCACCCCTGCCCTTAGCTCCAGGAGACCCCGGGCCAACAGCGCCGGATATAGTTCTTCCTCATTTCCGTTTGGGGAGGCGAAAGCGAGGATCTCGGGCTGACTCCACGAGGAGGAGGAGGAGCAGGAGAAGCTGCGCCTGCTCTTGCCGGCTGCCGGCTGCCGCTGCCGCTGTGTCCGCCTGGTCTGCTGTGGGGGAATTTCTCTCAGCAATCAAGGTAAGGTCCCTGAAGCGACTGACCCGTCACCCACGAGAGAGGAGACCCCAGAAAATAGTCTTTCCCGACTCTTGGTGTCCACCTTTATCCCTCGTCCGCAACCTTCGTCTCGAAAGCCTACTACTCCACAGCCCTTGTCACAGCAGGCCCTGGGGAGGGCCTGGGCCAGAGCTGAATTGGACTGGAGCATTATTTCCAGTCAGAAAGTCTCGGAGAGTCGAGAGGTTCCCAGCACCCCATACCCCCGCGTTCCCCCACGGTCCACCTGCCCCCCAGCCCCCATGCCACCACACACCAACCACGTCCCCAGCCCCCACGGCCCTCTACACCCTTGCGCTCCCGCCCCGCATGACCCCCACACCCCTATGTCCCCCCGTTCCCACATCCCCCTAGCCCCCAGCCCCCCCATGCCCCCCACGCCCCTCCACACCCCTGCGTTCTGTCCCCCACAACTCCCCACAGCCTCACATTTCCCCACGGCTCCCAGTCCCCCCCACCCCAATGGCCCCCCTGCTACCACACACCTGCATCCCTCTCCTATACCCCCCCCTGCGAATCCCCCATGCCCCTCCACACCCCCGCGTTTCACCCCCCAAGCCCTCCACCCACCCACCTGCCCACGCGCCCATGCGCCCACGCGCCCACGCGCCCATGCATACCCAGGAAAGACAGGCCAAACGGCTCAGTGACTTTTCCGGCTTTTTCCGTGTAGGCCCGAGGACCTGGGTGGAAGGAGAAAACCAACTCTGGTCTCCGACTTACGCCCAAGCGTCTTGCATCTTCCAAGGTAAATATTTAATTTTTTTTTTTTAAAGAAAAATCCCGATACCAGAGGGGGGAGGGGCTGCTGAATAGGCGAGGTGTTTGTTGTGTATTTTTGTTTGTTTGGGGGTTTAAAATGTTTGCTTTTGGGTTTTGTTTAGTTTTAGTTTAGTTTATAGCTCTGGCTGGCCTGGAATTCACTGTGTATACCAAGATGAGTTTGAGCCCTTAGAGATCTTCCTGCCTCTGCCTCCAGAGGGCTGAGATTAAAGGCCTGAGCTGCCAGGGCCAGGCAGAAGCAGTGAGTAGTCAAAATAGGGGAGCATGCAAAGGCCCCTGATATTAGCTTTGGGAATCTTCAGCAGGTAGTCAGATGTCGTGCGTACTTCCCTTCTAATGACTCGGCAAGATGTTGGCTTGGGTTTGAAAATTGGAGACTCAGGTCAGTGGAGAGGGGAGTTCTAAATCTTACTAGTTCTGTGTAGAGCTTGAGAGTTGGATTCCAAGACTTAGAGCTAAGAGTCCCATCCCTGCTCCCAGCACATGTTGGACAGCAGAGCAGAATTCCCAAAAAGTGAAAGTGCCTGAGTGTAGAAATTCGAGTCCGTTCATTATTTAGTTTCAAAATATTTTTGCATTTGTGTGTGTGTACACACACACACACACACACACACACACACACACACACCTATTGCACAGTGCACATATGGGTTCCAGGAACAAAACTTAGGTTATCTGGCCGAGCCATCTCACTAGCCCAATCAAAATAATCTATTTACTTTACATTTGTGTGTATGTTTATGCTTATGTGTTGGTCTGTGGGTGTGGGGATGACAGGACAACTTTCAGGAGTCAGCCTTCTTCCAGGGATCAAATTTGGGTTATTAGGCTTACCCAGTGAGCCATCTCACAGGCCTGCCTCTTCTCAAGATATAATGGAGAGAGTTACAGTGACTCAGCTGCCAGCTAGAGTCTTAGGGTCACATTTTGCAGGTTCAGCCTTGAGAATCCAGGGTTAGCGTGTTCAGGTTTAGATGCCACCTAATTTTATTGAGGGAAGGTCTCAGAGACATTAATACTTGATTTAATTGGAGAGCACCCATTCAGCATTATTAGGAGAACTGGTTCCTAACAAGAATTAATTTGGTAGAGGTGTGAAGAGGTCTTTCTGCCACATAAGTCCTTATGCCTACGTGTGAGTCATTCAAGGTGTGGATATGGTAACATAGGTCTCATTATCTTGTCTAAAGCATGTAAAGACAGTGAATGGGCAACCTCAGTTTAACAGGTAGGACATTCCCATTTAGTTCCAGGAGCCAAGGAAAGGAGTCTGACACCTGTAGGATCCACTTACCACATAATAAAATAGCACACATTCATTTTCCTGGTTAATCAGTCAGCCTTGGGAGACTACAGCAAGCTGATGAGACAACAGGCCTGCTAAGAAATATTTTAGAGTGTCTCAAACGTGAGCACCTTTAGTTTGAGCAGATAAGCAGTAAGTAAAGACAGGGAGAAGATTAGGGGAGGACTTAGAGAAGTATCAGAGAAGTAGCAATCTAATAAGAAAGTAAAACCCACAGTCCTTTTCCTCTCTATATTAGGAAACTCCAAGTAGAACTCAGGAGATACATTGCCCTCTTACATCTATCCCTGGAGAGTCAGAAAAATGAAGGCTTTGCAATAAGGCTAGAGGAATCAGATGGGCTAAGGAGTGAGCTTATACCTTGCCTGCATGAGAGCTAAAGAGACTCATGGCCTCCTAACAGTAGGGTCCCATAGGGGTACAGATGGCTGTATGAAGTTCGTGTTATCTTTTGTCACAGGGTTCTGAGGGAGGTGAAAATACTAATCTGATTTTAAAGGCATCAGGTCAGTAGGGGAGATTTCCACGTACTAATGAGGAATTCAGAGTATTCACACCCCATATTGCAAGAGCTCCCACAGAGTCTCTCCTTATGTCATCCCCACAAGGCTTCAGACATGGAGGTTCTCATCAATTTTCCCCAAGACTAACAGAAAAATGGGGGCCTTGGTCTGAGGAATCAGGGGAAGAATTTAGGCCTTCGTAAGACTCAAATTGAAGACCTGGAGAGAAGATTATGAGTGAAAGCACATGTGATTGGGCCTTTAACCTACCTGCTATAGCTTTGGGCCTGTGGAAAATAGGGTGAAAATATGGCTCTCTCACACCTTCTGTTAGGTGTCAGTGAGGTTTAAATATAGAGAGGGTAGCCAGCCCTAGGCAATTCAGGATTCAACACATAAACAGTAGGTGATGACTGAAGGTACTTATTCCTCAATCCCAGTATAAGGAAACAGTAGTATGGGGCTGTATTTTTGGCACTGGGCCCTTGGAGCCTCAGAGCACAGTTTGTCAACTGAGATGTCTCTCATTTCTTTGTATCCTGTTTAAGTGAAATGAGATACTGTGTGTAAAGGCGCGGGAGGAAGGAGGGTTTTTTTTTTCCTAGGTGGAGACAAAATGAGAATTCTTAGTGAGAAGTAAGGGGCCTGGAAATATGAATAAGAGGTGGCTACTAGGGCTGGGAGTTGAGCTTTTAGCTGCTGAGCAGCATAGGAAAGAGGTTCTAGAACGTGCCAAAGGTATCATTGTAAACTGAGAGGACCCTACCAGCCATTGTTATTACTAAGCCAGCTCTAGGGGAGCATGGCTGGCTGCATCCTGGACACATTAAAACTCCCTTCACTGTTTCCTTAGGCTATGACGGGCCATTTGGATTCCTAGATTAGTGATAGTATGTTTGTACAGGAACGTATAGTGTATAGGCAGGTTGTTAAAAGCCAAGGTGCTGTGATCCTCCTGAAAAGTACTTACAGGATCTCATTATCCTTCCTCCAGGTCCCCAAAGTACTTGATTTCCAGACCACACTCCTATCTGCTGTCTCTTGCCACAACCGTCATGCCCAGGGGACATAAGAGTAAGGCTCGTGCTCGTGAGAAGCGTCGCCTGGTCCAGGATGAGGCCAAGGGGCTCAAGGATGCTCACGCCAAGGCAGGAGAGAAAGAGTCACCCTCCTGCTCTAATCATGAGTCTGGAGATGCTGTTGCAAGCACCTCTACTGCTGGCTTCCCTCAGAAGTCTAAATCTCGGGGTGAGGCACCCACCAGCCCTGATATTAATGGTGGTGCCTACAGAAGATCTCGTAAAAGTACCAGAGGCCCAAGGGAGGAAAGTACCAGTTGCTCTAGGGTCCCACGCTTCAATGCGAATCCACAGAATGATATTCTAACAAGGAAGACAGGAATCCTGATGCAGTACCTGCTCTGCAAGTACAAAATGAAACAGCCAGCGAATAAGGGAGAAATGATAAAAGTTATCAACAGAAGGTTCAAGGAGCATTTGCCTGAGATCCTCAAGAAAGCCTCTGAGCGTATTCAGCTAGTTTTTGGTCTTGAGGTGAAAGAAATTAAGCCCAGTGGTGGCTATTACACCCTTGTTAGCAAGTTAGATCCCAGTGTTGGTAATGCTCTGACCACTAGCCTGCCATTTCCCCAGAATGGGCTTTTGATGCCACTTCTTGGTGTGATCTTCTTAAATGGCAACCGTGCCTCTGAGGCAGAGATCTGGGAATTCCTTAATATTTTGGGAATTTATGATGGGAAGGTGCACATAATCTTTGGGGAGCCCCGGAAGCTCATTACTAGAGATTTGGTTAAGGAAAGGTACCTGGTATACCAAAAGGAGGCCGGCAGTAATCCTCCATCCTTTGAGTTCCTTTGGGGTCCCCGAGCCTATGCTGAAACTACCAAGATGAAAATCCTGGAGTTTTTAGCCAAGGTCAATGAGACTGTTCCTCAGGCCTTCCCAACTCATTATGAGGAGGCTTTGAGAGATCAGGAAGAGAGAGCCCAAGCTGAAGCTATAGGCAATCCTGACACTAGTGCTAAAGATAAGGCAGAGGCTAAAGTCACACTGGTTGATTCCCCTTGCAAAGATCAGGCTGAGTCTAAAGTCACTAGTGCCAAAAATAAGGCAGAGGCTAAAGTCACACTGGTTGACTCCCCTTGCAA
>NC_034613.1:73919831-73933677 GCF_900095145.1 Mus pahari | reverse complement strand
AGGCTAAAGTCACACTGGTTGACTCCCCTTGCAAAGATCAGGCTGAGTCTAAAGTCACTAGTGCCAAAAATAAGGCAGAGGCTAAAGTCACACTAGTTGACTCTCCTTGCAAAGATCAGGCTGAGTCTAAAGTCACACTTGTTGACCCCTCTTGCAAAGATAAGGCCAAGTCTAAAGTCACACTTGGCTCCTCTCGCAAATATAAGGCCAAGTCTAAAGTCACACTTGTTGACTCCTCTTGCAAAGATAAGGCAGTCTAAAGTCGTACCTGTCGACTTCTCTTGCTCCTGGAGAGATTAGAGGCAGATATGCATTTAGGTTTGGAACAGGGTTTTCTACCTTAAAAGTAGTGAGAGGCTGATAGTTGATAATACACATCTTATTGTGCTTTAGTTATACCTTAGTCTTTTTTAAGTGTTTCTCTCTTTTTAGAATCCTTATATAGGTTCAGAACTCATAGGTATAAATTACCTATATCATTTATTTGTTGAGTAAGATTTTAAGTATAAGAATTTTGGTATTCTGTATTACACTGTAAAACCCCTCGAATCCTTAAGTTGATGAGGAAGCAACCATTTGTAATGGAGTTTTTCTTTGAAACATATGAGAGTGTAATTTGTTTCTTAAAATAGAGGAAAACAAAGCAAAATGTGTAAACTGCCATTTTCCCTTATTCACTTTTGTTTTTATTTCCCTTTTTGGTAAAGTTTGAAGAAAAGTAATCAGTTGTTGTTAGCTGAATAAAATTGCAAACAGAAAAAGAGATTTTATTCTTTGCTTAATAGATCATTGGTTCTCTGCTGGGCTGTGGTTGTAGGTGGAGCAGGGGAGTAGGAGAGAGCCCGAGTCTGGCCAGAGTTCCGGTGCTCTGGGCGGGCGGACATGGGAGGACCGTTGGATGCTTTCCATGCGGCCTTGGGTGGGCATCTGGCTGTGTGAAGCCACTGACCCCACATGGCAGGGGTGGACGGGGCAGCTCCTGGTACCAGGTTCTCAGCCTCCGACATCACACACTGGATACAGTGGAGGAGCTGAGGACAGAATAGGTACCCTGGGGCGACACTGCTCTGAGGGGAAAGGAAGAGAGGACAGAGGGAGAAGGGGTGCTGGGTGTTTCCCACGCAGGCGAGTGTCTTTAGTCTGGTCCTTGATGAACAGACAGTCTGATTTTAGAACTTTATTGTAGAAAGGCAGGGGGAAAGATAGAAGATAGAGACTAGCTATGGCCAAGAGGAGAGAATGGGGAAGGTAGAGTAAGAAAGGTGAAGACTTACAGAGAGAGAGAGAGGTAAAAGAGAGTGAGGAGGGGCCAAGCAGCCCCTCTTATAGTGGGCTGCTATCTTGCTATTGCTAGGTAACTGTGAGGAGGAGTCTAGCCAGAAGGCCAGAAGCTTGGGACAATGTCTACTTGACTGCTAGCCACATACTTCTCTTGTGGGGGCTGTGGGGGCGGTAACTTTGAAAGGAGCCAGGGGTCCAGGAGACATGATTGAACACTTTCTGTCCCATGTAGGTGGAGATTACCACCCATTGGGTACCACTGGGCTTCAAGACCTCAGCTCAACTGGAGACCAGGCTGTCTGGGCATAGCCCATTGCCTCACAGTTCTCATTAACTGGTTATCTGCTCTTGGAACACTCTGCTAATGACAATTTTAAGAGACACTTTCTCCTATCCATAGGTTCTAGAGTCTAAGAGAAATTATTATATAAAATGGTGTGGTACACTCACATAGAACAAAGTCAGGACAGTGGCAAGGAAGGTCTAGATGAGAGTTGGTCAAATATAAATTCCCAAGGTAAGGCACTTTGGGATTTGGGACATAAGTTATTTGTTTGGAGGTCATTTTATTCTGATTTTTCTTTATTCTCATATAATACATCCTGACTGCAGACTCTGCTCCATCCCTTCCTCCCAACCCCCTTTCACCTTCCCTCTACCTCACATCCACTGCTCCTTCATTTCCCTTCAGAAAATAGCAGGCATCGCAGAGATAGCAACCCAATGAGGCATGTAACAACCTAGATGTCAAAGACTAGGCACAAATCCTTTTACCAGGGCTTGACAAGGCAAAATCAGTAGGAGATAAAAAGTCTTACCAGCAAGCAAGAGTCTGAGATACCCACATACCCACTGTTAGGGAGCCAACAAAATCTCTAAGCTAAACATGAGGATTTTAACTTGTGTGTATTCATCGGGCCTAGATTCATACAGGCTCAGAGGTTGCTCCTTTAGTCTCAGCCCCTGTGAGCCCTGCTTAGTTGATTCTGTGGACCATGTTTTCCTGGTGTCATTGAACCCCTAGCTCCTACAATCCTTCCCCTTCTTTCTCTGGGTTCCCTGGGCTCCACCTAATGTTTGCCTGTGGATCTTCACATCTGCCCCTACCCGCTGCCAGAGGAAGTATCTCTGATGATTATGCTAGGCTCCAGGCTGTGTATAGCAGAATATCATTAGAAGGCATTTCATTGACTTTTTTCTCAGTTGTGTTTGGTTCTACCCTAGGTCTCTTAGCTTCTGATTCCTGGTTCTTCAGGCAGTGTCAGGCCTGGGCTCCCTCTCCGCTTCAGTTTCAAGTTAGACCAATCATTGATTGGCTACTACCACAAGCTCTGAGCCAGAGCCATTTCCCCACCACATCTCACAAGCAGGACAGGTTGTGGGTCCTAGGTTTTGTGGCTGAGTTGGTGTCCCAGTACCACCACTGGAAGCCTAACTTGGTTACAGAAGATGGTCAGTTCAGGGTCCATATCATCCATTACTAGTTCTCACTGGGATTAACCTCCTAGGTTTCAGGAATTTTCCACTTGCAATGATAATGGTTACCACATCAACCCTAAATGTCCAACTATTCGAGTAGTCTCTCCCTTTACTATCTGTTTGTCCCTCCTCACTCCAATTATGGGACTCTCCTGATTTTATTCCCATCAGCTCCAAGTCTAGGTAAAGAAAACAAAGCAAAGCATAGAAATCTCATTGTGGAAACTGTAGTATGTCACAGTGTGTCCCATAGTATACACTTTTGTCTACACATACTTGTAAATATTCATTGCAATGAGTCATTGGTCTGGTTTGAGACCTCTGGCTTCTGCTACACCAGCAATACTGGATCTTCACCAGGACTCTTCTCAGTTATCCCATGGATAACCTGCAGAAAGGGACCCTTCACACACTTTGGATCTGGAGGTGTGGGTGAAGGTGAGCTCGCCCCCAAGGGTATGGGGGCGGGAGAGCTGACCCTGCCCCTTGCATTGGATGATCTTTGGAACTGCAGGACGGGGCCCTTGACACACTCCAGTAATTCATAAATGAGGTAGATGTTGGAGGTGGGCAAAGTCAAAGTCCTGGATCTGGGCTTGGGTGGCAACTGAGTTGGTCAGCTCTCCTGCACCTGTACCTGTACCTGCACCTGCACCTGCACCTGCACCTACACCTACCACTACTCAGGCTAACTCACCCAATGCTGTAGCTAGCCAGGGGCAGGGATTGCTCACCCAATGCTGCAACTAGCCAGGGCAGGGCAGGGCTAGCTCTTCTGCCTTCAGAGGCCAGCTCACCCACACCCACACCACCAGAGCCAGCCCGACTGTGCTAACCAATTGAGGTGTGGTACTTACAGAGTTTATGGTAAATAAACTCTAGTTTACATAATGCTAGCATAATCATGAGCAGGTGCCAGATTCTCATGAGGTGAGCCTCACAGTTGAAAAACTAAACCTGAAATTGCAAGCTGTCCCTGATTGGTAAAATTATTAAGCAGAGAGATTCTCTGCATGGAGAAGGAATAAAAGCTCTGCTTTTCTGTCTTAGCATAGTTTAACATAGGGTAGAAGTTAGTACTTTACACATACTTTCAGAGCTTGGAGAAATAGCAATTGAAGATAAACTCTTGAGGAGAAATACTGGGTGGCTACTGGGCTGGCAGTCCTTGACCTGAGTTGGCAGAGCCACCCCTACCCTATTCCATTAATTAAGCACATCTCCACAGGTGGACTAAATTTTGTAGTGGTGAAAACACAATTTTTTTATTTTTATTTTTTAGTTATAGAGAGGATAGAGATAGGGAGGAATGCTGGTCTTTGAAACAGGGACCACAGATTTTGAGATGAATTCTGGTAAAATTCCTGACTTCATGTTGAATAATGTATTTTTACAGAGAAGGTTGTAGTATTATTTGTTTATTAGCATTTCAGTTGATTTAAAGTTTTTGCTTGTTTTTGTTTTTGGTCTGACTTCTCTTTGAAATAAAAAATCTTTGTAGAGATAAGAGTAACCTGTTCTAACATAGAAATGTAATCATAACAAGAGCTGTTTTACCAAAGGCCAAATGTTTGTAACTCATTTTGCCAGGTGCCATATATACATGCACACATACATACATACACAAATACACATATATTATATGATTACACACACACACACACACACACACACACACACACACGATCCAACAATCTTACAAGTCGCAGTTTACCAGAGTCTTTAGGCAGATGCAAAGTGAACATATTTTGTGGCTGGTCAGTGAGAGGGTTAAGACCAAATTGTGTTCATGATTCTTAAGAGTCATACTGCTTCATTTTTCCCAACCTCATGCAGCTCTCGTGTATTAACTCATTTTCAGTACGCAATGTCTATTAGACAGCAAAAGTCAGTATTGTTAAAATTCTTTTTTAAGGTGGCAGACGTGCTGTGATGTGTATTCATGTGTAAGTCACAAGACAGTTTTGTGGAGTCATTTTTCTCTTTTCACCTTTTTTTTTTTCCTGAGACAGGATTTCTCTGTATAGCCCTGGCTGTCCTGGAACTCACTCTGACTGACCTCGAACTCAGAAACCCATCTGCCTCTGCCTCCCAAGTACTGGGATTAAAGGCGTGCGCCACCACTGCCCTGCTTTTCTTTTCAGGTTCACAGGGGTTCAGAGGATTAGACTCAGGTCACCAAGCTTTTGCAGTAAGCATCTTTATTGGCTTAATCATTTCTCCCATCCTAAATATAAATTTTAAAAAAGGAACCTTGGCCAGCTTGAAACCAAGCCAATCAATCAAAGTTCTATCATAGAAATGGGCAGGTTCAGCAGCCTCTACCCCTGTCTGAGTTACTATGAACAGTTGATAGATTTTCGAGGAGAGTGAGTCAGTCACTTTTTTGAGGGTATGGCCCCTGGTGGATGGGCCGTGTTCCAGTGGATGGCCTCACTCCTAAACAGACTGGACTTGATGGTTTACTTTTAAAAGGAGGACACGAATTTAGGGAAGGTAAAGAACCATGGGTGGATTTGGAAGCAGCTAGGGGGAAGACCTTATCAAAAAATACCTTGTATGAAATTCTCAAAGCATTAATGAAAGTGTCCAAAAAACCCTGTGGTCAGAATACCAATAATATTCCTTAGCAAAGCAGGTGAATGTGAAAATGAGGTTCATTTGTCTTCTCACCCCAACCCCAGGGACCCTTGAGACTTGATTTTACCTTGGACCCCACACCAGTCCTTGCCCTTTCCCACCTTACAACACCTTTCCCCCTTATTCTTCCCTTGTGTGCCCCCTTAGTCACACTGAAATTGCCCTCCAAGCTAGTTCTTCCTGAACTCTCCCAGCTCCGGTATCAGTTCCACTGTTGCCAGAAGAGCAGCAGCCCTAATTCCCCTGCCTTCTCCTTTAGTTAGAAGTCTCCAAGTTGCTGCAGATGCTAACCCTTCCTGTGGATTTCCTGTAATGGAAAGAGCTCCTTTCATGCAAGTGTTCAGTTCAGACAGTGGCAATTTGCAGTTCTCTCTGTCCATCTGATTGCCTCCACCTCACTCTCAAAGTGATTTTGGATCCATTGGTGAGGTAGAGCTTGGATTAACTCAGGATATACTGGTTCTTGAGCAGAGAGGAGTTCATGTTTTTTTAACCAGTTTAATCTTTGCAAACAAATTGAGAGTGGCCACTGAACATAAGTGCCACTGAGTGAATGGACCTAAGTTACTGATGTCCAAAATCTTTCTAATTGACAAAGGCAGTAAAATCAAATGTGTAAGCAAGAATCTCTTTAAAAATTATTTTATTTATTGACATTCCAATTGTTGCCCCCTCCTGATTCTGCCCACCCCACCCCCAGAGTTCTTTATCCCATCCCCTTCCTGGGCATCAAGTCTCTCTACAGAATTAGGCTCATTTTTTTCTGGCACTGAGGCCAGACAAAGCAGTCCTCTGATACACATGTGCCAGGGGCCAAGGACCAGCCTGTGTATGCTCTTTAGTTGGTTAGTCTCTGGGAGTTCCCAGGGATCCAGTTTAGTTGACATTGTTGGTCTTCCTATGGGGTTACCCTTCAGCTCCCCAGTCCTTTCTTTAACTCTTCCATAGTGGTCCCTGACCTCAGTCTAGTGATTGCCTGTGGGCATCTGCATCTGTCTTAGTCAGCTGCTGGTAGAGCCTCTCAAAGAGGCAGCCATGCTAGGCTCCTGTCTGCAATCACAGCATAGCATCAGTAATAGTGTCAGGATTTGGTGCCCGCCCTTGGGATGGATACCCAGTGGGGCGGGTCACTGGGTTGCCTTTCCTTCAGTCTCTGCTCCATTTTTTTCCCTGCATTTCTTTTAGACAGGAACAATTCTGGGTCCAAAATTTTGAATGTGGGTTGGTAACCCAATCCTTCCACTGATGGCCCTGTCTAACTACTGGAAGTGGTCTTTTCAGGTTCCATTTTCCCACTATTGGGCATTTCGGCTAAGGTCATCCACACTGGGTCCTGGGAGCCTCTCCCATTACAGGTCTCTGGGATTTCTTAGAAGTTCCCCTGCCCTTCACTCCCAGCAGCTGCATATATACATTCATTCTCCTGGGCCTCTGAACTTCTGTCCTGTCTCCCCCCATACCTGATCCTGCCCCCCTTTTCCTTCCCTTTCTCTCTCCCACCCAAGTCTTCCTCCTTTGCCTGCCACAATTACTTTATTCTACTTTCTAAGTTGGATCGTAGCATCCTCTTTGGGGCTTACCTTCTTGTTAAACTTCTTATGGTCTGTAAATTTTATCATGAGTTTTCTGTACTTTTGGCTAATATTCACTTAAAAGTGAGTAAGTACCATGCATGCCCTTTTGGATCTGGTTTACCACACTCAGGATATCTTTTGAGAGTTAATTCAGAAGAATCCTTGGAATTCTTAGAGGTGGGAAGTGTTGTCTTGACAGACATTGTAGCTTTAAATAAAAGACCCTCCTCCTCCTCCTCCTCCTCCTCCTCCTCCTCCTCCTCTTCCTCCTCCTCCTCTTCTTCCTCCCCCTCTGCCTCCTCATCTTATTATTTACCATCCTTCCATGTACTCTTCCCTATAACTTCCCCAAGAGAAAAATTCTGTTCTTTTCAGTTTGGTCAGTTGAAACTGCTCAGACATTTCTGGTGATGGGGCTGCAAACCTCCTTAGCTCCTTCAGACCCTTTTCCAACTTCTCCATCGGGGACCCCCACCCTCAGTCCAATGGATGGCTGCGAGCTCCCTCTTCTGTTTTCGTCAGGCTCTGGTAGAGTCTTTCAGGAGACAGTTATATCAGACTCCTGTCAGCAAGCTCTTCCCAGCACCCACCATAGCATCTGGGTTTGATGTCTGTGTATGGGATGGATCCCCAGGTGGGGCAGTCTCTGGATGGCCTTTCCTTCAGTCTCTGCTCCACACTTTGTCTCCATATGTCCTCAGGTGAATATTTGTTCCCTCTTCAAAGAAGCACTGATGTATCCACACTTTGGTCTTCCTTCTTCTTGAGCTTCATATAGTCTGTGAATTGTATCTTCGGTGTTCCGAACTTTTGGGGTAATATCCACTTATCAGTCAGTACATACCATTTTTGTACAGTGTCAACAGGCCAGACCTCCCTGAGCTCCTAGAGACTGGACCACCAACCAAAGAATACACATGGAGCGACCCATGATGCTGGCCACATATGTGGCAGAAGATGGCCTTGTTGGACATCAGTGGGAGGAGAGACCCTCGGACCTGAGAGTATTATATGCCCCAATGTAGGGGAATGCCTGGGTGGGAGGATGGGAGTGGGTGAGTGGGAGAGCACCTTCATAGAGGCAGGGTGAGGAGGGGTGGAATAGGGGGGTTCCGAAGGGGAGACCTGAAAAGGGGAAAACATTTGAAATGTAAATAAAGAAAATATCCAAGAAAAAAGAAACTCATAAAAAGAAGCCAATAAATAAATAAAATGTTAATATATACTAATAACTATCTTTACAAAAAACACAAAAACTTTGTGAGAATCAAGTGGGGATTTGTATTTGAAAAACATGACTCAAAGTAGTAACTAGAAATTTTGGCAAATTAAAAGATGAATTTGGCTTTTGTAGAACTTTCAAAGTTAGGATTTTTGTCATAATTAAAATAGTCACTTTTTCTAATTGAAAATGAATTTTATTGTAATATATTCTGATTATTGTGCCCCTCCCACAACTCCTTCCAAATCCTCCCTACCTTCCTACCCACCGAAATTTAGACCCTCTTGATTTTCCCTATAATCAATAGAAAACAAAAGGGCATCTAAGAGGAAATAAAGGAAAAATTAAAAATGAACAATGAAACTGAATAGGACAAAACAAACAAATGAACAGAGAAATGAAAGAAAGAAAAAGGGCAGGAGATGTACAGATGTATAGAGAAGTAAATGTTCACACACAGAAATCCCATAAAAATACAAAAACAAAAAATAATATATAAGGAAAACACGTATTTTCAAAGAGACTTCAGACAAAGCATGATGAGACAGAAAAAATAAAAAATAAAAAAATAACATTAAATTCATTTTGTTTTGTTCATATATTGCTGGGCGTAGATCCTGCCCTTCAGTGTGGTTCATATACCCAGTGTAAACTCCCTTAGAGAAAATTCATTTTTCCTTTGGGGACAGTTATCAATAGGAGATAACTTCTGGGTAGGGACGGAGACTTGTGTCAGCAATGCGACCCTATCTGGTATAGATCTCTGCATGCCCCATGCAAACTGCTACTGCTGTTCCTGTAAGGTCATTTACCTGTCATTCCTGTGTGTCTAGAAGGCTTTTGTTTCCTTGATGTCTTCCAGCCCTACTGGCTCTTACAATCTTTCTACTTCCTTTTCTGCAGAGTTCCCCTGAGTCCCAGTGTGTGTGTATGGGTGGTGGTGTGTGTGTGTGTGGGGGGGGGGGGTTGATGGAGACATTCCACTTAGTACTGAGTTGTGGGATGTAAAACCACGCTAGAAAGTTTGGTAAGGTAGAGCAGGTTGAGACCGCAGACTCGGTGGACACACACCTAAGGTTTAGGCAACTCCCAGCTCCCTGCCTCAATCCTGACATAGAACACACACGTGCCATGCTTCTCACATAAAAGAGATGTGACCAGGCACTGGCATAGCCTCACAAGAGGCCGCAATATCAGGGTCCCTTCAGCAGAATCTTGCTGGCATGTGCATTAGTATCTGGGTTTGGTGGCTGATCATTGGGAAGAGAGGCCCCTTGGTCTTGCAAACTTTATATGACCCAGCACAGGGGAACGCCAGGGCCAAGAAGTGGGAGTGGGTGGGTAGGGGAGCAGGGGTGGGGAGAAGGTATAAGGAACTTTCGGGATAGCATTTGAAATGTAAATAAAGAAAATATCTAATAATAAAAAAACAGATGTGAACACAGGTCATGTAGGCTCAAGACAGAGGTCTCCATGCTAATGAGGTACCTAGAGGCCCAGAGGGCACAGCCAATAAACTTTCCTTCCCAGACACTCCTCCCTGCAAAAGGTATTTAACATCAGGCCCACCCTGAGAAGTAAGGTATGGTTTTACACAACCACCATCTGCCATGACAGCAAATGCCTTAAAACCGTGAACTGCTTTTTTTTTTCATAAAGATCCACCTTGGGGAGCAATGGAGAAGGCCTTCACCTACAGAGCCACATCTAGTCTCCCATAGAAGGCCTCTCTGCATTCCTAGCTACCCCTGCCACCAAGTCTGCCACCCACTAAGCCAAGGACTCTCCCCCATGGGACTAGCTGGAGCTCCCCTTTTCCCTTCTAGTCCAAGGCTAGACCCAGCCTGTGGGCCTAGACTTTGTTCTCAGCTCTTCCACAACTCCCAGAGGTGCCTACATGTACAAGAGTCTGAGACCCCCACAGCCTGTTCTTGTTAAAGGCCTGGGGTCCGCTGAACCAGCTTTGGCTTTCCCATATCTCACACTGCATTGTCTCAGAGCTTCCCTACAGCCCAGCACCTGCCCGACTCAGTGTAGGATAAACACAGTCAAACTCCCCGCATCCTTTTTTCCCAAGCGGCTGTGCCCTGTGGTGGAGCAGATGCTGGACCCACAACCCTACACTGAGTGTTCCAAGGTCTCTTATTCTCTGCACATTGTTTAGTTGTAGGTCTCTGTATCTGTTCCCAACTACTGCAGGGGGAAGCCTCTCTGATGATGGCTTAGGAACACAGTGATCTACTTGTTCAGCAGAATGTCAGTAGTGGTAATTTTATTGCTATGTTCCTTTAGGAGAACAGTAGTAGTTTTTAGTTTTCCTCTAGGTCCCTGGCCTATCTAGTCTCAGGTCTTTGGCTACCTTACTTGTGTTAGGCATGGGTTCCATCTCAAGGAATGAGCTTTAAATTTAATCAGATAGTGGTTGGTTACTCCCACAACTTGGTTTTTATCGGCTATTTTATTTATTTACATTTCAAATATTGTTCCCTTTCCTGGTCTCCCCTCCACAACCCTCCCATCCCATCCTCCCTTTTCTTTCCCTCTAAGAGGGTGCTCTCACATACACCCACCCACTTCTGCCTCACCACAACTTTTGAGCCACTATTGTATTTTGCAGTCAGGCCACCATTGGAGATCAAAGCATTTGTAGGTAGCTCAGTATTTACTATTCTTCTCCAGTAGCAATGCACAGTACCTTTCACCATTTTCACCTTTCAGTACCATGAACACTCGTCAGTAGGGGTGAAGGTTCAAAATCAATTCTGAAAACTTACTAGTCAACAGTTATTTGTGCACTTGTGTTTACTAAGTTATTCCTGTGCCTAGCAAGAAAGTACATTCTTTGCTTACCTATGGTTATAAAGGGTCATGTGACAAACCCTTGTCACTGAAACAAGCGTGTCACTTCTATGACAGTATGCTAAAGAGTTATTCAGTGATCCCCATATATTTTACTTTACTCATTAGGAAATACAGACGACTCGTGTTGAATAGTGAAGGCACACAACAGACCATTCTGGGTCCATAATACTAGATAGCCTTGATAAACCACATCAGATTTAATGTGGACAAGAACTAAACTGTTGTGTTAGTTAAAATGTCTGAATTTCATTTCCTTTATTCCTGTTGTATCAGTTTTCTCAGTATTATCCAGTTGCTATTTTGTTAGTCCAATTTCAATATTTTACCAGCAAAACTAATAATGTCTCTATCCTTGTTATAGAAAGCTTAATACAAATTAATCACAGTCCCTTTTCTTTACAACATTTTTCCAAAAATTCATCCCCTTTTTCAAAAGTACATAATTATATGATATTATAAAGCTTATTCAATGTTTATTCATCAATAGATGTTATGCAAATACACTGAGTTTTTAACATACATGTGTAGTGATATACACATTGTTCTGCCACTTGCTATTGTCTCTTAATGATAGTGAATGCAGCCTGTGAAAGCACATGTAGATCCACTTCTCTTTTTAAGTCACTTAGCGTCCTAAGAGGTGCTTCTGAAGCAGTTTTCTTCAGATGTACATAAAAATTATTCTCATTTGTTGTTACTGTATTGTTATGATTGTGATCGTGTGTCACACAATCAGGGCACTACAGATGCTCGGCAATTGCTCTATCATTGAGCTCCATCCTTGCAATGATGAAGAGAACTGAAACTAATACTTTGGGGTTTGCACTTATGAATAAATGTGCATTGTCTCTTACTAGAAAGGTATAGCAAAGAGGAAATTGGGGAAAAGTGGAAAAATGTGGAGATTATAATTTTTATTTTTTTGAGATAATATAATTACATTCCTCTCATCTTGTTCCTCTCTCAAACTCTCCTCCCACTCTCTCCTTTAAATTAATGGCCTCTTCTGCACTAATTGTTATTTCATACACACACACACACACACACACACACACACACATTTATGCACATATATATTGTGGAAGTTTGAATGAAAATGAACCCTGTAGGCTCATAAGGAGTATGTGGCCTTGATGAAGTAGATGTCTTGTTGAAGGAAATGTTTCATTGGATGTGGGCTTTGAAGTTTTAGATGTTCAAGCCAGATCGTCTGTTGTTTCTTTCTGTCTCACTCACTCTGCCTCCTCTCTGTCTATCTCTGTGTCTCTGTCTCTCTGTCTGCCTCCCTCTTTGTCTCTGTCACCTGTGGATCCAGATGTAGAATTCTCAGCTTCTTTTGCAGGACCATGTCTGCCTGCATACCTCCATGCTTCCTGCCATGACGGACTAAAGCTCTGAACTGTAAGTCAGACCTAATTCAATTCTTTCCTTTATGAAAATTTCATTGTCATGGTGTCTCTTCCCAGCAGTAGAAACCCTAACTAAGACACATATATATTCCCAAGTATAACCTGATCAGTCCATATAGTGATAACCTGTATGTGTGTTTTCAGGGCTGACAGTTTGTCAGTGGGAAAGCAATTGATATTCTTTTCCCTGGGGAAGACTACACTTCTACTCCCACCTTTCTGCAGTTGCCTGTAGTTCTTCCTGTAGGGTTGAGACCTTCTGTTTTCCCCACCCACTTTGCACTATCCATTGCTATTGTCCTGTTCAGCTCATACTTGGCCAGTCATATTGGTGAGATTTTATAGGAATTTCACTTGTACATATTGTTAAAATTTCCCCATAAAATTCTGTGATTTTTCTTAGATCAAATGTTCCAGACTGGTCTTGAACTTGGTAGGTAGCAAAGAATGACTTTGAATTTCTGATTCGTTTGCTTGCTTCCATTACCCCAGTGCAGGAATTACAGGTGTGGAACAGTTTCCTGTTTATTTTGTGCTGGAGGAATAAAACCCAGGGCTTTATGTATACATAATAGGCAAGCATACTACTAACTGAGCCACTCCCCTAGTCTTAAAGTACCAACTATTTCCCCACAAATTAAAGTGTAGTCTTGTAGCATTGTATTCTCAATCTGTTTTATTTAAGACTTATTATTTTTTCCAATTTTTATTAGGTATTTACTTCATTTGCATTTTAAATGCTACCCCCAAAGTCCCCTATACCCTCCCCCTCCCGCTCCCCTATGCACCCAGTCCCCCTTCTTGGCCCTGGTGATCCCCTGAAATGGGGCATATAAAGACCAAGGGGCCTCTCTTCCCAATGATGGCTGACTAGACCATCTTCTGCTACATATGCAGCTAGAGACACAAGCTCTGGGGGTGCTGGTTAGTTCATATTGTTGTTCCACCTATAGAGTTGCAGATCCCTTCAGCTCCTTGGGTACATTTTCTAGCTCCTCGATTGGGGACCCTGTGTTCCATCCGATAGTTGACTGTGAGCATCCACTTCTGTGTTTGCCAGGCATTGGCATAGTCTCACAAGAGACAGGTATATCAGGGTACTTTCAGCAAAATCTTGCTGGTGTATGCAATAGTGTCTGCCTTTGGTGGCTGATTATGGGATGTACTCCTGGGCGGGGCAGTTTTTGGATGGTCCATCCTTTCATCTCAGCTCCAAACTTTGTCTCTATAACCCCTTCCATGGGAGTTTTGTTCCCAATTCTAAGAAGGGGCAAAGTGTCCACATTTCGGTATTCCTTCTTCTTGAGTTTCATGTGTTTTACAAATTGTATCTTGGGTATTCTAGGTTTCAGGGCTAATATCCACTTATCAGTGAGTGC
>NC_034613.1:73913245-73919820 GCF_900095145.1 Mus pahari | reverse complement strand
CTCACCAGTGATCCTAAGATCGCTTGGGCAGTCCACCGAATTCATGCCCTAGGTGATCCGTGAGGGTGACTATTATATCACCATTATCATAATTAATATTTTCTTGTTTCCTAAGTAGGTTGAGTATAAAATTAACTTAATATATCACCTACATATCGTTAGATTTCTGCAGTGATGATTGTATAACAGAATTCTTCTATACATGCCTTCATATTACAAAATATACTCAAAACATTTTTTTTTATTTTGAAATGCGGAGATATTGTTACAATTACCTTGTACCAACAAGTAGCTTGGCATAGAACAATCTCAATTTGTGGTGACCATCTGGGGGATTTGGGAGTGCATAGCAATTTCCAGAGTCCATGAGCAAACTACTAGCTGAAATCCAAGGATCCCAAAGAAGCTAGTAGTTAAAATGCTGGATCTGAAGTTCAGTGTGAACAACAGAAGGATAGGGTATAGGTACCCCAGTGTGCACCCAAAGAATTTCTGTGAATCAGTTTTGGAAATGCCTCAGTAGATGTTTACAGACTGAAGTTGAAGGATAATCTGATTGATTAGAAGAAAGGGCCAGAGGCATGTGACACAGCTACCCTGAGTTCATCAGAGAGGGGGCGTGCAAACAGTACTGAGTTCTCTACAGGGGAGGGAAAGCAGAGTCAACATCACATTCTACCTTCTCATCTCAGTTTTCTGAACTTGTTCTGTAGTAAACTATCATGAAAGAAGGATAAAGACACAGAGCTGAAATGGTCAGCTGGACCTCCCTTAGAGCTCTCAGACCTGCCTGGCAGTGAGGCTGAGAGGAAGGGTTGTCAGGATAAGGATTCTGACATCAAAGTAAGTAGAAGAGGGGAGATGTCACTGTCAGAGTAGCTCCCGGAAAGCCTCAGTCCTGGATCTAGCTTACATTCTCATTTTATACTTTAAAAACCACAAGGTAAGGTAATCCAGGGAGGTTTTTACAGAAATGCACACGGCAGTCAGCAGGTTCAGGGCAGTGGGTCTTTGTCTCAGCTATTTCTCCAGTCCATCTGTTTCACTTAGCAAGCAAAGTCATGCTTGGCAAATAGGTAGAACAAGCAGTGCTTTAGGCAAATCGGTAAAGCAACCAACATACTAATATCTAATAAGTAGTCTTTTCTACCTTATTCTACTTCATTATCTCCTTTCATAACACCTTTCAAATCTATCTTGAAGAAACAGGTTGGTATTCCTGGTGTGCCATATGCATTATGTTTTATTGACTCTCAATTGTACTCATAGCTTTAATCCATTTTTTATTAAATTATTTTATTTACTTGTCAAATGTTGTCCCCTTTCGTTACCCCTCTTAGAGCTCTTCATCCCATCCCCCTCCCCTTTGATGCTGAGAAGGTGCTCCACCTACCTACTCCCTCTCATTCACCCACCCATGCCCACTTCACCACCACCCCAGCATCCCCTTTCCCTAGGGCATCAAGTCTCTACAGGATTAGGCAGATCTTCTCGAACTGAGGTCAGACAAGGCAGTAGTCTAATAGCTGTGCAGCATTTTCTCATACTGTTCTGAGTGATTAACATAAACAGGGTGTCCTACATAAACCTGTGCATATGCCTTCCTCAGTAGTAATCAGATTTCAGTAGGAATCAATTTAGCCTCTACAGTTCTGTACTACCGTCGCTGCCAGTGAATCTATCTGTTTCTGAAGAGTGACTGTGCTTTCCTGGTCAACAATTAAATCTTTCTTTATCTGAGTAGAGAGCTGACTGTATTGAGCTTGTAAGATGCCTAATATAGAGGCACCAGTGATCATGAAGTCTGTTCAGGGCCATTACTGGGAAAGCTGAGAAAAGTATGGGAGTTCTTATTGTTTTTAAAGGAACCTAACTATTGTTTGACCCTGATTCCTTGGAGCATACCTAAGGTGGGGTCAAAGAACACCAAAATGCAATTATCTCCTGAGGAGCAGGTATCACTGGGGCCAGTGAAATGTGTGCTATTAGGAGCTATTGTTCTTAGAACTAGAGTGCTATAAGTATGAGTAACTGCCTGATTACTGCAGTATAAGTAACCTACTTGCACGGGTTTTGTGCAAGTCTATCCAGCAGTCCTGACCTAGGTTAAGGAGTACATGACTAGCATTTACTAAAGCCAGAATTTTGAAACATGGCTTTTTTTTTTTTACATGAAGAGTTTTTCTATAGTTAGTTCCCATATTATTTCTCCCAGGTTCTCAATAATCATTCTTGTGTCTCCTGGCCACTCTTTAATAGATTGCCACTAGCTGGGTCCCCCTCCAAAAGGAACCATAGTCTGCTTCTCTGGCATGGGCAGTTCTGTCACAACATGATGAGGTCTGGGGATGATCTTTTGATGGCTAATTCCTGGCACCACCTAAAGGGCACAATCCCTCTGAGGGGAAGCTAGCTATATTGAAGAGTATGCAGGAATTGGAGTTGCCCTAGGACAAGGTTGCTCTCCAGACTAATTTATGTAACAGAGTTAGAGAGGTTGAGTGGAGACTGGCTCTGAGACACATCTATGAGATTGGGAAGGACATTAGAACAGAAGCTGAGCTGTCATTTCCCATTCTGAAGTCCTAGGATCATCTGTGTTGGATTTCATGGTCCACTCCTGGTTCAGGTCCACCAAATATCTTGGTAACAATTCTGTTAGGGCATTTTTTTCAGTTGGGTTATTTCCTGAGCTTGCCAGAGCTGTCAGGAGCTGTCATCTCTGGAATTATTATTTCCCTATCCGTGGTAACCAGCCTGCTCCCCTGACTCTCAGTTGTTTTATGAGTTGCTCTTTTCCTTTCTTTGGCTTATATGAGGGGAGTTCTAAAAGCTCTGGGAGTATAAAACATATTTTTGAGGGGAGGGGTAATGGGAGGGCAACTCGTTGGCCTGTCTGAACTGCCAGTTGGTTTCCCCTGACTTATTCTGTACTTGAACTTCTGTGTGAGCCTGACAGCGCACCATTGCCACAGCCCCTCCTTTTCCCTACCGGGGATCTTGGAGGGAGCAACCAGTTTCTAGGAGCTAGAGGATTTACTCTATGTTTTAGTTTCTTTGCCCCATAACATAAGCAGTCCTTTTCCTCAATATATTGCTGCTTTGAGTCTGTTGATGTGAGGAGCTATTCCCCTTGTAGGCTTCAGCACCCATCAGTTGCTGTATCTGAATTGGGCAGCAGTTTGGCTGTGAAGAGAAAATGTCTTTTATAATTAATTTCTCTTCAATCATAGAGGGACTTGCCCTCCTCTTCAGGCAAGTATGTGGCTAATTTGCATAGCTGACATCTTCTTGGATGAGAGGAGGATCTAGCCCTCCCTTTAATGGACACATTGAAATGGGCTTGTCCCTGGAACACAGCCAAACATAGCTGATCAGGGTATGGCGAATGTCCCCAGGTAGTTATTGAGTGTAGCAGAATTGGCCAGCTGGAAGAGGTTGGTGAGCAGAATGTGAGGCAGATGCCTTTAGAGGGATGGGATCATGTAGTCTTGGCATTGCTTTGGCACTGGCAATTGGAGTCAATAAGGAAGCAGCATCCCAGGCAAGGTTGCATCCTCCAGGGAAACTGATGGGGATGCCTCCTTGGTGTCTTTAGTCTTGGCAGTCTTTCAAGGACTGCATCAGTCTCACTTTGGGACTATGCAGACCCCACTGTGGTGGGAAAATGTAAAGTAGTTGTAGCTGGTTAGAATATGTATGCAGTTAGGAAACACAAAGACAAATTCTGGTGCTTAGCCCACTTTCTCTGTTTTGTAGCCATCTTTTAATTGGTATAGGACCCCTGTTCCTGTGACTAATGCTGTCCACTTTCAGTGTGGGTCTTCCTACTTCATTTAAACCTTTCTGAAAACACCCTGAGAAATGCCCAAAGGGATGTCTCCTAGGTGACTATAAATCCAGTCAGGATGACAATAAGATGGACAGTCACACCTAACTTCTTATTCAGAATTATACAGAAGAAATTTAAATCCATCATTTTCCCCCAGAAACCCACATTTATTTTTAAGATGTTCTCTTTACCACCATCTCTAAACAACTTAGCATATATTTTTGTGAGACTCTTTCCTATTTTGTTTTGGTGTGTGTGTGTGTGTGTGTGTGTGTGTGTGTGTGTGTGTGTGTGTGTGTGTTGAGAGCTCTTTTAAACAGCTTGGGCCTGAGTTTCAGTAATCATTCAATTAGAGTAATACGCATAGAGCTGTCTTCATTTTGTCTTCGAGCTCCCAAAGGGTACAGTGAGTTTTATCCTTCATGCTCAGAATCATTAGTATCTCCTTTCAATATATTTTACCTAGTTTTGATGCTATTGTTTCTGATGTGAAAGTAAGGCTTGTTCATCATTTTCAATCATATTTGGGAACAGATGTTCTTCCAACAATTTTAAGTGACAAAGTACAGTGCTAGACTTTATAAATGAAATGTAGTGTGTGTTGGTCATGAGGAAGGTCAGAAGTTCAGAATGCTATTTTTCATAAATTAAGATACTGTAGCCCATGCCACTCAGTCCTTAGGAAGTTAAGGTAGGCAGATGGCCAACTGTTGGAGGCCACACAGTTAGTTCCAATCCAGCTTCTGCTACAGTGTGATTCCCTGTCTTGTAAAATGTGTGTTATGTATAATATATATTTCCATTTATATTACATTATGATATGCATTGTTCACCAACTTTATAAACAACTCTATTCAAAAATAGCATCCAGATTTCTTGAGCAAAACAGTATGAGTTGCATTTCCTTCTGCATTTGATTAGTTTTTCAGTCTTATAAGAAACGTTAATAAGAAAGGAATTAATTTTCTAACTCTCTACTATAAAAATTTGTTTGCAGCCCAGTGAGGTAGTTCAGTGGGTCAAGATGCTCGGCAGCAAGCCTGACCACAGAAGTTTGCTATTTCCAAACCCAGAAATGTAGAACTAACATCTACATTTCTAAGATGAGTGATCAGTAACTAAGCTAGTAGGTAAGGGATATCTGAGAGTGACTCACCAGCATGGAAGGAGAGGAGACAGGGGGACTGTTAAGATCCTTTATAGTCTTAATTATGTATGATCTATTTAAATAAGCTCATAAGTTTTAAGGGTCCAAGAAATAGAAAATTCATTACTTCCTTATTTCATGTAAATGACTAAGAAAGGATTTAATGAAAAATTTAAAGGATAATAAATCTCAACCTAATTAATAAATAGTTTAAATAATTATCAATTATTGTATATAAATATAAAATATTTAAGCTATTATTTAACACTAGTCAAAAATGAGACTGTTTCTGTGTATAAGGAACTTTGAAAAAGTAGTCCTACTTTTTTCCCAGAATTTTTTCTTCGAATTTTGTGTGTGAGAGATGGTATGTGTGTGTGTGTGTGTGTGTGTGTGTGTGTGTATACACACACATATATATAGATATATGCATACATACATGCACATATACATATTAATGAATGAAATGCATTATGATAGACTCAATGGCTCAAATTCTTTACCCCTCTTTGCTTGCCAGTACTTGCCATGAGCACACAATGGGAAGACTGTAATTACCTTATTATTTTCTTTGGGCTCAGAGCTGTGATTTGTTTTGACCAATGGTGTCCTTAAATGGAGCTTGTACTAGGTTTGCATATTAAAGTGTTAAGTTATTGCCACTATATTCATGAAAAATAATCCAGGCATCCTTTTGGTGCCAGTCAACCTACATTATGAAGCATAGCCATCTCAGCCAACCCATACATTATGAGGACAAATGGTTGTGTTAACATGCTAAGTTTTCATTAGACCACTGAAGCTAACAGACAAGTGCATTAAGGGCTAATAGCAGTACAAGAAATTTGTATGTTATTTATGGCTTTGGTTTTCTATAGGAACAGATAATATTCAGAAAAAAAAACTTCACTAACCCCACATCCGATAGAGGGCTAATATCCAAAATATATAAAGAAGTCAAAAAGTTAATCACCAAAAATTAAAAATAAAAATAAAATAAAATAAAACAATCGAAAATTGGGGTATTGAACTAAACTGAGAGTTCACAACAGAGGAATCTCGAATGGCTAAGAAATACCTATAAGAAATGTTCAAAGTCCTTAGTCATCAGGCAAATACAAAGCAAAACAACCCTGAAATTCCACCTTATACCAATCAGAATGGCTAAGATCAAAACCTCAGGTGACAGTAAATGTTGGCGAGGATGTGGAGAAAGAGGAATACTCCTCCATTGCTGGTAGGATTGTAAGGTGGCACAACCACTCTGGAAATCAGTTTGGCGGTTCCTCAGAAAATTGGAAATAGATCAAAAATATTCTTAAGTTGTAGGAACAATAAAAATTTAAAGATACACGGTAGAGAATGGTGCCACAGACTTCTAATTCTGGCACTTGGAACATGTAGGAAGGAAGATGAGCTCATGCTCAATCTTAACTACACAGCAAGTTTGATGTTACTAGAGGGTATATGACATGGTATATCAAACAAACTACAGAAGAAGAAGGAGAAGGAGAAGGAGAAGGAGAAGGAGAAGGAGAAGGAGAAGGAGAAGGAGAAGGAGAAGGAGAAGAAGAAGAAGAAGAAGAAGAAGAAGAA
>NC_034613.1:73907784-73913200 GCF_900095145.1 Mus pahari | reverse complement strand
AAGAAGAAGAAGAAGAAGAAGAAGAAGAAGAAGAAGAAGAAGAAGAAGAAGAAGAAGAAGAAGAAGAAGAAGAAGAAGAAGAAGAAGTAGTGGTGGTGGAGGATCCCAGTTATAACCATTAAGGGAATAAAATTGGAAAAATAAACAATGTTTTAAAATAAAAGGTAAACTATATATGCTTATTTCACTAACAAATATGGACAATAAAAAAATCAAGATTTCTGTGTCCAGATAGCCAATTTTTTACTTAATCAATTTACATCCTGCATACTGCCTGCCACCAGGTCTCCCCCTCCCATACTCTTTTCCACATTACTCTTTGTACCCCTTCTCCTCTGAGCAGGTTACCCGCCTTGGATATCCCCTTACCCTGGCATGTCAAGTCTCTGCGAGGCTAAGGATATTCTCTCCCACTGAGGACAGACAAGACAGATGATCTAGAAGAACATATCCCACATACAGGCAATAGCTCTTTGGATAGCCCTTGCTCCAGTTGTTGAGGACCCACATGAAGACCAAGCTGCACATCTGTTACATGTGTGAAGGGAGGCCTAGGTCCAGCTTGTGTATGTTCTTTGGTTGGTGGTTCAGACTCTGAGAGGATAGTTGACTCTATTCGTCTTCCTGTGGAGTTCCTATCCCCACTGGGGCCTGCAATCCTGGCCCCAATTCTTCCATAAGAGTCCCCAAGTTCCATCCACTGTTTAACTGTGGGTGTCTTCATCTGTCTGAGTCATCTGCTCGGTCGAGCCTCTCAGAGACACTCATGCTAGACTTCTGTCTGCAAGCAAAACAGTGTCTTATTAATAGTATCAGGAATTAGTTATTGGTTGACCATTCCCTTAGGCTCTGTTCCATCCCCTGTCCCTGCATTTCTTGTAGACCGGATAAAGTTTGGGTTGTAAGTTTTGTTGGTGGATTGGTATACCTATTGTTCCACTGGGGTTCCTGCCTGGCTACAGGAGGTGGCCCCTTCAGGTTTCCCGGTGAGTCACAGCTAATGTCATCCCCATTGATTCATGGATGTCTCCCTAATCCTAGGTTTCTATCTTGTCCTGGAGATGTCATCCATTTCCCCACCCCTATCAGTTGCAGATTTCCACTCATTTATATGGCCATCTGGACATCTCTTCTGTCCCTCCCCACACATTGATCCTGAACCACCCTAGCCCTCTCTGCATCCCCTCTGCCATCCAGTTTCCTCCCTCCATCTGCCTCTCATGATTTTTTTATTCCCTCTTCTAATTGAGATTCAAGCATTCTTGCTTGTGCCTTCCTTCTTTTTAGATCCTATTCATCTGTGGAGTATAGAACAGGTGTTCCTTATTACATGGTTAATATCCACTTATCAGTGAGTACACACCATGTGTGTTACCTCATCAGGATGATATTCTCAAGTACCATCCATTTGCCTGCAAAATTCATTATGTCTTCTTTTTTTTTCCTTTGGTTTTTCGAGACAGGGTTTCTCTCTATAGCCCTGGATGTCTGTCCTGGAACTCACTCTGTAGACCAGGATGGCCTCAAACTCAGAAACTCGCCTGCCTCGGCCTCCCCAGTGCTGAGATTAAAGGTGTGCGCCACCATGCCCAGCATCTTCATTTTTCATAGCTGTCTAGTATTCCATTGTGAAGATGGATTTCATTGTCTAGATTTTCTTTATCCATTCTCTGATTGAGGAACATTAAGTTGTTTCCAGTTTCTAGCTATTATGAATAAAACTGCTATGAACATAGTTGAGCAAGTGTCCTTGTGATATGGTGGAGCATCATTTGGGTATATGCCCAGGAGTGGTATAGCTGGGTCTTGAGGTAGAACTTTTCACAATTTTCTGAGAAACTGCCAAATTGATTTCCAAAGTGGTTGTACAAGTTTGTACTCCCACCAGCAATAAAGGAGTGTTCCCCTTGATCCACATCCTCACCAGCATGTGCTATCACTTGAGTTCTGATCTTAGACATTCTGGCCTGTGTAAGATATAATCTCAGGGTTGTTTTGATTCACATTTCCCTTGTTAACTTAATCATTTTATTCATTTGCATTTCAAATGATATCCACCTTTCCGGTTACCCCTCCTCCAACCCCCCATCCCACCCCCCCCCGCTTCTATGAGGGTGCTCCTTCACCAACACACCCACTCCTACCTCACCACTCTAGCATCCACCTACACTGGGGCATGGAGCCTCCACAGGACCAAGGGCCTCTTCTCCCATTAGTGCCTGACAAGGCCATCTTCTGCTACATATGCGGCTGGAGCCATGGGTTCCTCCATGTGTACTCCTTGGTTGGTGGATTAGTCTCTGGGAGCTCTAGGGGGTCTGATTGGTTAATATTGTTGTTCTTCCTATGGGGTTGCAATCCCCTTCAGCTCCTTCAGTCCTTTCCCTAACTCTTCATTGGGGTCCCAGATCTCAGACTGATGGTTGGCTGCAAGCATCCACATCTGTATTGGTCAGGTGCTGGCAGAACCTCTCAGGAGACAGCTATACCAGGCTCCTGTCAGGAAGCACTTCTTGGCATCAGCAATAGTGTAGGGGGATTGGTGTCTGCATGTGGGATGGATCCCTAGGTGTGGCAATCTCTGGATGGCCCATGTTTTTGTCCCTGTATTCCTTTGGACAGGAACATTTCTGGGATAGAAATTTTGGGATCCATGGGTGGCCCCATTCCTTAACTGGGGGCCGTATCTGTCTACCAGAGGTGGTATCTACAGGGTCTGTCTCCCCTTTGTTGCATATTTTGGCTAAAGTCATTCCTGTTGATTCTCATTTCCCTGATGTCTAAGGGCATTAAACATAAGTGTTTCTTGGACATTAGAGATTCCTCTGTTGAAAATTCTGTTTAGCTCTGTACCCCATTTTAAATTAGGTTATTGGGGGGATTCTAAATTCTTGAGTTCTTTTATATATTTTGGATATTTTGGATATTAGCCCTCTATCAGATGTAAGGTTGGTGAAGATCCTTTCCCAATCTGTGGGCTTCCAGTTTGTCCTATTGACAGTGTCCTTTGTCTTACAGAAGCTTTTCAGTTTCATGAGGTCCCATTTACCAATTGTTGATGTTAGTTGGAGCTGAGCCATTTGTTCTGTTCAGGAAATTGTCTCATACCAGTGCATTCAAGAGTATTTTCCACTTTCTCGTCTATGAAATTTAGTATATCTGGTTCTATATTGAGGTCCTTCATCAACTTGGACTTGAGTTTTGTTCAGGGTGATAAATTTGAATCTATTTTCATTCTTAGACATGTAGATATTGACTATTTTTGAAGATGCTTTCATTTTTCCATTGTATAGTTTTGGCTTCTTTCTCAAAAATCAAGTATACATAGGTGTGTGGGTTTATTTGTGGGTTTGAATAGATTCCATTGATCAACATTTCTGTTTCTGTATCAATGCTGTACAGTTTTTTTTATCACTATTGCTCTGTAGTACAGCTTGAGGTCAGGCATGGTGATTCCTCCGAAGTTCTTTTATTGTTCAGGATTGTTTTAGGTATCATAGCTTTGGTGGTTTTCCATATGAAGTTGAGAATTTCTCTTTCAATTTCTGTAAAAAAAATGTGTTGCAATTTTGATGGTGATTGCATTAAATCTGTAGATTACTTTTGGTAAGATGGCCATTTTCACGATGTTAATCCTACAGATCATAAGCATGGGAGATCTTTCCATCTTCTGATATCTTGTTCAGTTTCTTTCTTCAAGGACTTGAAGTTTGGTCACAGAGATCTTTCAGTTCCTTAGAGTTACACCAGATATTTTATATTATTTGTGGCTATTGTAAAGGGTATTATTTCTCTAATTTCTTTCTCGGCCTGTTTCTCTTTTGTAGTCACTTAATTTTGTATCTAAACACTTGGCTGAAGTTGTTTATCAGCTGTAGGAGTTCTCTGGTAGAATTTTGGGGGTGATATATATATATATATATATATATATATATATATATATATATATATATATATATTCATATCATCTACAAATAACAATACTCTGATTTCTGATTTTGTCCTTTCCAATTTGTATTTCCTTGATCTCTTTTAGTTTTCTTATTGTTCTGGTTCAAACTTTAAGTTGAATAGATGGGGAGAGTGGGCAACCTTGTCTTGTCACTGATTTTAGTAGAAATGCTTTTAAGTTTCTCTCTATTTAGTTTGTTGTTGGCTATTGGCTTGCTGTATATTGCTTTGGTTATGCTTAGGTACGTGCCTTATGCCCCTGATTTCTCTAATACATTTAACATGAGGAGGTGTTGAACTTTATCAAAGCCCTTTTCAGCATCTAATGAGATAATCATGTTTTTTTTTTTAATTTCAGTTTGTTTATGTGGTAGATTACATGGATGGATTTTCAAATATTGAACCATCCCTGCATCCCCGGGATGAATACTAATTGATCTTGATGTATAATGTCTTTGATATGTTCCTAGATTCAGTTTGCGAGTATTTTATTGAATTTTTTTTTTTTTTTGCATCAGTGTCCATAAGGGAAATCAGTCTGAATCTCTTTTTGCTTTGTTGAGTCATTATATTGTTAGGTATGAAGGTGATTGTGGCTTCATAGAATGAATTTGGCAGTGTTCCTTCTGTTTATATTTTGTCAACTAGCTTGAGGAGTTTTGATATTAACTCTTCTTTGAAAATTTGGTAGAACTCTACACTAAAGCCATCTTGCCCTAAGGTTTGTTTTTTGAATTTTTTTTTATTTTGTTTTTGTGTTTTTGTTTTTGGTTGTTGTTTTGTTTTTCGGGTTTTTTGTTTTTGTTTTTGTTTTTAGAGAGACTTTTAATGGCTGCTTCAATTTCCTTAGGGATTGTAGGTCTGCTTAAATAGTTTACCTGATCTTCATTTAATTTTGGTAAGTGGTATCTGTCCAGAAAATCATCCATTTCATTAAGATTTTCCAAATTAGTGGAGTACGGGCTTTTCAAGTAAAACCTAATGATTCTTTGAATTTCCTCAGTGTCTATTATTATGTCTCCATTTTCATTACTAATGTTGTTTATTTGGATACTGTCTCTCTGTCTTCTAGTTAGTTTATCTAAGGGCTTATCTATCTTGTTGATTTTCTCAAAGAACCAGCTCCTGGTTTGGTTGATTCTTTGAATAGTTCTTTTTGTTTCCACTTGGTTGATTTCAGCCCTAAGTGTGATTATTTCCTGCCATCTACTCCTCTATGCTGTGTTTGCTTCTTTTTTCCAGAGCTTTCCGTTGTACTTTTAAATTGCTGGTAGGAGGACTTTTCTAATTTCTTTGTGGAGGCACTTAGTGCTATGAGTTTTCCTCTTAGCACTGCTTTCATTGTGTCCCATACATTTGGGTATGTTGTGCCTTCATTTTCATTGCCAGAAAGTCTTTCCTTCCTTCCTTCCTTCCTTCCTTCCTTCCTTCCTTCCTTCCTTCCTTCCTTCCTTCCTTCCTTCCT
>NC_034613.1:73904892-73907580 GCF_900095145.1 Mus pahari | reverse complement strand
CTCTCTCTCTCTCTCTCTCTCTCTCTCTCTCTCTTTCTTTCTTTCTTTCTTTCTTTCTTTCTTTCTTTCTTTCTTTCTTTCTTCCCCTGACCCAGAGATTATTAGTAGAGAGTTGTTCAATTTCTGTGAGTGGTAAGTGTGTAGGCTTTCTGGTGTTTCTGTTGTTGTTGAAGTCCAGCTTTAATCCATGATGGTCTGATAAGATAAAAGGCCTTATTCCAATTTTCTTGTATTTGTTGAAGCTTGCTTTGTGAGCAAGTACATGGTCAACACTGGAGAATGATCCACGAGGTGCTGAGAAGGTGTCTTCTTTTGTGTTTGGGTGAAATATTCCTTAGATGTCTGTTAGGTCTATCTGATTCCTAATGTCTGTTAACTTTGTTATTTCTCTGTTTAGTTTTTGTCTGGGTGACCTGTTAATTTGTGATAGTGGGGTGTTAAAGCCTCCACTATTAATACGTGGGGTTTGGTGAGTGATTTAAGCTGTGGCAATGTTTCTTTTACAGATGTGGACACTTTTGTCCTTGGGGTATAAATGAGAACTGAGATATCATCTTGGAAATTTTTCCTTTGATGAGTACTAAAGTGTGCTTCCCTGTCTCTTTGATTAATTTTGGCTAAAACTCTATTTTATTAGATATTAGCATGGCTACTCCAACTTGCTTCTTGGGTCCATTTGCTTGAAAAACTTTTGTCCAGCCCTTTACTCTAAGTTAATGTATGCAGCAGAATGATGGATCCTGTTTTCACATTCATTCTTTTTGCCTGTGTCTTTTTATTGGTGAATTGAGTCCATTGATATTGAGAGATATGAATGACAAGTGTTGTTAATTCCTTTATTTTGATGTTGTTGGTGATAGTGTGTGTGTGTGGGGGGTGTCCCCTTGTTTTTGCTGGTATGGAATGAATTAATTCCTATATTTGCTTGGATGTAGTTATCTTCCTTGGGTTCAAGTAATTTCTGTAGGGCAGGATTTCTGGATAGATATTGTTTGAATTTGGATTTGTCTTAAAATATCTTGTTTCCTCCATCTATGGCGATTGAAAATTTTGCTGGATATAGTAGTGTAGGTAGGTCTCTGTGGATTTTTAGAGGTTGCAAGACATCTGTCCAGGACCTTCTAGCTTTTAGAGTCTCTGTTGAGAAGTTGGGTGTAATTCTGATAGGTCTGCCTTGGTATGTTACCTGCCCTTATTCCCTTGCAGCTTTTAATATTCTTTCTTTGTTATGTAGAAACAAAGGAACTAGAGTCATCCAGATGGCTAAAGGCACTCAAAAGAACACAATCAACAAAAGTCAGGGCAATAGGACACCTTCAGAGCACAGCTACCATATTACTGCAAGCCTTAAATATCTTAACACAACCAAAGCACAGGAAAATGACCTTAAAATAACAATAATATTATTATCCTAAATATATTATTATTATTATTATTTTTATTATTATTATTATTATTATTGGAGGAATTTCTTTTCTGAACCAGTCTAATGGGTGTTTTGTAACCTTCTTGTATAGTTATAGGCATCTCTTTCTTTGGATTGGGAAAGCTTTCTTCTATGATTTTGTTGAAAATATTTTGTGGGCACTCTTTACCTTCTATTCCTATTACTCTTGAGGTTAGGTCTTAGGTTAGGTCTTTTCATGGTATCTGAGAATTCTTGGATTTTTTTTTAAATGAATTTTTGAGATTTAACATTTCTTTGACTGCTGTATCAATTTATTCTATTGTATTTTTTATACCTGTTTTGTCTTTTAAAACCTCTACCTGTTTGATTGTATTTTCCTGTATTTCTATAAGGGATTAATTCATTTCCTCTTTAAAGGACTCTATCATCTTTATAAGATTGGATTTGAGGTCATTTCCCTGTGCTTTGGTTGTGTTAAGATATTTAAGGCTTGCAGTAATATGGTAGCTGTGCTCTGAAGGTGTCCTATTGCCCTGGCTTTTGTTGACTGTGTTCTTTTGAGTGTCTTTAGCCATCTGGATAACTCTAGTTCCTGAATGTTCCTGTTGTGGCAGGTATTGAGATGGGGATTAACCTCGATGGTCCTAGTGTGGCAGGCCTCTAGTGTGTATCCTTGGTCTCCATGGGTCTGGATTAGCAGGTCCATATGGTTCAGGATCTGCAGGTCTGTATGGTTCAGGATATGCAGGGCAGTATGGTTCAAAATATGCAGGTCTGATGGAGGTGGGCTGGGAGATGCAGGGGGAATGGAGGGCATAGAAGGGTGCTCAGTGCAGCTTGTGATGCCCCAAAGGAATCAGTGATCAGGGAAATGGGTGGAGAAAGGGAAACTAATGGATATGGTTCAGGATCTGCAGGTTTGATGAAGGTGTGCAGAGAGGTGGTGGGAAAAAGGAGGTCCCTCTGGGATAGCACAGGGCAGCTTGGTGTGCTCCAGAAGGCTCGGGGAGCAGGGAAGATGGGTATGCAAAGTGAAGGTTACCTGTATGGTTCAGGCCTAATGGTCTAATGAAGGTGGGGCAATCCATGAATGTTTTAAAAGACGTTTTAAAGGTGTTTTAAAGATGAGGCCTTTGATTAGATAAGATCATCAAGGTAAGAATTCTATGATTAACTACTAGTGGCTTTCTGAGAAAAGAAAGAGACTTAAGATCTCTCTCTCTAAGGTCTCTCCCTCTTCTCTCTCTCTCTCTCTCTCTCTCTCTCTCTCTCTCTCTCTC
>NC_034613.1:73862693-73903654 GCF_900095145.1 Mus pahari | reverse complement strand
AGGAAAAAGGAAAGGAAAGGAAAGGAAAGGAAAGGAAAGGAAAGGAAAGGAAAGGAAAGGAAAGGAAAGGAAAGGAAAGGAAAGGAAAGGAAAGGAAAAAGGAAAGAAAAGAAAAGATGAAATGAAATAGAATTCTGGATTCTGGAAATAATAACCTTCGACAGTTCATAGTCCCAAGACACTATAGGAGGATTTCTGTTCATAATTTGAACATCAATAAGAAGAATCCGTGTCAACAACGTTTAGTACTGTCTGTGGAAAGTGGTACCATGAATTCCCCACTCCATGTTTTGTATAAGATAAATGAAGTCCTTCAGGGGGCTGTGAGATGGCTCAGTAAGTAACGCCACTTATTGCTGAGCCTGATGAGTTGAATTTGCCCACACAGGAGAAAGAGAAAACCAACTCTCTCAAAGTTGTGCTCTGATTTCTACACATACATCATGATATTCTTGGTAATAAAGAACTAAGAAACCCTCCTTGGACCTCTCCCCATATTCTAATATCTTTCAGTTCAACATTTCTAACAGAATTTCAACATTTCTACAGGGCTATACCTAGTTCTATAAGAAACATCATGTAAACAGAGCTTTTAAATTATTTTCCACATGTGAATTCTTTTATGTGTGAAAATTTTACATTTCCCCAGGAGTGTGTGTGTGTGTGTGTGTGTGTGTGTGTGTGTGTGTGTGTGTAGGTTTATTATCTAGGTATGTAATTTATATATATATATATATATATATATATATATATATATATATATGGTATTTATTTTAAAATGATTCTGTTATACAAACCATGTTAACAATTATTAAAGATGAAAGAAAAGTTACATAGTAATAAGGGATATATACTTGTTTATTTCTATGTAAAACACTAAATCATGGTGCCTGCAAGATGGCTCACTGAATGAAAGCACATGCCACCAAATACAATGACCTGAGTTTGATTCTCAGGAACCACATGGTGAAAGGAGAGAACCCATCCCCATGTTGTCCTCTGACCTCCACACACATGCCTTGCTGTGACCATGCACAAAATACATACATAAAGTGTAACATATATTATTTTATTAACCCTTAGTTGAGTGATTCTGCAGTGTATAGAGAATCTTAAATGCTTTACAGAGTTGATCAATATTTTCATTTTTAATTGCCAACTTTGATTTTTATAAATACAAATTATAAAACATCAGAAATATGTTCAGGGCCATTTCAGAAACTGTCAGAAATTCTGCCCCAATTGCAACCCAAAACTCATTTAATAATTTTTTTTGAGCTAGGGTCTCATTGTGTAGCTGGCCTGGAATTCCTTATCTACAGAGGTCTGAACTTGAACCTGCACCAATCGCACACTCTCTGCTTTCTGGGTGCTGGGATTGCAGCTCTGTACTATATAATGATCCAGTATAAGACTCAAGTCAACAACTCAAATAGAAAATGCTAATATCAAACATTGTAATACATGCCAATCTAAAGATATTCTAAAAATGAAAAATCTTTCTCTGGGTGTTTGTGTGTGTGAAAGAGAATAGAGGGTAGCTGTATGTTACATTGAGGGGAGTGTTTGTAAGTGTGAGTGTGGACATGTGCAAGTCGTATGTCTCTGTGATGGTAAGAGAACAACCTCGGGTGTCCGTTTTTACTTCCCTTCTTGTTTGAGGCAGGGTTATGTGCTTATGCTGCATAGGCCAGGCTAGCTGTCCGTGGAGCTTCTTAGGGATTCTTCTGTCTGTGTGTCCTGTCCTGCCATAGGAGTTCTGGGACCACTGTGCTTCTCTTCACATTGATTCCAAGGATCTGAACTCCTGTGCTCACACTTGTGTGTCTGGCACTTTCCCCCTGAGCCTTCTCTCAGTAATTTGATGCTTACATGCTAGAGAATGATAGTAAGAATATATTAAATGATTTTGCATAATTAAAAATTATGTTTCTATAAGATCAGACATCTTATGTGCACATTAAAATCATTGCAATTCAGGGCATGCAGTTCAAATATGAACTAAAATATTTCCAGTATTGTTAGTTAGCATTGCATAGCACAATATCACACACAGTGCAAAGTATGCATTTTTTGTGATCAGAATCAAGGTTATTATAAAGTCATATATTACTGCATAGAGCATTATTGCCAGAAACACTTAGGATTTTAACTAAGTTTTAGTTTATTTTGCTTGTTGCACGTTGAAGAACCTTTTGCTATTGCTAATTTTTTTTTATGACAGCCAGATTCAATTATGCCATGTGAGGTCAAACCCACAGTTTAAGAAGGTGGTATATGAGTTAAATCCTTTAACATAGACACTTTAGAAGTGTAAATTCTTTGCATAGTTATCTCTTAGAGGATGATGAGGAACCCCAACACATCTCTCCACCAATTTTATGTCTTCTTTTAATTTTTTTTATTTATTTACCCTTTCAATCCACTGAATCCAATTAGTGCTGTTACATACAGACACGATTATGGGGTCACCCAGTGAGGCATGAACAACCTTCCACTGGCCACCCCTCCCAAAGAAAAGTGACTCTTCCTTCTCTTCCACTAGTAGCCATCACTTGCCAATAGTGCCTAAGCTATGGGGGTGGGGGGGCATGAGTAGCCTTTCTCACATCTATGCTGGAAGTCTTAACTGGCTTGATTTTGTACAGGTAACAGGCATGCCATGTTCAGAATGCAGTATTTCACAGCGCTCCTCCCCATTCTCTGGCTTTCACATTTTTTCTGTCCCTTCTTCTGTGATGTACCCTATGACTTGGGGTTGGCAGGGACACATGCGCTAAGCCACTTATTCTCAGCACTTTGAATAGTTATGCAGCGCTTCATTAATTACTATGTGCTACAGTATGATGGTTCTCTAACTAAGATTGAGAGCAGCACTCATCTATGGATATAAACACTAGGTGTACAGAAGGCAATATGACATGACCAGTTAGAAAAAAGGCAGCAGCTGGTCCTACACTTGTTTTCCAACAGTTCCTAACTTGCATCTCATCTGATCATGATAAAAAATGATGCTAGCATCTAAAAATGACAACATGGTTAAATTTACAAATTTGTTTTTAGTAAAATAATAACAGCACAAATGAATTGAAATGGGCAATATTAGTTACTAGTTTACTATACTTCAGTAGTCTAAATAATTTAAATAAACTATTTGTAGAACATAGCCTCTGCACTCTGAAACTCTGACATATTTTCCATATTTAGCTTTTATTGTATAGTATAGTTATTTTTTATATTTTTATATCATTAAAAATTCTTGTGTAACTTAGATTCAAGCTGTTATCTTGAAAATCCCCTCCCAGATGGGCTGTTAAATTGAAACAATCAATGAAAAGGGAAATGAAAGCCTTTTGTGTTACATAATAAAGAACATAGGTACCTTTTGGAAGAAAATATTCATTTCTCCCCAAAAGTCTTTACTGAGAGTAAAGACTTTATTAGAACATGCCTTAGGAATTGAAACAAAGCAATATACTGTATTCACACGTTAAAAGTGGACGAAAATGAGTTTTGGTCATCTGAGTTATGTATGCTAACTTTACCACATTTATTTATTTATTTAATGTTTTGGAGATCTTTTATGAATGACAATCAAAATACTGGCAGAACTACAAAACATGTGTAGTTTAAGTTGTTATTATATAAATTATTTGTTAAGTTACTCTTGTAGCCAATGTTCACTGCAAAGTAGAAGGAAGGGGATTCTGCAGAATGTAATTCAGATTTGCCAAGTTGGTTGTGCATTTAAAAAGTCACTATAGTAGCTTTTGGTCAAATACCACAAAGGGACTGACTATGTTTGTTTGTTTGTTTGTTTGTTTCTGTCTGTCTCCCTGTCTGTCTGCTTGTCTTTCTGTCTGTCTATCTACGCACGTATTTCTTTCACCTGTTGGGAACCATAAAAATTTCAGAGAAAAGACTTGCAAAAATCTAGCATAAAAATTTAGACTATGAAGAGGTGCTTAGCAAAATTGCCAGTGGGGAAATGTCAGGCATATTTTTATGGAAAAATGGCATTTTGGAGGTTGAAACATATCCAGGCAGTAGAAACTAACAGCTATTCTGAATATGAAAAATTCTGATAGTTCAAAATTTTATCAATGTATTCATATTCCCCTATTTGTCTTTTCTTCGAGGTTTATGTACAAGTTAACTTGTAGTCACAGTGAAGATTTGGATTCTGCTAATATTTCCCAGAGCACTGCAAATGAAATGGATTGAGATATCAGAATTGCATTGTATTACCACAATGCTGCTGTAATTCCATTTTAGATTTCATATTCATAAACTTCAAACAGTGCGGTGCACAGCCCTTGGGAATGTTTAAATGATCTCGTTCTGATTTTTTGCCTCTCATATTTTATATTCCTGGTATTCAGTAGGAATTCTCCATAGTTCTAAGCTTCTGTAAAGATAGGTGGAAATCAAGGGGTAGATTGACCATCAGAAAGATTTGGTTAGAAAAGGAAGGCTATAGTTGTCGTCTCTGTCTCACACAGCCAGGTGGCAGTATTGTTTCTTGAAAAATAGTCATCGAGGGTTTGTAAGCTTACAGTTAGGCTTTCAGCTTGGTCTTTCATGTCTCTTTTATTCTACTGGAGCCAATCTATCTGCATGGAGTTTTCCCTAGTCATGTTACTGAAACAACAAAACAAAAAACAAAACAACAAAAAACTGATCCTTTAAAAATTGTTGGTTTTTATTTATTTGTAAAGCACACTTCTAATGCTCTGGAGGAAAAAGAAGTGCCAGAAAGAAAGACCATATGAACAAGAATTAAAACATAGTTCCTCACTTTTTGGTAGAAAGACTCCTGATTTGTGAAACAATGGCAGTGTCTCTGCAGGACAGTCCTTGGAAACTAATTTAAAGCCTATTGCAAAAGAATACAAAAAAGTAATTCCATCTAATCCATGTGAGTGCAGGATAATTAGTGAAATCTAGATTAATCAGAAACATGCTAACAGCAGGGCAATTTCACTAACAGTCTGGGAAGATACAAAATAACTGGCTAATGAAGTGGAGCTGACTATAATGTACACATTTGCTCCGGAGATTGTACTGAGATCCATTATTTAGACAAATGCCTTGTCTTGTGAACAGGAGATCTTTAAAACTGGAAATGTATCTTTCTGAACCAATTGTGCTTCATGCCCCTGTAGGTCAAGGAGCGAAGACCATAATTAGAGAGGGGGATATTTTAGAAGACCTTCCAGTTTGATATCTGTCAATAAAAGGTGAAGGATGCATAATACTTTATTTTAGGGTATTGTCACATAGCACTTACTTGAGCCTCATTTAAAAAAACATTGTCATTAGTAAGTAGGAAAACAGCATCACTAGAGTATTTTCATAAGTGTGCATCATTATACTTCAACAAAGCTTATTTCAAGGAAGAGGAGGAAGAGGAGGAGGAGGAAGAAAACAGAGGAAAGGACAAGAAGAGGTTGGTTAATGAGTCTAGAATTACATTTAGCTAGGAAGAAGACAACCTGGTGTTTTGATGCATAGAAGAGTGATAATGGCCAGGCATGGAGGCGCACACCTTTAATCCCAGCACTCGGGGGCAGAGGCAGGCGGATTTCTGAGTTCGAGGCCAGCCTGGCCTACAAAGTGAGTTCCAGGACAGAAAGAAAGAAAGAAAGGTGATAATGATCATGTACTATAAATGATAAAAGACAAGAGTTTGAATATTCCACCATAGTGGAATCTTTAAAGACATTAGTGTGTTTATCCTTATTTAAACATTACACAGTAGACACACATATTAAAATATCACAATCATGTATACAATGTTCACATCTAAATACTAGTTAAATTGAATTAATGGAAAAGAAAAATGAATGATGAAAATAAATGAAATAAATATACTATTATAAATAGATGTTTATAATAAAATCCATGTGGGAATTTTATTGGATATAATTTCATTTTCCTATCAATACCTTACAGATATTCTATATCAGATCCTTGCTTAGATTTAGATATTCTTGCTTGGATAAATCCATCTGAGTGCATTTCAAGTTTGTTTTCATCCACCTTTCATTGAGAACAGTGTCAAATCTAGACCTTGCAAGTCCATTCCAACCTAACTCAAAATCTGCAACCATCACCTAATTTATGATTCTTTTAAACTTCACCTTCAGGCTGGGAGTAGGAGAAGGAAAAGAGGGATGGAAAGAGATGAAGAGGAAGTAAATGCAGCCATAGCTAGCAGCATGCAGTGCTTGGTGATTTAGGCTTCAAACCTCTCCTATGCTCATGTGCCATTCCATTGGCGAAAGTGAGTTACAAGGCCAATTTAATTCACCTTCGTGTTATACATGACTTTAATTCTTGGACATTAAGGAATTGGGCACATAATGCAATGAGCCTTTTGCAAATGACTCGCTGGGCTTTGGTGAGACTGCCTCAAACCCACTGCAATCTTAGCGCTTTCCCTCTTGCCACCCCTTCAAACACTTTCATTGCTGGGATTTATATATTCAGTGCATTATCCTTTAATTCAATGATCAGGAATAAAAATTCTGTTTTACTTTGAACAATTAATACATTAAAATTTATATAAATTCTGTTTCATACTTTAGCTCTTTTTTTTTTGTCCCAAAGCATATGGATTGGATCACAAGTTGTAGGGAAATTTTAAAATAGATTGCTGTGTAGAATTAATATATATAATAATTTATATATATATATAATTGTTATAGAGATTATTAATAAATCACTTCTCCCTTCCCTTTTCCACCATGAAACCCTCCTATATATGCTTCATTTCTTTCAAGTTCATATCTCTTTTTTCCTTGTTAGTGTGTGTGTGTGTGTGTGTGTGTGTGTGTGTGTGTGTGTACTTCAGCCTGACCTACTCACTCTGTACAATGTTACTTGCATATTTGTTTGCAGGTATTGGATATCCAACTGGCATGCTCTTCCCTGGGGAATACTATTTCCCCCGTTGTCAACATTCTTTAGTTGCTCATAGAATTTTTGTGTAGAATTGAGGTATCATAGTATTTTACCTGTTGTTGTTCTTGTTCAACTTGTGTTTAGGTAGTTAAGTTAATGATCATTTGTGGGTGTAGCTTCTGATGTTCCTGAGAGACAGATTCTCATAGAAAACTCCCTGGTTCTTACAATCTTTCTGCTCCCTCTTCTGTAATGACCCTTGAGCCTTAGATGCAGGACTGTTTTATAGATGGGACTGGGTTCTTCGACTCTCCATTTTGACTAGTTGTGGCTTTCTCTAGTTGCTATTGTCTATTACAAAGAGAAGCGTCCTTGATGAAAGGTGAGGAGTAGATATATTTGTGGATATAAGGACAAGTATTTAGAATGTGGTTAGGGATTTTGCTGATTTAGTAAGCTGGCAGTGGCAGGTTCTCCTCCAAGATCCATGACTTGGCTAGTCCTGGGTAGGTGGCTAGGTTTCCAGTACCAGGCATGCTTGCCCTCTTGTTGGTCAGGTCTTAAGTATAATTAGAGAGCTGCTGATTACAGGTAAGGTATGAGTGCCACTACTGCACCCATAGATGTAGTTTGCCATGCTGGTTGTTGTGATGCATAGTAATCATAACTAGGCAGGACTATTGGTTGCTTGCCTCACTTGACAACTTTTATGATAACAGGAGGTACTATTACTCAGGGAGGAAGCATCCATTGCAACTCCAGCTCAAGAGATTCTAGGACTGGTGTTGGAAGTGCATGAGTCTTTGGTAAGAGGGATTTTAATTTCAAGTGCTATTTTACTGAAGTAGCCCAGTCTTGCAGCCTCAGACTTCATATATAGCCAAGACTGTCCTGAACTACTGATTCTCCTGCCTCCATCTCCCAAGTGCTATCATTATAGATTTATGTAACCATGCCCAACTTTTCCTTCATGTTTCATGAGTATGTAAGCATCACAGTGCATTGCTGTTGTTTTCATCTGTGACGCCATTATCCTTGAAACCTATACTCTTGACAAGGCCAAGATTTTAGTATTTTCAGAAAGTTTTCTAGCAAAAGATTGGTACTACATCTGCTTAGTAATTTTAACATTGTCATCAAACATGGCTTGTCTATAGCTTAAAATGTTAGTTTTCCTACTTTCTGACTCATTTTTTAATAATGTGTGTATTATTAGATATTTTCTCCATTTCAAATGCTATCCTGAAAGTCCCCTATACCCTCCCCCTGCCCTGCTCCCTAACCCACCCACTCCTACTTCCTGACCCTGGCATTCCCCTGTACTGGGGCATATGATCTTCACAAGACCAAGGGCCTCTCTTCACAATGATGGCCGACTAGGCCATCCTCTGCCACACATGCAACTAGAGACACAGCTCTGGGGGTACTGGTTAGTTCATATTGTTGTTCCTCCTATAGGGTTGCAGACCCCTTCAGCTCCTTGGGCACTTTCTCTAGCTCCTTCATTGGGGGACCTGTGTTCCATCCAATAGATGACTGTGAGCATATATAAGGAAGTATGGAAGTGGGAGGGAGGCTTGGAAGGAAGAGGAAAGGAGTGATTCAAGATGCTGTGCTGAGGTTGTTTAGAAGTCTAGTAGCTAAGGGTCCTGTTGTGAGCAAGGAGGTGATAATACTCATGTGAAAGACTTAGGATTGTCTCTGCTTTTCTGGGTCAAGTGGCCAAGGGATGCCACACTCACTTTGTGTGTCACAAATGATGACTGGGAAGCCGCAAAACTACCAAAACTCAAGATAAAATCATTAAACCTTAATAAGAGCTGAAATTACACTTCCCACTAGCCTGGTCAAATGGAATTTCAATTTGGATTCAGGTTTAATTTTATTTAGATAAGATAATAAGTAGTGAATATTTCTGGCATATCTGAACTTAATGAGTTAGAGTCTTTCCTGTTATATGTGATGGCAATGTGCTAAGAATCCTATTATTAGAAGTAACTGTATCCATGACTACCAAGTCAATTGTGCTCATCTGAATCAAGAATTGAACAAACTTGAACTGAAAAGATGGTCAGAGGCCTGCTGCTCTTCCTGAGGACCCAACCTCACTTCCCAGCACCCAAAGCAGGTGTTTCACAGCTTCTGTCATGCCACATACAGGGATTCCGGTGCCCTCTTCTGGCCTGGGAGAGAACTTGCACACAGACTGCAGATGCAAAGACACACATATACTAGAATAAAGAAAAATCCTAAAAAAGGAATTGGACATGCCATGTACCATTTTATGTATTAGAATGAAAAAGCACATATCACATCTGTTCACCTCTTTGTCTTTAGAACTTCATTTTGTGTCCACCCCAACTGCAAGGCAAGAAGCTATCCTCCATGATAAATCCAACTTGTACACCAAAGACTTGGATTTGTGAGGAGACAGCCAAACTCTTCTGGTGTTTGTCCTTCTTACCGCTAAATGTTAGTTTTGTGCTTTTCCCCACATAGGAAACGCATCCACTCTTTCCTCAGGCAGAACAATTCAAATTTACTTACGTTACTGCATCCAACTGAACATACATGATCGCTAGCTGATCTGTATTCTTCTCCATAGAGTGAGATATCTGTAGGATTTGTATTATAAACAAAGAATGAAAAGCACACAACCAACAATGATCCAGAACAATAGTTAAGTCCGTCTGTAGGGCATGTCTTGATTAGACCTGAATCACTGTCTAGCCAAGTTTTCCTGGTAAACATAGATTTTCCTGGCTAAGGTTACTAATTGAATTTCTCTTTCAATTTTTTTCTGGTAAAAATTCCACATGTGTCATGCTTAATTTCCCAATAACTTGTTTTATATATAGAAAAGGGAGACATAAATTACAGTGATCTGGAGAGCGATTAAAGAATATTTACATTACCTGTATGATTGTTTTGACATTTAAAAATATCTTTACTAAAGTTTTCTGATTTGAGACAAGTATTAAAGACTGATCAACATAAAGTAAATAAACCATTAACTTTGTGTCTATTATTATTATTATTTAATCTTTTTAACAATCAAGTCATTATCCCCCTCTTGGTCTGCCTTCTGACTGTTCCTCATCCCATTCCTCCTCCTCTGTCTCCAAGAAGATATCCCCACCCCACCCCCCAGCCTCTACCCCACTAGACCTCCCCCTCCCTGGGGCATCAAGTCTCTCTGGGGTTAGGTGCATCTTCTCTCACTGAGGCCAGACCAGGCAGTCCTCTGCTGTATGTGTCCAGGGCTTCGGACCAGCTAGTATATGCTGCCTGGTTGGTGACTCAGTGTCTGAGAGATTTCAGGGGTCCAGGTTAGTTGACACTGCTGGTTTCCTTTGGGATTGCCCTCTTCCTCATCTTCTTCCAGCTTTTCCACAATTCAACCACAGGGGTCCCCAGCTTCTGTCCATTTGGGTGTAAATATCTGCATCTTACTCTTTCATCTGCTTGTTGGGCCTTTCAGGGTGCAGGCATGCTAGACCCCTATAAGCACACCACAGCACCAGCAACAGTGTCAGGCCTTGGTGCCTCCCCTTGAGATGGATCCCACTTTGGGCCTGTCACTGGACTTCCTTTTCCTCAGGCTCTTCTCCATTTCCATCCCTGAAGTTCTTTCAGACAGGAACAATTATGGGTCAGAGATGTGACTATGGAATGGCAACCCCATCCCTCACTTGATGCCCTGTCTTTCTGCTGGAGGTAGGCTCTATAAGTTCCCTCTCCTTACTGTCAAGCATTTCATAAAAGGTCTCTCCCTTTGAGTCCTGAGAGTCTTTCACCTCCTAGGTCTCTGGTACTTTCTAGAGGGTTCCCTCACCTCCTACCTCCCTAGGTTGTTTGTTTCCATTCTTTCTGCTGGCTGTCAGGGCTTCTCTCCTGTTTTTCCTCCAATACCTAATCAGGTTCCCTCTGCCCCTCCCCCCAGTCCCCTCTCCCACACAGGTCCCTCCCTTTCTCTGCTCCTCATGAATGCTTTCCTTTCCCTCCCAAGTGGAACTGAGGTATCCTCCCTTGAGCCCTTCGGCTTGTTCACCTTCTTGAGTTCTGTGGATTCTAGCATCCTGGGTATTCTGTACTTTTTTTTTGGCTAATATTCACTTATTAGTGAGTACATACCATGCATGTTCTTTGGGTCTAAGTTTCCTCACTCAGGATGATATTTTCTAGTTTTATCCATTTGCCTTCAAACTTCAAAACCCAGGATGTTCTCATTTTTACTAGCTGAGTATTATTGCATTGTGTAAATGAACCACATTTCCTGTATCCATTCTTCTGTTGAGGGACATCTGGGTTGTTTCCAGCTTCTGACTGTCACAGATAAGGCTACTATGAATATAGTAGAGCATGTGCCCCTGTGGTAAGGTGGGATATCTTTTGGGTATATGCCCATGAGTGGTATAGCTGGGTCTTCAGGTAGATCTAATTTCCAATTTTCTGAGGAACCTCCAGATTGATTTCCAGAGTGGTTGTACCAGTTTGCAGTCCCACCAGCAATGGAGGAGTGTTCCTCTTTCTCCATATTCTTTCCAATGTGTGCTGTCACCTGAGTTTTTGATTTTAGCCATTCTGATTGGTGTAAGGTGAAATCTCAGTGTCATTTTAATTTGCATCTCTCAAATTAGTGACTTTTTGAGAGTTCACAATTCTTTTGCTTACATATTTTAACAGCAGTTTATATTTTAACAAGTCATCATAGTTATTTTAAAAATATTTATTTTTAGTAGAGCAACATTTTCTGTTAATCATTATTTAAAAACACCAATATTTACTTAAAGTTACAATAACAAAAAATAGGCTGAAATAGGTTTGCTATTCAGTGCATTGGATGTTTGGTAAACATAAAACTCAAGTAATCTGTACCAGGAAAGGCAGAGCATTCTAGATATGCCCTCTAGACAGACATGTTCAATTTCTGCTGGGAGTCAGTCCAAGTACTTAACAGACAGGATGTAGCTTCACTTAGTCAGGAAGGTATTTGATATGGAGAGCTTAATTAAGAGATTTTTTTTCCCTTGAATTTGTATTTTTTTTTCAAGATTTTGAAGAGCTTACCTGCAGCATTTTGTGCTCATTATTTTGTCTAGATTTTGAAATAGTTCAGTGCAGTAAAGAGATAGTGCGGGGTGGCCCCCAGCAGAGTGAAAAGGAGCTCTCACAGAGCTGAGACCATGAAGACACTATAGCACTAGACACAAGGCACAACCCAGTGTTTGGCAACAATTTCCAAGACATTTGGAGAGCAGTTGGGAAAAGCTGAACTTAAATTCTGCTGCTTCCAGCTTTGCCAGAGATTTCTGTTTCAAGCACAGTGAAGGTGGAACAGAGAAGAACTACTTGACCCTAAGGTGTTCAACCATAAGTCACTAGTATAGTCATTTAGGTCCAAATTGGTGGAGGAGATGGTTGAGGAATGATTAATGCTAAGTATCTCACTAGCCTTGTATATTTTAGCATTTAGTAGTCAGTTTTGATTTGATTTGAAGAAGTAAACAGGAGGATAATGTTTCTTTCTTTCCCTTTTGTGATAGTGTCCCTTAACATTCCAGGCTGCCCTTGAACTGTTACTGAACTCCCAAATCCCCTGCTTCTGCCTATCACTGCAGCATTTGTATGCAGTTTATAGGCAGGGAGTTGGAGTTTGGGCTTCCTGCCTGCTAGGCAATCGCTTTACCATTTGAGCCATATCTCAGCCCACTGAGCTTTTACTTTTTTTCTCAGTAATTTATTTATTCATTCACTTTCCATCCTAATTGCAGCTCCTCCTCTCCTCTCAGTTTCTCCTTTACAGGGCCCCTCCCCCAACCTCTTCCCCTTCCTCTCTGAGAATGGAGAGGTTACCTCTGGGTATCAATTCATCCTGCCACCTCCCATCACTGCAGGACTGGGTATATCCTCTCCTACTGAAGCCAGACAAGACAGCCCAGTTAGGGGAACAGGCAGGCAGCAGAGTCAGAGTTACGCCTCTCAGTTGTTGGGGGACCCTCATGAAGACCAAGCTGCATGTTTGCTACATATGTGAGGAGGGCCTGGGTCCAGCCCTTTTAAGCTCTTTTCTTGGTGCTTCAGTCTCTAAGAGCCTCCAAGACTCCAGGTTAGTTGACTCTCTTGGTCTTTTTCCTGTGGAGTTCCTATCTCCTTTGAGTTCCTTTGTCTTTCCCCCAACTCTTCCACAACACTTCCCAAGCTCCATCTGCTTGGCTGTGGGTCTCTGCACCTGTTTCCATTGGCTGCTGGGAGGAGCCTCGCAGAGGACAGTTATGTGAGGCTACAGTCTGCAAGCATCCATCTCAACTAACCAAGTTATTTCCCCTTCTGAGGGATATTCAAGCATTCTCCCTTGCCCTGCCCCCTTGTTATTTAGCTTCTTTGGGTCTGTGGATTGTAACATTGGTATCCTCTTTTTTATGCCAAATACTGCTTACAAGTGCATAATACCGTGTTTGTCTTTTTGGGTCTAGGTTACCTCACTTGGGATAATCTTGCCAACTTCCACCCATTTACCTGTAAATTTCATGATGTCCTTGTTTTCCATAGCTGAGTAGTGTGTAGATTACCACATCTTCTTTTTCCATTCTTTTTGTTGTTTTTGTTGTCTTGGTTTTTTGAGTCAGGGTTTTTCTGTGTAGCCCTGGCTGCCCTGGAACTTACTCTGTAGACCAGGCTGACCTCGAACTCAGAAATCCTCCTGCCTCTGCCTCCCAAGTGCTGGAATTAAAGGCATGTGTCACCACTGCCCGGCTATTCATTCTTTAACTAAGAAACATCTTTGTTGTTTCCAGTTTCTGGCTATTACAAATAAAGTTGCTATGAACATAGTTGAGCAAGTATCCTTGTGGTATGGTGGAGCATCTTTTGGATATATGCTCAGGAGTGGAATACCTGGGTCTTGAGGTAGAATTATCCCCATTTTTCTGAGAAACTGCCAAACTGATTTTCAGAGTGGTTGTACACGTTCACACTCCTACCAGCATTAGAGGAGTGTTCCCCTTGCTACACATCCTGGCTAGCATATGCTGTCTATTGAATATTTTATGTTAGCCATTTTGACCTGTGTAAGATGGAATCTCAGAATTGTTTTGATTCGAATTTCCCTGATGACTAAGGTCTTTGGACATTTCTTAAATTGCTTCTCAGCTTTTTGAGATTCCTCTATCACGATGCCCACAATACAACCCACAGACCATATGGAGTTTAGGAGGAAGGAAGACCTGGGTGTGGATGCTTCAGTCTTTCATAGAAGGGGAGACAGGTAGATCAGGGGAGGTGGAGGGAGGGAGACCTGGGAGAAGAGAGGAAGGGGAGGGAAAAGGGGAGCAGGATCAGGTACTGGAGAGGACGGGAGAGAGGTACACAGCGTCAGGAAATTGAATAAAATTATGTAGCAGTGGGAGATGAGGAATTGGGGGTAGCCACTGAAGTGTCCCAGACACCAGGAAAGTGAGAGACTCCATGACTTTAGATGAAATGAACAGTGAAGGGGAGACAGAACCTATAGAGACCACCTCCAGTAGATAGGCATAGCCCCCAGTTGACGGATGGGGCCCACCCATCTTAAAAAATTCAACCCAGAAATGTTCCTGTCCAAAGGAAAGACAGGAACAAAAATGGAGCAGAGACTGAAAGAAGGGCCATCTGGGAACCTTTCCCACTTGGGGATCCATCCTGTCTTCAGACACCAAATCCCAACACTGTTGCTGTTGCCAAGATATGCTTGCTGACAGGAACCTGGTGTGGCTGTTCCCTTCTCCCTCCCATCCAGGTCCCCCTCCCTCCACCTCCCTTGGTCTACCTGTTCCACCCTCTGTGAAGGACTGAAGCATCCACACTCTGGTCTTCCTTCCTCCTTAGCTCCATGTGGTCTGTGGGTTGTATCCTGGGCATCACATATGTTTGATGTCCCAGCATAGGGAGATGCTGGAGTAGATGAGGGAGCATCCTCATAGAGGCAAAGGGGAGGGGGAGAGGGCAGATGGGATGGGGAGGTTATGGAGGGGTAACTGGGAAGGGGGATATCATTTGAGATATAAACAACAAGAATGGTTAATTTTTTAAAATGGCCAAATAAAAAGCAATCACAGCCCATATCCATGACATAAAAATATTCACCATTGTTTGGTTTTTCTAAATACATACAGACTTTTCTTGAAGGAAAAAAGAGAGAATTCTCTGTTTAGTACTGTACCCCATTTTTAAATTGGGCTATTTGGGTTGTTGCTATCTAACTTCTTGAGTTCTTTATAGATTTTAGATATCGGCTCTCTGCTAGATGTAGAGGTGGCGAAGGTACTTTGCCAATCTGTAGACTGCTGTCCTTTGCCTTACAGAAGTGTTTCAGTTTCATGAGGTCCCATTTATCAATTGTTGGTCTTAGAGCCTGAGCCATTGGTGTTTAGGAAGTTGTCTCAATGTGTTAAAGGCTATTTCCAACTTTCTCTTCTATACGATTTAGTGTATCCAGTTTTATGTTGAGAATTTTGATCCATTCAGACTTGAGCTTTGTGTAGGGTGATAAATATGGACTTATTTGCATCCTTCTGCATGTAGACATCCAGGTAGACCAGCACTATTTGTTGAAGATGCTTTTTTTTTCCCATTGTATTATTTTGGTTTCTTAAGCAACTAAGTTTAGACTGATATTCACACGACTGCAAAAGTAAGCTTGTCTTCTGTGAATAATATTTAGAAAGGTTTGGTATTTCTTAGGTAATCAGAACAGGGATGATATGATACTTGCATATATTTAAAATTGTAATTTGGAGGAAATATAATTATCAACAAAAATATATGGGTAAAGAAAGAAAAATCAGGCTGCTGTGAGCACTATCAGCATATCATTAATGGGAAAATAAAAGCCCAAATAACAGCTACACCATCTCTGCAGACAGTAGGATATGAATTTCTGGTGAAGTTAAACATTTCCAACATTTCAATTTTTACTGTCTAGTGGATGTAGCCACTGGCATTATGATATTTTGATATCTAGTATAGTGAATATACTGGGTGAAAATAAGTATATATAATTTTTTTGTTTATGATACTATTGACAAGTTTATTTCTCATTGCAATTTCGATTTCTAATTTTATGCACTACTTCTGTGAGCTCAAATGCATCTTAGTTATAAACAGCTTTGTGGAAACTGGAAGCTTAAAATATCGGCAGAAAGTCCATGACTATTTTCCCTCATGAAGTGGTGGCCACAGCCTTGACAAAAGTGTCTTTCTTCTGAGGCATTCACTTTTGTAGTGCTATACACTACAAGAGAAGTTAGGTTACCATGATGTAGTAAAGAAAGGGAGGGAGGCTTGAGGGCCTGGAGGTATTGAAGAGAGAGAAATACTCTTGCTCCTGTAGCCATTCCACTGAAACTCTTGATTCCTGTAGCAGAGATACTGTGATAAACAATACACACTGGTTACTTGTGGAAGCCATTAAGTTGTGAATTGATTTGATAGGAATGGAAATATCTGTAGAAAATGTACCAAGAAGTTTAGACTTCCGAGGCTGGAATGAAGAGGTGCAGGAGTTGAGCAGTGAGGAAAATACCAAATCATTTCCATAGTGAAATGTTCCTTGCTTGTAAGTCAGTTAGCCTTTGCCATGTCGCTGGGACTTTCTAATTTGAAGCTCAATCCCAGCTAGACCTTCTTTATGGACCATTAAACTACCTTTCATTGCTTGTTATCCTATACCTGCCAATCTAAATACTGAGCATCTATAGCAACTATGTAATTAACACTATGTTCATTGGTGAGAGTTATCGAGGAAACCTACTAAGCAGCTAAAAGTTTCATGCCCCAGAAGCTTTATCTTAATGAAAATTGTCAAAGGAAGTCAAACAACCTACAGCTATGCTGGAATTCTAACAGCTAATGTTTGCATTGGCATGATACCCAAATGTTGTCCTCTGTGCCCAAAACTTTCCAGGCTTTTGCACACTTAATGCTTACAACATCCCTGAGAGGTAGATTCCATTATCACCATTTTACAAATGAGGACACCTAGTCACAAAGAGTCAAGAATATTTTTGCAGGGTTTCTGGAGAGATAAGCTACAGGAGGAATGGAGTTCATATTTTCTGAATATAATTCCACTTTCTACCACAATTTACTGAGTCTCAATGGACTTAAAATTCTACAATGAAATTATTAATTGTTGTTTTTAATGTAGGTGATGTGGTAAAGGATACAGAACACAAGACTTTGGGTCTGGTTTGGGGTAAGATCTTAATGTTTTACTGAATGTGCTATCTTACACAGGTTATAAAACTTCTCTTAACATTCCTTTGAGGAAAAATGTCAGCAATGGACATACTATAATATACTTTCAGGACTCAAAGCTTGTTAGCTGCTTTGCATTATGCCCATCCTAGTGACTATTCCTATTCAGTTAACTAACTGGATAGCTGTCTTCAGCTGATAAGACAAGCCTGTGATGAAATTATAAGTCAAAGGCAGATACAACAACTAAGGCAGTTTCCATCGAATTGACACTGCCTAACGGATATTACAAAGCCTATGAGGAATCAGTGTGAACCAAATCCTCAACTTTTTAGGAAATTTCCTTGCCAAAATAACAGAAATGTAGAAAAATTTTAATGTGAAGATTTCAGTTATGAAACCTGGATCTTTGTATTAGATATGTATGACAGGTGAGTCTTCCTTGTCGCAGTCTCTGAGAGCTGGAGGAATTGGTGCAGGGTTTTCAATATTAGAAAGAAAGCCACCATATGCACACTGCCAAGGTGTCTACTCAGAATTGAAGGAAGAAAGACATCAGGGGAAACTTGACACATTACAGAAATTATGGTCCTTGAGCCAGAGAGACTGCACTTTCTGTCAAGGAAAACAATGATCGCCCAGCCTGACTACTTGCAGCTGCTGCCTGCTGCCTGTCCTCTGAGCAGACTTAGGAAGTGGTTTACAGGGGAGCCTTGGAGCCCTGCCACTGTACAGATGGGGAGAACACATAGACACAATGGGAATGGCTTCGTATTTTATACTTCTATCCAAACTCCACAGAGGAGGGAAGCATCCTTTATTCGGTAGCTCTAAACATAGCATGAAGGCAGATAATGTTGTGAGTAAATCTCCGAGGGTCTTCAGTTTCCTGATTTTGTAATGAAAACATTAGTTTTGGCTTCATTCTCAAAGTATTGTAAAAGACAAATTACACTTATCTTGAGGAAGTATAATCCCAGTAAACCTCCTTTCTCCCTGTCATTAACGGCAATAAAGCACTTCGATATCTTCCTGTTACGTTAGTGAAAAAACAAACACCGAAAACAGGAGAAGGTGATTTAATTTACTCTCAGACTATTCTTTGATGTTATAAAACTTTAAAAACGAAGTATAGGGAGAATGATGGAGGAGGAGGAGGAATTACTTTGTTTTGACATATAAAACTGTTTCTCGGAGAAAATATTATTTAAAATGACCTTCAAAGTAGACAGAANTTTAACTACCTGATTAAATTTCAGGAAAAGCAAGAAACCCAGGGAAAAACATACCAACCAACGAACAAACAACTAACAGTAAATATTTTCACAAAAGTGTTAGAATTATTTTTAAAAAATAGCTCAATTGTGACAAATATCATATGACTACCAATAATACTCACTTGATGGTACTNGAGCGTTTTACAAATTAGTTTCAATACACCAAACTTAAGAAAACATTCTTATTAATGCNTATAAATTATAGAAAATAATGAGTTTGTGACATTCTCAAATGCATAGAACATACGTAAGAAATGCTTCTCTGTTAAAATAGCTATGGTACAGGTGGAAGAGGCAAGAAATTGAAGGTAAATGGCTTCTTCTGTCAATCTTGACTGGATTTTTGAGTCATGTTTTTTCACTGTACCTAAGGCTGGCTATGCACTGCCCCACACAAATTGTTATTTTCCTATTATATTCTGAGTTGCTGGCATCCTATTCAGAAAGTCTTTGCCCAGGCCTGTTTCTTGGAATTTTATACTTGAACATTTTCTAAGTCTCAGTTCCTACATTAAAATATTTAATCCATTTTTGCCTTGATCTTGGTATACAGTAAGAGATATGGATCTAATGTCATTCATTTATATATCCAGTTTTTCCAGCACCATTTGTTAAAAGGCTGGTTTATTCCAGTGTATTTTTGACACTTTTGCACTGAATCAGACTGCATAGCTTCATTGGTTTATTTCTTGGTGGTCTGTTATATTCAATTCATCCATGTGTCTATTTAAGACCCTGTACCATGCTGAACTTGTTGAAATTATGTTTTAATTTGCTTATTTTTTAAAATTTATATTTTTAACTTGCTTAGAAAGCAGCAGGTTTCCTCATGACATTCTCATAGGAGTCTTGATGGGGATAGTATTGGATTTGTAAATTGTTTTCAGTAATATAGCCATTTTAGCTCTATTTAGGTCAATCGGTATGTGTAGGCATCTTTCCATCTTCTAACATCTTCAATGATTTCTTTCTTTAGTGCCTTATAATTTTTTTGTTGAGGAGAACTTTCTCCTCATTGGTTAGGTTTATTCTGAGATAGTAGTGTTGAGGATACTGTGTATAAGATTCTTTCTTTCATCTCTCTCTCTCTCTCTCTCTCTCTCTCTCTCTCTCTCTCTCTCTCACACACACACACACACACACACACACACACACACACAGAAGATGATCTTGTAACCTCACCTGCTGATAGTTAATACGAGGCCTTTAACCACAGATTTGGATTAATACAATGGAAAAAAATTTAAAAAATTTTAAATATTTTTTATTTTTTGAAAATTCATGTTTTATATAGTTGTGTGAGGATTGCTGTGTACACATATGCTAAGGAAATGATTCTTAATAAATAATAAGCATCCTCTGTGACAAAAATAGTAATTATAGCCACTAGCTCATCATCATCAAAAGTATCTCATCAAAATGGTCCACTCGTTTGGCAGTCCTCTGTTAACAAATGCTATCTAATGCTCAAACAATACCAGCCTGAGACAAATATCCAAAATTTTTCAAAAGAATAGTATCTGTTAACTTTTCTCCATTCTTTTACCTTACATTTTCCCTGAGTACAGCAAAATTTTGGAAAAACTGGAGGTCTCATTCTTCAGTGGATTTCCCTACATCTGTGCATGTATGGGCAATGCTAATTGCACTCAGGGATTTATTAATAGCACATAGAAAGGAAATGAAATTGGGAGAGATAGGTGGGCAGGGAACACTTAGGTAAGGTTAGAGATAGGAAGTAACTTATGGATATGATCAAAATATATTCATACAAAGCATGACGTTTCTAAAGAATAAATAAAATATTATTATACTATAATATTATATTATTATAGCTATATTATATGTGCAGATGACCTGGTGCAGACAGATCCAGGTGCTGTGCTTGCTGTTTCTGTCTCTTAGATTAGATGAGCTTTGATCATGTTGATTGAGTGGGCCTTGTTTTCGAATTCCTAAGCCCTCTGGCTCTTACACTTTTTCTCAGGGTCCCCTGAACCCTGAGGTTAGAGATTTGATGGAAACATCCCATTTAGGGCTGAGTTCCTCAAGGTCCCTTACTCTATGCATAATGTCTGCTTGTGGATCTCCCTCCGTATTGTTCCTCTGTGCTGGAGGAGGAATCTTCTCAGATGATGTCTAAAGTAGGGATTTATCTATGAATATAACAGATTATTATTTTGTTGATAATTTTTTAACCCAGTAGTACTTGGTTTTATCCTATATCTCTGTGCTATCTAGTCTTGGAGTCACCCAAACAGTATCAGGTATGGGTTTAAGTTCCTGGAGTAGGCCTTAAGTTGAATCAGACATTATTTGGCCACTCTCCCAAGTTTGGATCTATGAGTATAGTAGAATATTATTAGGAGTCGTATGGCTTCCAGTTTACTGTTTTTATGGCATTCCTGAGTGTGTAAACAAGTGGGTCTCCAATTGTTGTCCCTTCTCATGGGCTTTTTCCTTTTGTTTGTCTTACCCAACTCTAATGTGATGGGTTTTATTTGATTTTATTTTGTTATATTTTATGATTTTCCTTAGAAGCCTGCTCTTTTGTAATGAGAAACAGAAAGGGAGTGGCTTGGGATAGGAGGAGATGAGGGGGTGAAAGGGATAGAGGGAGAGGAAACCATTGTGAGAAAAGAACCTCTTTTCAATAATAAGAAAATTATTGTTTAAACTTTCTTCATGTTTTTGATGAAATTAATCTAAAGCTTGTGGTCAAAAGTGTCCTCATTAACTTTCAGCATATGAGTTTCTAGGACCACCTTATTTGGACCACCTTATTTGTATTCTTGTATCATGCGACTATTTTTTATTTCTCCCCCCCACCCCAAAAAAATACCAAACCAATGATAGAAGCAGTTTCCTGTAGAAGCAGGATCCGTTTTCGTGGCGCTGTCTAGTTTGTTTCCTTACCTTTCTTTAGCACTAATCCCTTGACAGTATTAACCACTAAGGTTTGTTCAGACCTCCCCTTACCCACCTTCAAGGAACAGTGAAAGCAAAACAAACAAAAAACCAACCCAAGCCACAGTGGCTTGAGAACAGGATGCTTTCTACATAATGTGCAGGAGCTCAAGCAAAGAAAATGAAATTGTACGCTGAAATCAAAGTGATTATTGGCCTACAAATCTTTACAAAAGAGGAAAAATGAGAACAGAGAATGCCAAGTTCACTCAGTTGGAACTTCCAGGCATTTTCCATGTGTGTGGCTGAAGTGATAGGTAAGGAGGAGTATCTCCCACCTACTTACTTTTCTGTGTACCTTTTCACATCACCACTGATTCAAATTACTACTCGACATAACCTTACATATCTCACACTGAAAAAAAAAATTTATATCTCTGGCTTTTGGTCTCCTGGTAAGGAATGTAGCCATTGCTTTTATTGTTCACTAAAGCTAAACGATATTAGGTTACATTTTCTTTTGAAATGGTATCTCCTGTACAAAAGACTGGTATTTAACTTCTGACCCCTTTGCTTCTACCTCACAAGTGCAAGGATCACAGGCTTACACCACCAAAACTTATCACTTACATAGTGTCTCTTAAAATGAAACTTAATATCTTTAAATAAAGGTACAGCTGAATATATGCTGATCATGTTTTGCTTTATATTTCTTATTCTCAATAAGAAAATGTGATCCATGTTATGTTATACATCCTCTACACCTTTGTTACTCAGTGTCTTCTGAGGAAAAGCAACAACACCAGTATTTTTTTAAATGTAGTTGGTTTTCATTTAGGTATGTGAATGTGTGTATGTAAGATACTCATTTATGCCAGAAAAAGGTTCCTGATGCCCTTGATCTGCAGTTACAGACAGACTGGGAGCTGCCAAGCGTGGGTGCTGGGAAGTGGACTTAGGTCCCAGTCTCTCCAGTTCCACCACCAGTATTTTGAATAGAGAAGATTAAGCTAAAATGACTATCAATTAGACAGTACTTAAGTACCAAAAGGGTAAAAAGAGATTCTAAAGTGTAAGGGGATAGCAAGTCTTAAAAGAAACTGTTCTAGTATCTAGGCAAGGAGAAAAGAAAGTATAACAGTAAATTAATGGCTGATTCCATCAAGACTGGCATCTTCTGAAAGAGAATAGTTACAGGGAGTCTCTGTGGGCAGAGACAGTTACTGGAGAGCACAGGCCAGATCTGATAGGTCAGTAAGTAGGTAGCATAAGACCTGAGAGTCTGACCATGGAGAGCTATTCAATTAAAGGCTGTAGGCTTCCCTGCAGTTTCATTGTGTGCTGGAGAGATGGCTCAGTAGTTGAGAGCACTTGTTGCTCTTGCAGAGGAGTTTTGTTCAATTCCTAGCATCCAAGTAACACCTATTGGCCATCTCTAAGTTACAGGGGATCTGTCCCTCTCTTTTGGCCTCTGACTGCATTGCAAGCATGTGATACACAGGCATGGAGTCAAAACTTCCATGCATACATAAAATAAAAGTAAATAAATACAAAGGAAAAAGGACTAGAATGTTCTTGATGTTTCAGTTCTGTAGTGCTCGCTACAGAAATATTTCTCTGGGTGCAATCAGCATTGTGACAATTATAATTCTCAGATGACAAGAAAATGAAAAGATGGAGAGGAAAGTCATAACGGGCATCTTCACATAAACGGTGAGTCTAAGTTCTGATTCCATTGTAGTTTGGATGGGAAATGTTCTCAACAGGCTTCTGTTTTAGACATCCAATCTCCACCAGGCCTGCTGTACTAATTTGAAGGCTGTGGAGCCTTTGGGAGACTGGGTCTTGTAAAGTCAAACCCACCCCTGGTTTCACTCTCTTTTTGGTGCATCCTGTCCTCAGCCGTATGAGGAGTTTCTGTGTTACTCTTTCTCTTTTAGGAATGATGCCGCTCAGCCATGCCTTCCCACCTATTCTGTACTGAATTCACGAAGCCAAATAAGTCTTCCCTCCCACAAATTGCTTCTGTCGGGCAGGGTACTCTGTCACAGGGATAGCTAATACAGTTTCCACATTTTTTTTACATAATTATCAACATTTTAATAAACTACCTTCTATCTTCAAACACTAACATAGTAATGGAAGTCCAGATTAATCAAATGAATAGCATAGACATGTATAAGGCAGTAAAGAGTGATATGAACAAAAAAATGGGGCAAAAAAAACCAAAGCAACATGCTTCATCTTCCAAAAATGAATTAATTCATATATAATATATCTAGAGTCTGCACAAGGAAGCAGGTTGATTTTGACCAATACAGAGATACCATAATATTTTGTTAAACTTGTAAAACTGCATAATGGAGCTATCTGCAAAGGATAATTTCATTTCATTGGGCTTTGCTTTCTACTTTGTTTCTTTGTTTTGTGCAATCAGTGAAAACTTTCACTCTTATATTTGTTGTGGGAACACAGATGAAATCATTCCAACAGCATAGAAGGAGTTTATCCGCTGTTTAAATGTTGCCTCCAGAAAGACTCCCAAATAAATGACTCGTGATATTTATCAAGATATTTGTTTGAGTGACTTTTGGGCTAATTGAAAGCAATCATTTTTGTTTTGTATTGGAAACAAGAGCAGTAAGGTTCTTTGTGTGTTTTAATATTCTGTATGCCATGCCTAATTTGAACTGGCAGACGGTTTCTATTTTGGCAATTCCTTTGTTTATAATTTAAACAGCAATGATAATAGTAGCATCAGACTGTAATACAATTATTTTGTGGAGGTAGGGAAAAACCACTTAAAACATTGTAATTGCATCAATGTTATTAAATCCTCCACATGTATTTTTAAATGTCTAAATCCTAGCATTAATTACCTTTATTAACTGAAGCATGAAATAGTTTCAGAGTCCTTAGGTAAACTAGGCTTGTGACAAAATTAGTACAGGTGAAAATCTGAAAGAGACGAGACTAACTGGCTTGAAACGACAGAAGTAGGGTTTCCAGAACATATTTATTCTTTTCAAACTGGGTATCATTTATTTCATGTGACTTCATTTTTTAAAATTAAGATGATTTGGTAAAAATCAAATACAATTAGATGCATATTATATTTTATTCTTCCTCGGGCTTCCTGATATAAATGTGAGCACAAATATTGAAGTTCAGATAAGTCATATATCACCATTTCTGTTTCAGAAATTGTGTTCACTGTAACTATGCAAAGCAACATCATGTTTGCCTAGAAGTCTTTGGTATTTCAATTTTAAAATGAATGTCAGATTATTCCCATTTAGCTTCTGTAACTCAACTGGACAACAGTGTAGTTTGCAAAGGATGCAGAGGCTTTTGTCATTTAAGCATACCTTGAAATTCTAGTCAAGCTTCAAGGAGTCTTAGAAAATGCCTTGTCGCTGCATCTTCATTTTCTTACCCAGGAAGAGAATATTTAACTTATAACATAGTGTAGGCATTGAAAGGTATACTGTATGAACAGCACTCAAAATGATATGCAGTTCAATGAGTATTGGCTTTTTCCCTTGAACTCTTTTTTTTTTTCTTTTTAAAGACTTATTTATTGATTTGTTGATGTTTTTGAGACAGGGCATCTCTGTGCAGCTCTGGCTGTCCTGAAACTCACTTGCTTAAACCAGCCTGGCTTTGATTCTTGAATTCACAGAGACCTTTCTGTCTTTATCTCCTGAGTGTTGGGATTAAAATCATGTACCACTATGCCTCTGTGTGTGTGTGTGTGTGTGTGTGTTCATAAGTTTATATCTACCACATGTAGATAAAAATCCTCAGTGGCCAGATAACATCAAATCCCATTTAACTAGAGATACAGGTGCTTGCAAGCTGCTTGATGTGGGTGCTGGGAATCAAACTAGGGTCCTCTGCAAGATCAGTAAGTGCTCTGAGCAGCTGAGCCATCTCTCAAACCCCTTCTGGTTTTATCTTTATGGCATGTTTGCACCTGCTTTTGTTGGCTTTCCTCTCTTGTTGCATTCCCTCCCCTGATGCTTTCTCCCACCCCTGCCATGGTTTTCTTTTTCCTTGTAGTCTAGTAGTTTCCACTTTACTTTTTTTTCATTTTTAAAATTATTTTTTTATTTTAATTTTATTTATTTATTATTTATTTGTTATTTTATTTACATTTCAAATGTTGCCCCCTTCCCAGTTTCCCCTCTGCAAAGCCCCTATCCCATCTCCCTTCCCTTTGCCTCTATGAGGGTGCTTCCCCCACCCATCCACCCATTCCCTCCTCACTGCCCTAGCATTCACCTACTCTGTGGCATCAAGCCTCCATAGGACCAAGGGCCTCCCCTCCCATTGATGCCAAATAAGACAGTCCTCTGCTACATATGTAGCCAGAGCCATGGACTGGCTCATGTGTACTCTTTGGATGCTGATTTAGTCCCTGGGAGCTCTGAGATGTCTGGTTAGTTGATATTGTTCTTCCTACGAAGTGGCAATCCCCTTCAGCTCCTTCAGTCCTTCCCCTAACTCTTCCATTGGGGTTCCTGGGCTCAGTCTGATAGTTGGTTGTATCTGCATCTGTCTTAAATGCTGGCAGAGCCCCTCAAAGGACAGCCATACTAGGCTCCTGACTGTGAACACTTCTTGGTATCAGCAATAGTGTTGGGGGTTGGTGTCAGCAGATGGGATAGATCTTGAAGTGGGGCAGTCTCTGGATGGCCTTTCCTTCAGTCTCTGCTCCATTTCTTTGTCCCTGCATTTTCTTTATTCAGAAACAATTCTGGGTTAAAGTTTTGGAGAAGGATGGGTGGCCCCATCCCTCAAACGGGGGTCATGCCTATCTACTAGATATGATCTCTGCAGGTTCTCCCTCCCCTTTGTTGGGTATTTCAGATAATGTCATCCAAGTTGGGTCCTGGAAACCTCTTGCTTCCCTGGCATCTGTGACTTTCTAGTGGCTAACCCAGTTCCTCAGGTGCCAGTGCTACCTCCATTCAATTTCCTGACCCTCTGTATTTCTTCCCAGCTGTTTACTCCCACACCTGATCTTGCTCCACTTTTTCCCTCTCCCTCCTCTATCTCTCCTGTGTCCCTCGTTTGCTCTAGTTCCTGTGATTATTTTGTATTCCCCTTCTAAGTAGGACTGAAGCATCCATACTTTGGTCTTCCTTCTTCTTGACCTTCATATGGTCTGTGAGTTGTGTCGTAGGTATTCTGAGCTTTGGGCCTAATACACACTTATCAGTGAGTATATACCAAGCGTGTCTTGTTGTGTCTGGATTACCTCACTCAGGATGATATTTTCTAGTTCCATCCATTTGCCTGCAAAATTCATGAATTCATCATTTTTAATAGCTGAGTAGTACTCTATTGTGTAAATATACCACATTTTTTGTTTCCATTCTTCCATTGAGAGACATCTGGGTTGTTTTCAACTTCTGGATATTATAAATAAGGCTGCTATGAATATGGTAGAGCATGTGTCCTTGTTATATGTTGGAGAATCTTTTGGGTATATGCCCAGGAATTGTATAGCTGGGTCCTCAGGTAGAACTATTTTCAGTTTTCTCAGGAACTGCCAGACTGATTTCCAGAGTGGCTGTACTAACTTGCAATGCCACCAGTAATGGAGTTTTCCTCTTCCTCCACATCCTTGACAGAGTCTGCTGTTGTCTGAGTATTTGATCTTAGCCATTCTGACTGGTGTGAGGTGGAATCTCAGGGTCATTTTAATTTATATTTCCCTGATGATTAAGGATGTTGAACATTTCTTTGGGTGCTTCTGGGCCATTCTGTTTCTTTGTTTAGCTCTGTACCCCATTTTAATAGGGTTATTTGATTATCTGGAGTCTAACTTCTTGAGTTCTTTGCTTATATTGGATATTAGCCCTCTATCAGATGTAGAATTGGTAAAGATCTTTTCCAAATCTGTGGGTTGTCCTGTTGTACTATTATCAGTGTCCTTTGCCTTACAAAAGCTTTTCAATTTTATGAGGCCCCATTTGTCAACTGTTGATCTTAGAATCTGAGCCATTGGTGTTCTGTTCAGGAAATTTTCCTCTGTGCCCACCCCACTTTTTAAGATTAAAAAAAACTGTATTATTATTATTTTTAAATTCTTTAGTAAGTGTGTAAGTTTGTATTTAGGTATGTACAGGTATACAGACTGGTGTCAAAGGAAGCCAATGGCATAGAATCCCCTGAATCTGGAGTTAAGATTGGGAACTAAGAAATGAACTCTGATTCTGTGGAAGAACAGTGCCTTAGTGAGGCTTTTACTGCTGCTAGCAGACACCCTGACCAAGGCAACTCTTATAAGGATGAAATTTCATTGGAGCTCAGTCCATTATCATCAAGGCAGGAAGCATGGCTGTATCCAGGCAGGAATGGCTCTGGAGAAGGAGGTGAGGGTTCTACATCTTGTTCCAAAGGCTAACATGAGAAGATTGGCTACCACGTGACTAGGATGAGGGTCTCAAAGCCCACCCCCATAGTGCCACAGTTCCTCTAACAAGGCCACACTCACTCCAACGAGGTCACTCATGATGCTACTGCCTAGAGCAAGCATATTCAAACCACCACAAACAGCAAATTCTCTTTAGTGATGAGTCATTTCTTTAATATACCCATTCTCAATACTTATATTCTATAGTATTCCCTTTTACCCCCTCCTTTATAAAACTTCATTTTCATCTTTTACACTTGCATTTATAGTTTCATGACCTATCCCCCCAGCCATATACACACATATAAAATTAAAATTTATTATCCCCTAGGGGGAAAAACGAATTTGTCTCTCTGAATCTGGTTATATACTTTACCATAATAATTTTCACTTCTGTTTTCCCACGAATTTTAATTTTTCTTTATAGCTGAATAAACATGTCATTGTGTATACACTCTACATTTTATCTACCCATTCATCAGTTGATGGTCATTTAGGCTAATTCCATTTCCTTGCTATTATGGATCACTAAAGATGGGTGTACAGGTATCTCTGTGATAGGATACACAGTCATTTGGTAACATATCAGGTGTGTTATATCTGGGTCATATGGTGGTTCTACACTTAGTATTTTGAGAAACTTACCACACAGATTTCCATAGTGGCTGCATCAGTTGCACTGCCACCCAGGGTGCACAAGGTCCTCTTTTTCCCACTTCTTAGTCAGCCTTTGTTGTCAGTTTTTTTTCCTCTTGATGATAGCAATTATGACCATGGTAAAATAGAATCTCAAAATAATTTTAATTTGTTTGGCTCACAAGGCTAAGAATATTGAACATTTCTTAAATGTTTATGAGGCATTTACATATGGTCTATGTGATGTTACTTGTGTGACTACGTTTTTAGGACAAGCCATTTGATATTGGGTAAGAAATTGGCGTGCTCTTCCTGTTGAACACTATTTCTTCCACTCCATTGTCAGCATTTCTTAGTTGGCTGTAGTTCTCTGTGTAGGGTAGAGGCTTCTAGAGTTTTCTCTCTTCCACATTAGTATGTCCATAGATGTCCTCTTCAAGTTTTTTTTTTCATTACTCCTGTTGGTAAGACTTTATGTGTGTAGCTGCTGACATTCTTAGGAGACACACTGTCATAGTAAACTTCCTGGGCATGTACCCAAACGTTGCTCAACCATTCCACAAGGAGACTTGCTCCACTATGTCCATAGCAGCCTTAATTCATAATAGCCAGAACCTGGAAACAGCCCAGATGTCTCTCAACCAAAGAATGGATAAGAATGGTTCATTTCCACAATGGTATAGTACTCAGCTATTAAAATCAAGGACATTATGAAAACTGCAGGCAAATGGGTGGAAATAGAAAATATCATTCTGAGTGTGGTAACCCAGACCCAAAAGGAGATGCACACTATGCACTCATGTATCAGTGGATATTAGCCATAAAATACAGGATGCTCATGCTACAATCCACAGACTCAGAGAAGCAAAACAAGAAGAAAGGCTTAAATCTTAACAAGGGAGGATGCTTGAATCAGACTTAGAAGGGAGAATAAAATAGTCATAGAAGGAAGAAGGAGAGAGAGACCTGGGTGAGAGTGGAGATGGCTTGTGGGGATCGGGTGGGGGAGGGCAGTGACTTGATGTGCCAGGGTGGGGAGATACCCTGGGGGGCTCCCCCCTTATTAGAGGAGAAGGGGAGGGCTATAAGAAGGAAGAACTGGGAAGAGGGGGGCTTCAATCTTGATGTAAAGTGAATAAATAAATTAATGGAAAAATATGAAAGAGAAGGGAGGAGTCAAATTTAACATAGATGAAGGGATATTGAAGTTGTCCCACATGTTAGTAAAAAAAAACTATAGCTATGATCAAAGGCTCAGTATTTATCAAAATATTAATTAAAGCACATTTGTAACTGAATATTAAAAGATTTGACTACAAGTTCCTTCTGAGGCACAGAGAAAACTGTAATTGAGGGTGGAGGTCTTTATGTAGTAACTAATAAAGTTTACATAATATTTTATTATTGAAAATAGATACTTTTATACATCCTGACTACAGTCTCCCCCCAACTCCTCTTATCTCTCATCCACTTCCCCCTCCCCCAGATCCACTACTCTTCCATTACCTTTCCGAAAAGAGCAGACCTCCAAGAGACAACAAACACTACAAAACAACATACAGTAAGACTAGGCACATTGCTTCATGTGAATCCAGGCTGTACACAGCAACCCAATAGGAAGAAGAGAGTTCCAAGAGCAGGTAAAAGAGTTAGTGACAGCCCTCACTCTCACTGTTAGGAGTCCCATAAAAACACCAAGCGACTAATATGTAGAAAAAATATTCTTTCTCTCCCTCTCCATTTCCCTCTCTCCTGCCTTCTCTCCCTCCCTCCTTCCCTCCCTCCTTCCCTTTCCCGTGTGTGTGTGTGTGTGTGTGTGTGTGTGTGTGTGTGTGCATGTGTGCATGTGTGTGCAGTAACCATAGAAGATGCATGATAATCATCCACCCTGGAACCAGAGGTACCGCAGTTTTCTCCAGTTTACAGAATTCTTAACCTCTCAACAAAAACTTAAAGTGATTGGAACCTACAAGTTTGACATTAATCACATAAGAATTGTTCTGCTCCTTTACCCTTTTCTTCTTGATGTCAGCAACACCGTGGCTATTAAAAAATAGGAAGCAAGATGTTAAAGTAGGAATAGAATGACAGGAGACCCTATGGTTAAAATCATTTGCATTTATTCTGAAGTACTGGAGTTTGGGTATCAGAACTCATACCCATGATTTAAAACCTCCTGTTTAACTCCAACTTCATGAGATCTGAGAGTCTCCCTGTTTCTGTGGCTACTTGCACATGTGCACATGGGAACACACACACATAAACAAACACACCCACGTACACACAGAGACTGGATGTGGTTAGAATAATTAGATTTATAAACTGTCATACTGAGAAAAATAGCTATTAACTTTCATAGGTTCTAAACCAATAGTCCGCCAGTAAGAAAATGATAAGAAGATAGAGTTGGAGATTGAGTGAAATGGGAAAAATAATATTAATTCTAACTATCTTTTAATTGAACTATGATCTTTCCCCTTCAATTATAAATGCAAGTTATATAACACACTTGTCCTGATTATACATGACCTTGGCTGACATCTTGGAACTTCTACTTAAGATGTTCTCTTCTTTACTAACTCATAGAAGTGTTTCACCATGTCCAGACTATACACAGGGTGGTTTAGACTGAGCATCTGTTTGTTTTCTGTCTATTTGGAACTTAGATACATGATAGATGTTGAGTACCAATGTGATCAGCCTCAATAAACACCTCTAAACTCAGAATCTCAAAAGATTTCACCGGACAAAAGCATCACTTTCAGCTTGATTCATTTTTGTTGCCAGGGGAAGATTTCATTCTGTGTGACCCTGCATGCACAGGCGAATAAAGCAAGATGCCTGGTGATGAATTCATCCACATTCTGCCTATCTTGCCCTGACATGATCCTGTCACATATTGTCACATCTCTGTAATAAATCTTAGCTCTGAGTACAAACCCACGTGGAGTGCTGAAAGCCTCCTTGGAAAACAGCCTAATGTGGAGGTAATCGTGGGGATGACCATACAGACGGCAGCAATGGGGCTTCATAGAATGATCCATTTTCTCTGAAATACAGTCCCCCAGGTCATTTGGGGACCGACAACAGTGTAGAGAATGCTGAAAGCCTGGGATGTGAGCAATAATATGAAACAGCACCAGAACTCTTACCTGTGATCAGATGTACAATTTCTTTATGCAGTTCTGTGTCCTCTCAATATTATTCAAGAAAGGGAATTTTCATTCATAGCTTTGTATTTCTGACTATTACATCTGGATATTTGATATAAAGTGATGTATGCTTATAATTTCCTAAAAGTTTCATGGGATTTATCATTTGGAGAAAGCTGCAAAAATGATACATGAGAAAAGTATGATGTTGCTCTCCTTTAATATCCAGTACTCAACTAAATAGACTATTTATACCTTGAAGGAACACAGAGCCAAGTATACTGGATACCTCATATTTGATAATTTCATGTGTCTGGTTTGCCACTGAATCGACTTCATGTGGAAGTTTTTGAACTTCGGAAGTTCATATGTTGTACAGAGAAAGTCTGTATTCATCAGATTTTAATGGTCTTTGAGAAGGACAAAACCAAAACCAGATAACTTTTAATATCTACCATCAACTCATTGCTTGTGTATGTTCTACCTTTAGAAATTGCACATTATTTTATTCATATACTGATTCACTTCACTTAACATTATAGAGGCTCATTTATGTAGTGCAAATGGAAGAGAGTTCTCCATTTTGATCTCCTTAATTTTTTGAGACTGGACTTTATTCTGTAGCTCAGACTGACGTAGAAGTCACTATGTTGTCCAGAGTGGCCTCAAATCTGTCATTTCCCACAGCACTTGGGAGGCAGGGGCAGGCGGATTTCTGAGTTCAAGGCCAGCCTGGTCTACAGAGTGAGTTCCAGGACAGCCAGGGCTACACAGAGAAACCCTGTCTCGAAAAACAAAACAAAAAAACAAAACAAAAAAACACAAAAAACAAAAACAAAACAAACAAACAAAAAACCCAACCAACCAGCCTCCCATGTTTTATGATTATAAGTCACCACTCCCCAGATAGATTCTCCTTTACTTATAACACTAAATAACATTTTAGTATGTGTTTCCACACTGTATCCACTCATTATTAAACAGAGGTCACTTGCTTTGTGCCATCCGTAGCTAGGCTTTATAATTATACTTGGTATTTCATATGTTGGAGCAACTCAAAAACTTAGAACCAGCATCAGGCAGAGGTACATTATTGGAGCTTTTGTAGTCTTAGTCAAAGGGGTATGACTTGTTTGTTTCTTTTTAGCAATGTGCTTTTGTGAAATCAGATATCTTATGCTTACAAGCTAAGGGGTTTCTACCCTGGTATGCATAGTTTTACATAAATTAAATTAGACAATATATGGTGCTTAGGACTGGTCACTTGGCTGTCTTTTCCTATATTGTCTAGTGTATACTGATGCTGAAGAAAAACTCCTAGTTGTTTGCAACACTCATCTGGATCCTGACGTTGTCTGCTATGGGCTAGTTCAATTTTACCGCAGAAACATGCTAAACCAAAAGGAAGTCCAGTCTTCATGGGGATAATGGAATCCTCTGTTGTCACCAGTTAAAGGCTCTGCTTGGCAGCATCATACTAACAAAGTGTTATAGATGTTGGAACATCTGGTGGACTCAATTTCTCACTTAAACCAACTGCTTTTCTATCTTACTATTACTGCTGAAAGCTGTGGTTTCAGACAAGGAGTGTGACTCCTCTGCCCACTAGATGTGCTATAATACAGTTACAGTGAAATGTTATTTGGTGAAAAATTCTTATGTCTCTCTCCAATGCAGTCCTTCCAAATGAAAAGACAGGGTGGGAAAAAAAACCTAAAACACTTAAGAAAAGCTGTGAAGTTGGGAGTATTGAATAGGTCATTTATTTTGTAACAAGAAAAGAGAAAAGGATAGCTCCGAGGTAGGCACTGGGAAGAAGTCGGTCAGTAATGACTTCTAAACTACTTCTGGAAGCTTTTCCCTCTGCTAGGAGGACGTGCACCAAGCTACCTTTGCAAGATGTGATCCACATGAATGAACCCTTAGAGATTGTGGGTTTTATGTGAGGTTTCGTGTCATTTTCTCGGCCTTGGAAGGTGGTCAGGTCACCTGCAACTTATTGGCCAGAAATGAGAATGGTCAGGTAAAGAAAAGTTTCAGAAGGAAACAAGGGAATAAGGCACTGGCTGCCTTAGATGGAACTTTAAACTAAAGTTGATGAGACTCACTTCAGTTGCTAACTGAGCCTCTTAAAGTGCATGGGATCAATGTTACAGGTTGTTCCCATTATATCAAAGGGGTAGAATACACAAAAGAGAGTGGACACAGTCCACTTGGATTCTGTTCGTTGAAGGACCTGCTTAAAGTGTGTGCTCTTCTGTGTTTGCCAGGCACTGGCATAGCCTCACAAGAGACAGCTATATCAGGGTCCCTTCAGCAAAATCTTGCTGGCATGTGCAACAGTGTCTAGGTGAATGCTCACAGTCAGCTATTGGATGGAATGCAGGGTCCCCAATGGAGGAGCTAGAGAAAGTACCCAAGGAGCTGAAGGGGTCTGCAACCCTGTAGGTGGAACAACAATATGAACTAACCAGTACCCCCAGAGCTCGTGTCTCTAGCCGCATATGTAGCAGAAGGTGGCCTAGTCAGCCATCATTGGGAAGAGAGGCCCCTTGGTCTTGCAAACTTTATATGCCCCAGCACAGGGGAATGCCAGGGCCAAGTAGTGGGAGTGGGTGGGTTGGGGAGCAGGGCAGGAGGAGGGTATAGGGGACTTGGGGATAGCATTTGAAATGTAAATGAAGAAAATATCTAATAAAAAATAAAATAAAATAAATTTATATATAAATGCTAAGCACAAATAAAATGAATGATGTAGAGTCTTTAAAAAAAAAAACAAACGGTGGGCTCTTAGCTAACAGATCAGAACTTTGATTTAGGAAGGATTCTCACTAAGGGTGACCACAATAAAACATTTAAAATAACTCCCTTTCTGAATCATTTGGGGTTTCTCTGGGAAGAAGCATTAAAATATTGCAGATATGCTGATGAGTTTTTATTTCTGGGAAAAGAATGTATCCTGTGTGAAGCTTCCTGGCAGGGAGAGAGCAAAGGGGTGTCTTCTTGTGAATTTTCCACAGTCTGCATATGTCCCTTTTCCCTTATAACCAAGCTGGATGTTCTTATTATCATTTTAATAATCTTTATCCCTGAAAATAACTATGTGCTGAGATATTTTCTTATCACATTAGAAATGTATAGATGTTGAAATTACAATTACACTAATAGGTGCTTTAAAATTAAGTCAGATAGTCCACCTACTACCAATTTCTTATCTAATGTGTTGATAATAAGTACGTGTATTGTACACCACACGTAAAATACTATTGTATTTAAATGTTAATATTGTTCCCGGGGAGAATTGATTTTCTTTGAAATTCTAAGTATTTCATTTGGCACATTGCTCTGAGTGGCTGACCCTCATAAGTTGCCAATAAGATTCACCAGGCTGCTAAGGAGATCTTCACATAAAGATGTTTAAAACTCCATTGAGCTGGACACAGTGGCATGAACCTATAATCCCAGCTCTTGGGAGGATTAGCAGGAATACTTTTATGAGTTGGAGATCAACCTGAATTCAGGCAAGCCTTAGCTACAAAGTAACACCCTGGCTCAATCTAAAAAGACCCCTTGAAATTCATTATTACATTGATCTAGAGTAACTGATTACTACTAAACAGGCAGTGTGTTTCTTCTAAGTGAATGGACCTGGATAGCTTTGAATTTTATCTCACAATAATAAGGAAGAAATCTTTTTCTGAATTGTATTTAAAGGGGCTGCAGGAAGTAACTAACATATCAGGATTGTTTAATTTGACAGTTACCTAAACAGTGTACCTAAAAGTTGAGACATAGCTAGGGTTTTTTGGTTATATTGAACCTTCTGAAATGGTAATGCCCCCTTACATTATGTAGATTTGTGATGGAACTTTAGTTCAAATTCATAATTGTATACAGAAAAATTCCAAATTCAAACTCTGGAAATATTTTTTCACTCTTAGAACATAGATTGCTTTTTGGGTTCCAGGCAGGAATGAAGACAATCTTTTATACTGTTAATGGAAGCAGTGAAGCCAGGCAAAATAACATTTTTTACCACTGACATACTGTAGCATTAAGTTCCATGAAGTTACTTATGACTATACCTTCAGTTATGTTAACTAGATTTGAAATTACTTGAAGCTGTAAACCCCAAGAAAACTCTCCAGTCAATTTAGTGGTTAGTACCTTAAATTTTATTAAAAGTTAATATTATAAACTTTATTTGGCGGGGTTAATGGAAAGAGATGCTATTTTTATTAAATTAGCTTGTTAGCGTAGTACCATACTCTTAAAGATATACAGAAATAGTGATTTGTTTGCAAATGCTTTCCTTCACAAGGAGCCAGTATGGAGCAGAGGGCTTTTTACATTGTCTGTAACTAAAGTATTTCTTCAATTGAATACAAATATACTATGCATGTAAAAATACAAGAAAGTTTGGTTTCACAAATTTTAACACTCTTCTGCCTACAGCTACCACTTTCTCCATCTATAGTAAAAATGCACTTGAGTGGCTATATGCCTTCACAGCTTTGCGCAGAGCATTTCCAGCATCATATCATCCATGCTGACTGCACCAATGATGGGCCTGAAAAAGAGTTCAGTGACGACATCGGTATTGATGAATCTCAGCAGGAAAAGGGCACTATTCAGTTCAGCGGATCTGATCTGATACTCTCTCTGCATCATCTGGATGTGCTCAGTGAGGATCTGCTGAGTTCTCCACTGAAGACCCTCAATGTATTTCACGCACTGCAGGCCAGGCAGCTCTGAAAGTAGAAAATTTTCTTTATTTTAAAACAGTTCACTACAGGATCTTTATTGGTTTAGACCAAACTCATTTTTTTTTTTAGTCCCATCCCGATTAAAAAGAACTCTAGCTTCTTGATTAAAAGGGTTTTCTGGGGGCTAAAATAGTGGACTGAAATACATTCCAAGTTTACAGAATCAACACTTCTAAAGATGAAAGGACATGCACCAATTTCCATTGGATAGTCAGTGTGTGTGTGCACACACACTGGACACACTACAGTGTACACAAACACTGGCACACTTAATTTCATGTCAATAGAATATAATTGATGCATCACAGCTCCAGGTCATATTCTGTGAAAATATAAAGAAATTGATGTTATTTCAAGGGAAATATACCTGTGAGAATTATATCATTTGATAATAAGTTTTGCCATATTACAACTATATTGCCATTCTTTCCCACAATTACATGGATTGTCCAGTCATTAGATTGTAAACTTTACAGCCATAAACTGTGACTTGTGTGTTTAGTATTATTGCACTGCAGGCTGCTATTATTCTAGAGTTCCACAGTGACTTCAGTGCTGAGGTTTACTATGTTGCCGTCTGTACCATGATTTCCAGCTTGTAGGGAGTTCCAAAAAGTATAATTCTAATGAATGTTCTAAAGGGTTCTTTGGGAGAAAAATACTGGTAGAAGAGTCTTGTTTTCTTTCTTCCTTCCTGTCTGTCTGTCCATCTGTCTGTCTGTCTTTCTTTAAAAACAAAACATGCTCTTAATAGCATTCAAAGTTTAAAAGACAAAGATAAACATCACAGAGTAAAAGATGACTCAAAAGCAACTTTCAAGCAGATTTGCTTAAATGATTTTCTTACTTCCTTCATAAAATTTAAGGAGAGCATTTTAAAATCATGTTGAAAAATAATAGTAGTGAAAAATAATGGTGATAGAACATAAGCATTCCTACTATAGACAAATTTCAACTTATAAAGGAAACAACAAACTAAAGCAACACTTCTTATCTTGATTATAATTCTGATTAAGACAGCATCAGCATCCTCCACTCTATTTATATAAAGGTAGTCAAGTTTGGATATCTATTTCATTGTATGTATTGGCATTCTCTCTAGGTCTACATATAGATGGTGTTTTGTGAAATCTGTCTTTTGAGAGGTATGCATTGTTTTTCCACACCACAGCACCTGGCCCTTTCCTATGTTCCCCCTCCATTAAAAATTCTTTTTAAGATATAAAACTAAGAGGTACCCTTATGGCATTCTCATTCATACTGTTTTGATTGGCCCTCATTTCCAACTCCAATGCACATTTCCCTGCCCCTTCCCCCTACTTGTACCCTTCTACCCTCACAAAATGTCCCTTCAATGTAAAGGCAGAAAAGAGAAAAGGGCTTCAGTTTACATATCCCCTTACCTTTTCTTATGCCCTTATGGTAAAAACCTATTTACATGTTTATATATAATTTAAAACTCTGTGTATCTTTGCCCTGTATAAGGCTTTAAACATAAAGACAAAAGGATGCAAAAGGGTAATCAGGAAAGAGGCCACGTGTTTTACAGACCTTGCATTGTACACACATGTGGGTGCATTACTGTTTAAAAGTATGCAATTTGGCGGGATAAACTCCTTTTGAGAGAGAACTCTGGAAAAGAATAGAGGAAGAATAAGAGAGGGAGGGGACAAAGGGGGAGGGATGAGGGGGACAAAGGATGTGAAATGGGGTCAAGGCAAGTGGCAAACTACTGGAAATACAGACTAATAAAAGCTGAGACCTTGGTCTGGACTTTAAATCTCAACAGAGCAGGATTAATAGCATTGGCTGAAAGAGAAACTGAAAAATCACCTGAGCCACTTGTCTATGCAGACTTGCAGAATCTGGGCTGGGTGGAGCTAATGACTCCTGAGGGGAGGAGCTTGGGAAAGCATAATACACACTCCACCCCCACCCCCCCCAGCACCCAACAAGAGCCCGTTTTATTGGCAAGCTTGGAAAATAGGGATGTAAGAAGAGCTGTGTGAAATGAGCAAAAACTTTTTAAAAGTTATTTCACTGGATTGAAAGGACAGCTTAAAGAAAAGGAAGAGTCAGCCATGTCCTGTGAAGACAGAAACTTCTGTAGTGGCAGATAACAGAGAGCCAAGTAAAAAGCTTACTGCCCCCCCCCCACACACACACACCATCACCACCAATCCAGTGCCAAGTTTCTGGCAGAAGCTTACCCATTTGACCACTTGACAGGGTATTTCTGATGTGTGCATCAGCTTTACAGAGTCAGTCACGAGTCAGGTGGGCTCAAAAACCCCTACAAAAAACTCATAAATGCCTGTGGTGGTGGTTTTCTGACCTGAAGAGAGAGTGCACAAGGTAGACAATGCTTACCTGGGTTAAAGAGCACGGTCCCCTTCAGATAGGCGTACTCTTTAGTGTCAATGTTCAGACTCCAGCACTTGAAAAAGAAGCTCTTGATGGCCTGGACCCCGGCGGCTGAGAGCAAGTGCCCAGCCTCCACAGACACCATCTGTGGCTGCTCTGTGACCTGGGGCTCTGCAGGCTCCGGACCTTCGGTCTCCTGCCGCCTGGTGGTAAGCATCTCCTGCGTCGCGTTGGGCTCTGGGATCTCCATCATCTCGAAGTGCAGGTGATCTTGGGCCAACTCAAGCATGAGTAGGGGCGCCCAACAGCTCCGCACCAGCACCAGCTGCTGATCTAGGGGCAGGATCTGGAAGCAGGGCAAGTGCTTGACAAAGCGCAGGGTCTTCAACAGACCAGCGGACGCTGCCTCGCACACCACCTGTGGATCCTTGAGTGTGATCGGACGCTGCACACCAGGTGAGGCGTCCCACCAGGGGGCCCTCGGCTGCTCTTGCGGAGTCGCTGGTGTTTGGTCTGCACTCACGGGCATGCCAGAGGCAACGCTGTTCTGCTGGGGCTGCTCTTCACCGCACACATAGCTGCGGTACAGGAACGCCATGGCCTGTGTGCTCTGCAGCCCCTCCGGGCCACCCACACTCTGGGTACAGTAGGACAGCTGCCACCACTCGCCTCCGCGATGTGCCTCGGGTGCTTCCCGAGACACGTGCGTTTGCTGAGTGCTAGTGAGCAAGCTGTATAAGATGCTGCCCTGCCTCGGGTGCTCTTCTCCGCAGAAGCAGCAGCGGTACAGGAGCGAGGGGGCCTGGCCAGCCGGCAGCCCCTCTCTGCCCACCAGGGGCTCTGCGCTGCCGCAGGCGCAGCCCCAGCAAGGAGCTCCAAATCGTGCCCTGGGCGCCTGGGTCGCCACACTTGGCTGCCTGGCGTTGGTGAGCATAGAGTAGAGGATGCTACCCTGGCGCGGGTGGTTCTCCCCACAAAAGCAGCAGCGGTACAAGAGGGACATAGCTTGCCCGCTGGGCAGTCCCTCCCCACCCAGGACGGGCTGAGCACCGCAGGCGCAACCCCAGCACTGAGCCCCTAAGCGCACCTCTCGCTCTTCCTGAGACGCGTGCTTCTGCTTCGCGCTCATCAGTAGATTGTAGAGGATGCTGCCCTGCCACGGGTGGTCCTCACCCGCCATGGCCCGAGGCTCCTGTAGCTCGTTCTGCCCAGTGGCCGCCGCTTGGGACTTATTTATACTGAACGCGCACGCAAGCGCATCCGCCTCCTCCGCTTGGACAAGGGCGCAGAGGGGGACGCGCCGTTGTGCTTGAATATGTGCAGCCATGACCTCGAAAGTTCAAAGGGGCAAACACTCCCTAGAAGCTGGAAATCCAAGGGAGAGTCTCAGCACTGGAACTCGCATATGGGTTTACCGCGTACCGCCTTTCCTTCTTCACTGTACCCCTCCTGCCTCCACCTGGGGAAGAGGAGAGCTAGTGGTGAACTCCAGACAGTGATTTAGGGCCCTGTTCCAATTCTTTGCCATTGGATTCTAACCTCTAACTTATTTCCTTTATTGGGGAAAGAAGTGCTAAAATGGCAAAAAAAAAAGTTCATTTCTATGAAATCTTTATAAACTTTTGTAGAATGATCACAGTGTTTATAAGTTGCGTTTTGTATAATGTTTGGAATGTTTGAAGAGTGAGTTCTCCTTTTCTAAGATGTTGAAAAGTGTAGACCCCAGACCAGTAGCATCAGAATTACACCTGGAGGCAGAAATAGATGCCTTCTTTTCAGTGCTAGTCAAGCTATCTGAGTGTGAGTTTTAACGGAATTCACCCCAGGCTGCACATATGCACCTTATATTTGAAAACCATTGGTGGGAACTGGTAATAATAAATCTTTAGTTTAATTCGATCATTCACCTACTGTGTCGTAGATGCTTGATCAAGGAGCTGGGGGCTGCAAACAGCATGTACTTGTAGCTGACTTCTGGGAACAGACTAATCACAAGATTGTTACCATGAGAACTTATCATACTCTTGTAGAAGCAGGACAGTGATAACTGTCCCTGTTCCCAGCCATCAGAGGATACTAACGAATACAAGAATCAGAAAGCCTAAATGCTGGCTGTTCACCGATGCCTGACCAAGAGACTAGGGGCTCTCTCTAGTCAACTATATGACGTTTGTACAGCTAGCAAATTCTTTTTTTAGTATTATTATTTTCTTTATTTACATTTCAAATGCTATCCCGAAAGTTCCCTATACCCCATCCCCGCCCCTGCTCCCCTACCCACCCACTCCCACTA